>NW_028227262.1:139564945-139904945 GCF_978045245.1 Mus caroli
ACAGGTCCCCCAATGGAGGAGCTAGAGAAAGTACCCAAAGAGCTAAAGGGGTCTGCTTTTAGTAACTAGTTGTGTGAAAGTTATGTCCATTAGTTTAGTTAATTTTTCTTCAAAACACAAACCTTATGTATTTGGATGCTTGTTTATTATAATATGGAAATAAATTTCACCTTTTAAATATTATAATGTTTTTGTCCTTATATTCTTCAGTAGGGATATAGGCATGTATTCAAACTATTTCCTTTTCTAACTAGTTTTACAATGTGTTAAATATGACACAAGCAATGGTTAGCAAAGTTATAATTTTTTATATAGTAAATGCAGATTCTTTTGTACAGCCTAATTATGGTGTTCAGGTCCCTAAGTATCTAGTTAGTGTGTTCCATAGAGCATTGTCTATAGAGTATGAATTCTAGCTCTTCTTCTTACTAACATTTCAATATGATTTTCTTACCAGGTTTATCCCTCATTTAAAAAAAAAAAAAGTTGAGCCATACTTCCATACCTGAAGAAGAATGGATGAAACAGAAGTTTCCTAATCAGATCTCTGTTCCATAAGACTGTGTGACATATATATACTATAGCCCTGATTGTGAAGCCACTCTCAGTTGTGCTTCTTGAACTCAGTGTTCACTTTTCTGCGACACTATTATTTATATTTCACCTGCTTGTCCTTAAGCTGCCATTTCTCTTGTGGTAAACTGAGTCAATATTAGGAATCATTTGTTTTTATGCCTCTTGAGATTTCTTGCCTTTAATAAAAGTTTTCTCCATGTATTATGGGTCACTTTCCCATACATTTCTCCCAGGTTTCAGCTAATTTCAAGTTAGGGTATAAATTCATGGCCCCTGTATCCATTACAGGTAGAAGTAAGCTAGCAATGAGTTATGTTTTAAAATATAATAAATGAGATTTTACATACAGATTAACTTGGCTTTCAGTTTGCTTTATTGTGAATTTGCTTTCAAAACACAAGTTCATATAAGTGAGAATCTGCTATGTCAGTTGCCGAGCCTCTAAGCCAACAGCAATGGATCTTTCCACATTAAAATCACAAGGGATGGTAAAAACACACAAACCATCTTGCTTTCGCTCATATTGTCTAATGCTTTTGGTGTCAAGATTGAAAATGACCACAAAATGTATGGATAAAACAATCCTGTGCCAACTATCATAAAAGGTAAGGAGAAGCCACTGAGGATGAAGTAAAGAAATCTGCAAATATTTATGTATAGAAGTTTTAGTATAGTTTGAAGGTAAAACTCAGGATATTAGGATGCTGAAATTTTTTATTAAGTTTGAATAAGTCTCCAAGAAACATCATCTTCCATAATAAGTATCTGTAAGATTTAATATCATTTACATCATTGTCCCTTGGAACCACTTAGTGGAAATTGGGTAAAATAAAAGTCACTAGAAAGAAAAATGTTTTAAAAATGCCTCTATTTGTACTTTATTGTGTTTTATATTTTTCTTATCAAATGTTATCCACCAAAATACTTGTGCTACTCAGAACACCAGAAGCTAATACACTCAAGCCAAAAAAAAAAAAAAAAAGTCAAATTATAAAATATTTAAGTTCTAGAATAGCCTCCAGGTAGCATGGTGAGTGAGAGTTCAAGGTGACTGTAACACTCCCTCAACAGTTGACAAAATACAACATTTGTCGATCAGCTTTTGGTTGTGTTCATTTCTGATATCCACATCCTACCTAGAACAATGCAAGGAGATATTTTACACCAGTATTACCACTATCATCAACTTCTCTTAAAGAGGGGAACTTCTTCAGAACTTCCTTAGGTTTCCAAGTTAACAGAAAGTCATTTATGTCTTGAAATTCTGAGGCTTGTTTTACTATTGTCATTTAATTATAGAAATTTAATGAGCATGCATGTGCCAGTGACTGCATTATGCACTGAGAAAAATGATGACAGTAATGTTGCTAGGGACTGATTTAAATATATAGTGTAACTATTACTGAGAGTCCTACCCATACAAATTTATTAAGAGTAAAGAGACACTGTTGCATATGTGATCTATAACAAGAAGGAAGCTAAAAATTTTGAAAGAAAATAACAATTGTATAAGCATAATGAGCATAAATTGATGAACATACTTAAAAATTCACATTTTAAATTTTATTCTTTAAACCTTTTATACAGTTTAGTCTTTATCCTTCTCCTGTCTACCCTCTAATTATTCCTCATCCCATACCTCCTCCACCTGTCTCCAGGAGAATATCCACACACCCCCATCCCACCATACCTCCCTACTTACTGGGGCCTTAAGTCTCTTGAAGGTTAGGTATATCTTCACTCACTGAAGCCAGAGCAGGCATTCCTCTGCTGTATATGTGTTGGGGGACTCATATCAGCTGGTGTATGCTGCCTGATTCGTGGCTCTGTGTCTGAGAGATCTTGGGGGTCCAGGTTAGGTGAGATTCCTGGTCTTCCTATGGGGTTGCCCCCCTCCTCAGCTTCTTCTAGCTTTCCCCTAGTCAACCACAGAAGTCCCTGACTTTTGACCATTGGTTCCATGTAAGTATCTGCATCTGACTCTTTCAGCTGCTTTTGGGCTTTTCAGTGGGCAGTCATGCTAGGCTCCTGTCTGTAAGCACACCATAGCATCAGTAATACTGTCAGGCTTTGAGGCCTCCACTTGAGCTGGAGACCAATTTGGGAGTGTCACTGGACCATCTTTTCCTCAGGCTCTTCTCCATTTTAGTCCATGCAGTTCTTAACTGGGGCAGGGGGGACCTGGTTGGAAAAGGGGACAGAGAGAGAAAAGGGGGGATATATATGATCAGGTATTGGGGGCTGGAAAACAAGACTGAAGCCCTGAGGCTTAAGAGAAAGAATGGAAATAGGCAACCTCGGGAGGCAGGAAGTGTGGGGACCCTCTAGAATGTAACAGAGACCTGGGAGGTGAAAGAATCTCAGTAGTCAAAGGGAGGGAAATTAGATGAAATGCCCTACAGTGGGGAGAGGGAAAATGTAAAGCCCACCTCCAGTAGAAAGACAGGACATCAAGTGGAGGGATGGGGTTGCCATCCCACAATCAAAACTCTTACCCATAATGGTTCCTGTCTGAAAAACTCACATATTTATGAGAATATATATTTAACTCTTCTGAATATACCAAAGGTTAACTCTTCTGAAAAATATTTTTAAAAGTCTGTTAATGGAAGAATTAAACATAGAAAATGAGTTTTTATGATAGGATGTTCCTGTATAAGATGAAGAAAAGAGCTGAGGCATATACTATGGCATTAAAATTTAAGGCTTGTTCATATAAATTCAGAACTTTTCTGTTCAGTATATAAAGAGAGAAGCTGCATAAGCAGGAACTAGATTTGTAAGACTGCTAAGTGATATTTTCCCACCATCAGTGAAGAAATCCTCTTTCCCATTTCAAAATATATGGTGGATATAAAATGCCATTGCAGCGATACAATTTGAGGCATTTAAGGGTACATGCAGATATATCTTATAGATATATATGTGTTATATATTTCACTATAAATCATGTTGTTTGGTGACTGGAAAGACTTCTCCACCGTTAAGATCACTTGTTGTTAATTTGTTACTTTTTTCTATTCCTATAATGAGACACATCCCAAGGCAATTTATGGAAGAAAGCATCTATTAGGGGACTACATTTTCACAGGGTGAGTCCATGATAATCTTAGTAGGAACCATTGCAGCAAGCAGTATGGTGAGCAGTGTTAAAAGTATATAATCTTATTCTCAAGAAGGAGACAGAAAACTAGCTGGGAATGGTGTGGGCCTTTGAAACACTGAAGCCATTCACTAGTGACATACCTTCCAAAATCTAATCTAATCTAATCCAAAATCTTCTAATCCTTCCCAGGCAGTTTCACTAACTGGTGACCATGTATTCAAACATATAAGACAATAGAGACAGTTCATATTCAAATCACCACATTGTTTATACAAAAGACAGCTTGGTTCCCAGCAACAACATAGAGGCTTACAAACATCTTTAACTCCAGTTGAAGAGATCCATCTCCCTCTTCTGGTATGCTCAAAAAGAAAACACATGCAGAGTTCAGAATTATGTACATCAAATAAAATATTGAACTAATATTTTTTAACAAAATCATGTAGTTTGTTACAATTGTGCCAATTTATAATGGTGGAAGAAAACTTCCTATAAAATATATTAACTATGATGTATGACAGAATATAAGTCTTATTCATATGTCTGTTCTCTTATGAAGAGGTTTTGCTTCATGATTTGTATAGATTATAATTCATAAGTGATGATTAATATATATTAGAAACTAGGAAAATCACTACCATTTTTCAATTTTTAATTAATTATTTTAGGTATTTACATTCCAAATGTTGCTTGGCTTCTCCTGGTCCTCCCTCCCAGAGTTCTGCTCTTCTCCCTGTGTTCCAATTTGCCTCTGCGAGGGTAACCCTCAAAATGTGCTCCCTGGCATTTCCCTTCCATAAGTCATCAAGTCTCCACAGGATTACACAACCTTTCCCACTGAGGCCAGAAAAGGCAGTCCTCTGATAAGTATGTGCCTGGGCCTCTGACCAGCCCATGGATGCTCTTTGGTTGTTGGCATAGTCTCTGGGTACTCCCAGCAATCCAGGTTAATTGAATCTATTGAGCTTCCAATGGTGTTGTCATCCTCTTCAACTCGAAGAGTCCTTCCCCTCACTCTTTCATATGGGACCCAGACCTCATTCCAATGGTTGGCTCTAAGTATCTGCACTGTCACAGTTAGCTACTGGTAGAGCCACTCTGAGGACACCTATGTCTGCCAGCACAACAGTGCATCAGTAACAGTGTAAGGGTTTGATGCCTGCCAAGGGGATGGATCTCAACTAGGGCCAGTTACTGTGCAGCCTTTCCTTCAGTCTCTGCTCCATTTTTGTCCTTGTATTTCTTTTAGACAGGAACAATTTTGGATCAATATTTCAGAAGGTGAGTTGGTCCCTCTCAACAGAGGAATATTGAATGGCCAGGAAGCACTTAAATGTTCAACTTCTATAGGCATCAGAAAGTGCAAATAGTAGTGACTCTGAGATTTTTAACTTTACATCTGTCAGAATGGCAGAGATAAAAATTGACAACACATGCTAGTGAGAATGTGGAGCAAGGAGAACATTCCTCCATTGCTGGTGGAAGTGAAAACTTGTACAATCACTTTGGAAATAATTTGTCAGTTACTCAGAAAGTTGGTAATAGTTCTACCTCAAGACCCTGCTATTCCACTCCTGGACATATACCCAAAAGATGTCCCACTATACTATAGGGACACATGCTCAACTATGTGCACAGCAGCTTTAGTCATAATAGCCAAAAACTGGAAACAACATAGAGTTCTGTCAACTGAAGAATGGATAAAGAAAACTTGGTACATCTACACAATGCTATTCTGCTATTTAAAAATAAGGACATCATTAAATTCACAGGTATATGGATAGAAATAGAAAATATCATCCTGATTGATGTACCCCAGACACAGAAAGACATGCATGGTGTGTACTCACTTATAAGTGGGCATTATTAGCCATAAAGTACTGAATAGCCATGCTCCAATCCGCAAACCCCAGGAAACTAGAAAATGAGGGGACAAGGGAGGATGAGTGAATGTCACTCAGAATGGACAATATAACAATCATTGGAGGTAGACTGAAGGAGGGAACTGGATGGAAAAGGGATGAGAAGTAGAATGGGGATTAGGTGTAGCTAGGAGAAAGCAGGTGAGGGCTAGGAGTGAGAGTAGGAATCATTAATGAGCATCTCTGTGACTAACTCATGACCTAGGGCAGAGGAGCTCCAGGAAGGGTAAAGGGTGACCATACTTTGAGACTCTTATCAACAAGGAACATTGATACTGAGATGACCAACTTCAGTAGCCAGAGGGGATGTTCAGGTGACTTAGGGGGACCTTTGACCCAAAATTTTTCCTGCCTACAAGTTGCACTAGGAAAAAGATGGAGCAGAGATGGACGGAAAAGCCAAACAATATCTGGCTCACTTGAAAGCCACTCCATGTGAGAGAGACAACTCCTAACACTATTAATTATACTCTGCCATGCTTGCAGACAGGAGCCTAGTGTAACTTTCTTCTAAGAAGCTTCTTCTAACAGCTGATGGAAAGAGATATAGATACTCAGAGCCAAAAAAACAAACATCTGGCAGAGCTCTGGGAGTTTGTGGAAGAGTGGAGGATAGAATTGAAACAGCTAGAAGGGTTAAGGACACCATAAGAAAACCTACAAAGTCAACCAACTGGGTCCATGGGTGTTTACAGAGACTGAACCATCAACCAAAGAGCATGCAATGACTGCTGAACACATGTAGATGATGTGCAGTTAGTTCTTCATGTGGGTCCACTAACAGCTGCAGCAACTCTGTGACTCTGTTGCCTGCTGTTGGAACCCTTTCCCCTAGCTACACTGCTTTGTCTGGCCTCAGTGGCAAACAATGCAGTTAGTCCTGCTGGACTTAATCATGTTGGGTGGGATGGTACCCAAGTTAGGTATCCCATTCTCTGAAGAGAAGGGGATGGGTAGCTGGGGGGATGGGTGAGACTGGGAGTAAAGGAAGTAGGGTGAGGCCTGTGTTTGGGATATAAAGTTAATAAGTAAACAAATAAATACTCATGACTTTGTTAACTAAAAATATAACATGAACCATGCAGAAACATGAATGGGAAATAAGTTTGGGAATCATCATGATGAATGACAATGAGGAAACAGTTTCTTTCCACAGGGACTTGTTAGAAATGTAAGTATTCACTTCTACATCTGAAATTAGAAATGGTGTTAACGTTTTAGAGAAAATTTTCATGTTGACATATAGCAATGTTTGATTCAGCAAGTGTTTAAATGATTTTTTTTCTGTCTTTGATTTCAGCAAACATATTATTATTCATGGTTAGTAGGGACTTAACAGCTTTACAGTGGTGTATCTCCAGCACCACACACATATGACATAGTGAAAGACAGCAGAGACTGTAAAGGTTACTCTAACATAAAAGCCTTAAGCAAATACTAACTCAAGATATAATTATGAGTACTCAGAGGTCCCATGCTTATGCATCTTATTCCTGCAAAACTTTTCTGAAACTTACTTGTACAGTGAAAATGGCAGGGTGAATGGTTCAGCAGCCTGTTATGAGAGATTACTAGCCTCTACTCTCAGACAACTTAGTCTCTCTCTAAAAGTATAGTGCCTTTAGGTTACCTTAGAAGAAAAGAGTTAAGTACTTGATAGATCTTCTCTGTGTGTGAGACTCATTAACTATGGTAATTTCCTATTAACATGGATGATCAGACAGTATGCAGCACAGACTCAGCATTTGCACAGCATTGCTGTGCATATATATATATATATATATATATATATATATATATATATATGTGTGTGTGTGTGTGTGTGTGTGTGTGTGTATATATACATATATATATACATATATATACATATGTATATATACATATATATGAACATATTTGCATATGCATACATACATATGCACACATAATCGCAACATAACTATAATATAATTAATGCCAAATAGTTTAACAAGTAAAACCATGCTTACTGGAAGGAAAACCTGAAGATTATTAGCAAGTCTTGGAAGTTCAAGATAAATTCTAATGTATTCCATAACAACTGCAGCACCTCTAATTTGAGGAGTGACTCCTATTAAAGATTGGAAATGCTTGGAAATATTCTGTAGAAAAGGAAACTCAGTGATGAGTTATACATATTTTTTAGAGGAACCATTTCTGATACTTTATATTATATTAAGGATAATGCATATTATCCTTAAGGAAAGATGTAACACATGTAAGATGTTTCCATCAAAACACATAGACCTATGTAAATATTTTCTAACATTATCATACAACACATATGCATATATATATATACATATATATACACATATATATATATACATACACACATATATATACATATATAAATATATATATATGCTATATCTACATGTGTGTGTTTGTAAACTTGTGTGCATGTATGTTATTAGTTATCTTTCTTATTTCTATGATCAAATTCCTGATAAAAAAATTCATACAAGAGAAAATTATTAGTTTGGCTTACTGTTTGGCAGTATATTCCATGATCTGGGTAAATTAGGACTGTGAAAAAAGCCCTAGATAGTGAACTCAGGAATGTGAGATGCTTGTTCCCATGAATGAATTAGACAGCAGAAGACAGGGAAATTACAATGCTCAGCCATCTTTGTTCATTTTTCCTCTCCATACCAAGGGATGCCCCTACCCACAGGAATGGCCTTGTCTTCTCTCCTTAGTTAATCTGTTGGAAAGCCCTCATATATTCACCGAGTGATCTGCTTCACCACTCTTCTATATGTTTTATAGTCAAATTAGGTTCACAAGTGAAATGAACCATCAGACCACACATTTCTATACGACACAAAATTATCTCTTACTATGAATTAAGGAGGACCTTTCTGCTATTAACTGACACTTAACAAGATATTTAGCATAGAAAGCTAAGCCTAAATAGTTACAACGTGTAAGTAACAGTGATTTTAATTCTACTATACATCATTTTGACTATTTACTATAATTTAATATTTTCTCAAAAATACAAGACTACATGTTTTTTAAAAATTGGTTTTTGGAAGATTTCAAATGGCAAATCATGTCACAGCAATGAAATTTGCCTTCAAAATACTCTTTTCACTATTTCAGCAATTATAAAGTAATAAATTAGGTGGTCATCTCTTTTATCTCAGGACAAATTCATTAACATCATGATGGTGACGGTTAAGTTTTGATAGATAGTTAATCCATTGCTAATTCAAGATAATAGTGCCATCATCCATCTTGTCTCCATAGTGTTGATTACCCAGTAGGGAACTCTCCTCATGTGTTAAAATGATAATATCCCCTATAAATTGCTTTTGTTATTTTGAAAATGATTATCTGAAGTGCAGAAGTGAATTGTTAATGATAAAACAAGGAAAAGAATATAAACACCTTTAATAAACTACTTGGTAACTCCTCCCATTTCAATTCTATATATACAATTATAAACAATTATTGAACTACGACTATGTGTCAAACATTCTGATGAACGTAGTGTATGGAGTATATTCCATTTTATTGATATATTTATTGCTTTACAAGTTGTATATTCTCCTTCTTAGGTGCAAAAACTGAGTGAAAATATAGTACTATGATGCTCAAACTTGTGGTGGATATAGTAAGAAGTCCCAGATCATCTGCTTCAAGTCTCTCTCTCTCTCTCTCTCTCTCTCTCTCTCTGTCTCTCTCTCTCTTTCTCTCTCATTCTCTCTCATTTACTCATTTTCCATACATATATCCAGAATGCAATGTGATATTTTGATGTACATGTTCATATTACTGTTGTATTTATGTATGCGAATATATCCAATATCGTTCATCAGTATTCTTACTTGTATTCTGAAGATACTTACTGAGATAGCCATAGTGGCTCATGCCTGTAATTCTAGCTCTCAGGAAGCTGAGGTGTTTGTTATAAGTCCAAGCTTAGCCTGGGCTCTACTTTAAACACCTAGGCAGCCCAAAACTCTCTAGTTGTACACCTTTATTTGCTATACTACATATTATCAATACATATATGCATACATATATCACCTGAGACCTCCATGCCAGTCAACATCAAGTGTTCAAGATATTTTGCTCTTTTATATTGTAGGAACAATGAGAAAACATTTGTCTTCCAGATTTATATACAGAATCATGAGCCATATTATCCCAAGATTCCATTAGTCAAATCTAGATTTTTTTTTAATTTTTAATTTTTAATATTTTTATTACATATTTTCCTCAATTACATTTCCAATGTTATCCCAAAAGTCCCCCATAGCGCCCCCCACTTCCCTACCCACCCATTCCCATTCTTTTGGCCCTTGCATTCCCCTATATTGGGGCATATAAAGTTTGCAAGTCCAATGGGCCTCTCTTTCCATTGATGGCCGACTAGACCATCTTTCGATACATATGCAGCTAGAGACAAGAGCTCCGGGGTTCTGGTTAGTACATCATGTTGTTCCAACAATAGGGTTGCAGATCCCTTTAGCTCCTTGGGTACTTTCTCTAGCTTCTCCATTGGGAGCCCTGTGATACATCCAATAGCTGACTGTGAACATCCACTCCTGTGTTTGCTAGGCCCCGGCATCGTCTCACAAGAGACAGCTATATTTGGGTCCTTTCAGCAAAATCTTGCTAGTGTATGCAATGGTGTCAGCGTTTAGAAGCTGATTATGGGATGGATCCCTGGATACGGCAGTCTCAAAATGGTCCATCCTTTCATCACAGCTACGAACTTTGTCTCTGTAACTCCTTCCCTGGGTGTTTTGTTCCCAATTCTAAGAAGGGGCACAGTGTCCACACTTTGGTCTTCATTCTTCTTGAGTTTCATGCGTTTAGCAAATTGTATCTCATATCTTGGGTATCCTAAGTTTTGGGCTAATATCCACTTATCAGTGAATACATATTGTGTGAGTTCTTTTGTGATTGTGTTACTTCACTCAAGATGATGCCCTCCAGGTCCATCCATTTGGCTAGGAATTTCATAAATTCATTCTTTTTAATAGCTGAGTAGTACTCCATTGTGTAAATGTACCATAATTTCTGTATCCATTCCTCTGTTGAGGGACATCTGGGTTCTTTCCAGCTTCTGGCTATTATAAATAGGGCTGCTATGAACATAGTGGAGCATGTGTCCTTTTTACCGGTTGGGGCATCTTCTGGATCAAATCTAGATTTAAGCATCATTTTAGTAGTTGTGCCCAAAGAAAGAATGCATTTTATATCACTGAGTTCTGAAACCAAATAAGAGGTCTTTGAAAGGTATTGCACATCTGAACAATCACTGGTAAGTAGATGGTTTTTGTTTTCTGTTTTTGTTTTTGTTTGCTTTTCTTTTGCCTATGTTGTTTAAAGGAAGTTGGGTCTGTCTAGCTGAAGAGAAAATCTTCTATAAAATGTCACAGATTGTGGTCGGAACCAGAAAATATCATCCTGAGTGAAGTAATTCAGACCCAAAAGGATTTAGGACTTGCATGGTATATACTCACTAATAAGTAGATAGTAGCAAAAAAACCAAACAAACAAACAAAACAAACAAACAAACAACAAAAAAACCAAAACCAAAAACAAACAAACAAAAAAAGAGTATAGAATACCCAAGATACAGTCCATAGAACTCAAAAAGGTAAACAAGCTGAAGTGTCCAAGTGAGTACACCTCAGTCCCACTTGAGAGAGGAAAAGAAAGCAATCACAAGTGGAGAGGGAGGAAGGGACCTGGGAGTGAAAGTGGACCGAGAAGGGGGGAATGGGGCATAAAGAGGAACCTAGGTATTGAGTGAGGGAAAAGGTCTGAAGCCCTGAAGGCCAGCAGAAAGAATGTAAATGGGCAACCTCAGGAGATAGGAGATTGGGGGAATCCTCCAAAATGCACCAGAGACCTGGGAGGTAAGAGACTCTCAGGAATCAAAGGGAGATATGCCAGACAGTAGGGACAGGGAACTTACAGAGCCCACCTCCAGCAGGAAGACAGAGTATCAAGTGAGGGATGGGGTTGTCATCCCACAGTCACATCTCTAACCTATAATTGTTCCTTTCTGAAAAAACTTCAGGGATGGAAATGGAAAAGAACCTGAGGAAAAGAAGGTCCAGAGACAGGCACAAAGTGGGATCCAACTCAAGGGGAGGGGGGTCCCAAGGCCTGACACTATTACTGAGGCTATAGAACGCTCACAAAAAGAGACCTATCAGGACCGCCCTCCGAAAAGCCCAACAAGCAGCTGAAAGAGTCAGAGGCAGATATTTGCACCCAGCTAATGGACAGAAACATGACCCCTGTTGTTAAATTAGGGAAAGCAGAAAGAAGCTGAGAAGAAGGGTGATCCTGTAGGAGGAACAGCAGTCTCAATCTGGACCCCGTGATCTCTCAAACACTGGACGGCCAAAAAGAGCATACACCAACTGATATGAAGTCCCAACACACATAGAGTAGAGGACTTTAGGGTCTGTGTTCATTCAGAGGTGATGCACCTAACCCTCAAGAGAGTGGAGGTCCCAGGGAGTTTAGAGGTCAGGTGGGGTGGGGGATGGGGTAATCCACATGGAGATGGGGTGGGGTGGGGTGGGGAGGAGATGTGGGATGTGGAACAATCAGAGGGTGGGTGGGGGTGGGAAACAGAATAAGGAGTGTAAAAAATTCATTAATTTAAAAAAATTATAAATGCCGAAATTAAAAATAAAACAAACAAAAAAACAAACAAACAAAGGTCAGTTTGATTCATCAAAATGCAGGCTTCTCTTCAACAAAACTGTTTGTAAGGCAATGAGTATATACCCACACTCCTTAAATCATACAAAACACTGAAAGAGCTCATCACAAATGCTCAACTTTTATCCTTTGAAGTTATCTTTATTTTGCTAATTTGAAATGTAATCAAAATAAGCTTATCCTATTTAAGAGATGAAGAATCTCAAGCTCAATCAAAATAATATAGTGAAGGTAAAAATTAGAAATTATCTTTAAAAGGAAGGTCAAAATAACATAATCAACTTTTTGTCACTATCACACAGGTTTTGAGAAAAATCTTCTTAATATAGAAGAGTGTCAATGTGTTGTGTTGTGGACTTCAGTGAGATTGAACATGATCATGGAGATACCAGGAAGAACAGAAAGTAACAAGGAAGGAGAGCAGGGTGGAGAGAGAGGGAGAGAGAGAGAGAGAGAACAGAGAGGATCTTCGCATATTCTTCAAGACCACGTAGACAACACACCTCTTACTTGTTTTTACACTCCACATCCCAAATTAGCAAAATAGTCTGGCAATCAAGTCTTCAAGAAGCAAGTCTTTGTGTCACATTTTAAATATAAACCATAATAGGTACTCTGTAATGCCTGCTTCACATAGAAAAGGAAATATGATATTAGAGCTCTGTTATATTGTCCTATCATAGGTTACATTAGTAAAATTAGTTTATAGCAGTATTTTAATGTTGCCTGAGTGTAGAATTTATGCTATATGGAAAAATTAGAGAGTCTTATGGACAAAATACTTCTGAACACAATGAAAATATCTTCAGGTAGTAACAACTAAAATTTATCTCCGAATATTTCTGGTCAGTGATTTTCCAAATAAATCATATACCATGATAGTATCCTATCATAAGAAAATAAAAGAGTCAAATCATTAAACTTAAAATTTTCTGATGCTTGAAAAATATTATAAACTGATTTTTGTTCAGTATATATAGGTCTTTATAATAAATCTAAATTGGCAGCTAAAACATTCATCACTCAATAGAGTTGAATGAAATAGTATACTAAGTCTATTTTTAATATAGTTGCTAAGTAAAAATAGATATGGGATTGATGAAAATACTAATTCAATTTAATATAGATAGGCATTTTAATGTACAGAATTTTAGAAGAAATGCTGAATACACTTGTATACTGAAATGTATTTACATGCTTCTTCAAACATGTTTTCAATTTTCATACTTAAATGTGACAGTCACTTCACAATTTGCTCTGATCTCTGACAATCAAGATAATAAAGTTTTAAAATCAGATAGTGTGCATGTGGTAGCTTCTCCCAGTGGCAGCTTGCTAAGCTTCTACAATAAACGTACAATACTTAGAAATGCTTAGTACAGGTCTCCAACAAAGACATACTAACTTAACAAGAAGCCGGTAAATTCTTTATAAAGAAAGACCGGCCATTTGGATATTTCCTGCTGTGTTAAAAATTTCAGCTACCATAATTAGCAGCATGGTTTCCTCCTTGCCATGATAGGCAGAAGAAAGGATGCTCTGCAAAAGAGATACAAAGATGTAAGCCAGAGGAGACTAACAATGGCGCACACAGCTAGCTGCTTGATCAATGGCCACAGTTGTTGTAAACACACTTTCTAAGAAAACATCGAACTTTGTGCACTAGAAATTGGAAATTAAATCCATAAACTATTCATGAATTCAAAAACTATGTCTTAGTTTTGTGATGTTTAAGATTAATGAAAGATTATGTATAATTGGATACAATTGATTTAATACTAACAGTACAAAGAATGTATTTGCTTACCTGAGGTTTATAAAAACTCTGATTTTTCCTAATCATGAGTTTGATATATTGGCAACAATAAAGGTCAGAGTTTTTATTATATGAAAACAAACATCACAGATTATTTCTTTAACATCATACAAACACCTTAACATTAAAAAAAAAAAACTGTGTTTTGCTTATATAAGTGGGTGTATGTAAATATGTAAAGGGAATGCTAAATTGACAATATCTGTTTTTTTTAAATATGTCATGAATAAGTTCTTGAAATTATAGATACCTTTTTTAAATGTCACATTGTTAAGAATGTATATCTTGCTTTTAATAACACTAAGTACATAAATAAGCTTTGCTGTAACTGAAATTGATATCAGGAAGAAAAACAAGATAGCAATCACTCTGTCCAGCCAGCCAGTATCAATTCAGTGGTCTACGTAAAAACCAACCAAAAGCTATGAGAATCGAACAGCTAAACTCTTTTTTTTTCTTTTTCTTTTTCTTTCTTTTTTTTGGGGGGGGGGGGTGGTAAGCGCTGTTGCTGGGAATAAACATATGTGATACTTGACAATGAGATGGGATTTAGGTTGAAGAGCCTCTCCCAGGTTAAGCCTCATTTGCTGCCAATATCTATTTTTAGAACAGAAATAAAGAAAAGGCATCACCAATTTTAGGCTCAAATGGGAGAGACTTTGCTCTGCTGTCTTGTTTTCTTCAACAAAGGGATGATTTATATATATTTTAAGAAAGGCAATACCTTCAGGAAAACTTACCACCTCTAGAATTATTAATGCAAAATCCATTTCAAATTTTTAGCAGGAGGTCTCATTCTTCTCTAATTCTGCTTAGGACCAGGTTTAGTAATATTCTCTGCCTTAGATTAATTACCCTGATCTAATTCATTTAGTGGAGGACAGCTGTGGTACGTGGGTTGCTCACTGATGTATTGTGTTAAATGACGCCCATCTGTCACTGCAGAATATCAGCATGGATTCAGTGTCATCCACTTCATTGGTTCTGCTGAGATGTGAAGTACAGCTACAATGTTTACTACTGTTGTTAATTTAATATCTACACCTTTAATAACCTGACTGCTGTCACTCGCGGAACAATGATACATGATGGGCACTGAAGAACCGGATAGAATGCATTAACAAGACAGCACAGAAGACCCTATGGTACAGTTAATTAGAACATTTGTGGGCAAAGTTGCTATGGGGGTCCCTGTAGGGCATTCTCCTAGGGAAATTCTTAACTGGGAAATGAAGTTAAAGGAATCTGTGTTAATAGCACTTCTGACAAATTTAATCATTAATTAACGATTAAATACAGGAAATTCAATCATTTATTTTCACCAAGTGGAACTATTTTAAGTCATATTTTATATTTAATATTAAATCATAGACTCATAGTTTCTTCTCATGGTTTTGTTCACCTTTATTCAAAATTTTCAAATAAGCACTATATATGCCTACGTGGAAATCAGCTGATACAGTAAAATATATCAAATATAGTGTCCTGAATCAAGGTTTGTCTTCTCAGATAAAATAACTTAACTCAAAATATGTTAAGAAGATTGAAAGTATAGACATTATCTAAAAATTCTTGTCTCTGATTTTCAAAAGGAATAAAAAATAATATCTGGTACATGTATTTATATAATTATTTATTTCTAAAATAGTAAAATTAAAATACATAATAAGTCCAACAAATAATTATATAAAAATACAAATTATAGAAAACATGGAAATAATAAATATCTAAACAGAGGATAATATATAATTTTATACTTTAAAAGATAATTGTAGAAAGTAAATGTGACTTTTCCATGTCCTTCATTTTCATTCTTCATGTTATTCTGCTCATCTGCCTCAGTGACTTATACTGACTTATACTATCTTTGTTCTTAGTGGGTGTTTCTAAACTATGAACCTCTTTTTCAAATTTTCCCTCAATTTATTGGCCTTGAATGAACTTTAGTTCCACACAAGTCTCTGCTATATTTACCAGGTTTTGTACACCTAGATATGAAACAAAGAACCAGTATCTTTGTAAAACTTGTATACTACCAGTGCACCAATATTTTGTCTTTATTTACCCATAGATTTTTCTGTGTGAAATTTAAAATCAGAATTTCTAGATAAAATATCTTAAATCCTTCTTTATTCCAGACCTTTGATGTTTAAAATACAAAATTCAAAGTGTTTCAAATTTATTAATCTAGAACATTAACCAAATTAAAACAAGATAATGCTAATTAGTACCAAGGAAGGATAAAATATAGATACATAGAATCCAGTAGATAATTGTGTGTCATGCAACGAAACAAAATGTTACTCTATATGAACATACATACCATTATGAGAAAAAAGGAACACAAAGGAGTTTTAAATATATCTTGAAATAAAGCTTATATAGAAAAAATGAAATATTGAAGAAATGTGTAGAAGAAAAGCCTCCTCAAACAGAAGCTTAAGTGAAGAAAATTCTTCAAACTAACATTTACAGCAGGGTAATAACTAAATAATTATTAGGGTAATCCTAGTAATGTTTAAAGTTGATGATATAGCAAAATGTTCTCAAACAGAAAATTAAAAATGAACTGTTTTTGAAAATCATATTATAACTTCAAGCATATATGTCTTCAAATGTTCCTGAAAGGAAGGATGAATGAATAAAAGATTAATATTTCAAGGAATCACAAAGTTGGACTAAATTATAAACCTAATGTCAACTAAGTATTCATATTCTTTTCTGACTGATGTTTAATTTCTCTGGGAAAAATGCTATATCCTTTATTTGAATTCCTGATACTTGTCATTTGTTTTTTCTCTCCTTTTCCTAATTTTCAGTTCTTTTATTACTTTTTCCATATTACCATTTTCTGCTCTCCATTTTATTTTTGTCTCTTCTGGCTGTACAGTATCTTTTTTCTGCTTTTCACTGAGTTTATACTTAGTGGTATTATGTATATCACTAATTTTCAACCTCATCTAGTGGTGTTTGAAAGGTCTTATTCATTTTTCCACAATATTGTTAAAATGTTCAGACCCCAGTTTCCTTGTATAAACATGGCCAAAATTCACCACGTTCAATAATACTTCTATCTATGACAGAAGCATTTAAATTTTGTTATTAAGAGAAAAATTCCTGAATAGAACAGCAATGGCTTGTGCTGTAAGATTGAGAATTGACAAATGGAACGTCATAAAATTGCAAAACTTCTGTAAGGCAAAAGACACCGTCAATAAGACAAAAGACCACCAACAGATTGGGAAAGGGTCTTTACCTATCCTAAATCAGATAGGGGACTAATATCCAATATATATATATTGGATATTGAGTCCACTCAAGAAGGTGGACTCCAGAAAATCAAATAACCCCATTAAAAATGGGGCTCAGAGCTAAACAAAGAATTATCACCTGAGGAATACCAAATGGCTGAGAAGCACCTGAAAAAATGTTCAGCATCCTTAATCATCAGGGAAATGCAAATCAAAACAACCCTGAGATTCCATCTCACATGAGTCAGAATGGCTAAGATCAAAAATTCAGGTGACAGAAGATGCTGGCGAGGATGTGGAGAAAGAGGAACACTCCTCCATTGTTGGTGGGATTGCAAGCTTGTACAACCACTCTGGAAATCAGTCTGGCGTTTCCTCAGAAAATTGGACATAGTACTACCGGAGGATCCCGCAATACCTCTCCTGGGCATATATCCAGATGTTCCAACTGGTAAGAAAGACACATGCTCCACTATGTTCATAGCAGCCTTATTTATAATAGCCAGAAGCTGGAAAGAACCCAGATGTCCCTCAACAGAGGAATGGATACAGAAAATGTGGTACATTTACCCAATGGAGTACTACTTAGCTATTAAAAAGAATGAATTTATGAAATTCCTAGGCAAATGGATGGACCTGGAGGGCATCATTCTGAGTGAGGTAACCCAATCACAAAAGAACTCACATGATATGTACTCACTGATAAGTGGATATTAGCCCAGAAACTTAGAATACCCAAGATACAAGATATAATTTGCAAAACACATGAAACTGAAGAAGAACGAAGACCAAAGTATGGAAACTTTGCCCCTTCTTAGAATTAGAAACAAAACATCCATGGAAGGAGTTACAGAGACAAAGTTTGGAGCTGAGACGAAAGGATGGACCATCTAAAGACTGCAATACCCAGGGATCCATCCCATAATCAGCTTCCAAACGCTGACACCATTGCACATACTAGCAAGATTTTGCTGAAAGGATCCAGATATAGCTGTCTCTTGTGAGGATACACCGGTGCCTAGCAAACACAGAAGTGGATGCTCATAGTCAGCTATTGGATGGATCATAGGGCCCCCAATGGAGGAGCTAGAGAAAGTACCCAAGGAGCTAAAGGGGTCTGCAACCCTATAGGTGTAACAACAATATGAACTAACCAGTAACCTCCCTCTGCCCCCCAGAGCTCCTGTCTCTAGCTGCATATGTATCAGAAATTGGCCTAGTCAGCCATCATTGGAAAGAGATGCTCACTGGATTTGCAAACTTTAGATGTTTCAGTACAGGGGAATGCCAGGGCCAAAAAGTGGGAATGGGTGATAGGGTCCTAGGGGGGAGTGTATGGGGACATTTGGGATAGCATTGGAAACGTAAATGAGGAAAATACCTAATAAATTTTTTTTTTAAAACAGGAATCACAGACTCAGAAAGAAAAAAAAAAGAACTTATTGTAAAAAAAAAAGATTTTACTTAATATTTCAATATTAAAGTATTGAAGATATGAAGGTGTGGAAATGAATGCTTTTCTGAGTTTACAAAGTGTTTCAAAGCATGCCAGCTAGGCCAGGCTTTTCTTGATACATATAGAGAGTTTCAGTCCAACCCTGTCCAAACATGATCCCATTCTGTCAAAACTGTGCTTTTGATATGATATCTGCTCCTGGGTATCATTAAATACCATTGGAAATTTTCATTCCTGGAGTTTGATTAGTATTAATATTGCATTCTGTTTTGATGAAGAGAAAGTTCCGTCTCAGAAATTCTCTTTCCTTTCTTGTTTAGTCAAAGTCTTATAAGAATGGGCAAAGTTGTTAGCAAGAGTCTAAAGTCCTTACCAGTCAATGTAAGGTTGAAGGAGGGTCAGAGGGAAGGTCAAGGACAGTCACAGAACAAGGAAAAGTCAAGCTGGTTCTGACCTGGATGTTTTATCCTATTACCTAGTGATCATAGTGCTGGAAGTTGCTATGCATGCTACCATATGAGAAAAGTAAAAACCAGTCTTACAGTTTGCAAACCCTGGCAGCTATAATAAAGACCTGTCTGGCAAGATAATCCATGCAATTGAGCAACAAAGGTCATGAGAATTATAAACTGCTTTGTGATTGGATTTAAGGCTAGGAGATTGAGCCTATGCTTGGCACTTTTGTGGAAGCTAAGAACTGGTAGATAAATATATTATAGTCGGACCTATGATATAGGGATAAACCTACTACTGTTATTCTGCTAGATACACATGATATTTAAATGGCATTTTATGTGGTCAAACACACATCTCAGTATTTCAGATCACTGGGTGCTTTTCCAGAATTTGCCCAGCACCCACATGGTGGCTAAAACCATCTGTCACCCCAGGTCCATGGAATCCAAAATATTCTTCTGGCCTCTGTGGGTACTTCAAACACATATGGTACATAGACAGTCAGGCTAACTAATCAATTCTTACACATAAAATTCTTAAAAAATAAAAGGACTTTGCCGTATAGTCATAGATTAATGTTATCGCAAACTTTATCAGGAAAATATTCTTTTTCAGTTGATGGTGACTAACACCAAGACTCACAAATAGTTATGGATCATAGAGTAAGTGACTTAGGAGTATTCAACCTTAAATGGGACACTTTCTCACCCCTGCATGGCCTAGGGCTAGAGATCATTGAGAAAGAGCTGGTGAAAGGACTGAAATTGTAGTGATCTAATGCTATAAGGCAGTGGTTCTCAACCTTCCCAATACTGCAACACTGAAATACAGTTCCTCATTTGTGTTGACCCCTGCTCCTCAAACATAAAATTATTTCTTTGCTACTCCATAGCTGTAATTTTGCTACTGCCATGAATTGCAACATAAAGATCTAATATGCAGGATACCTGATAGACAACCCCAAAAGGGCACAACCCACAGGTTGAGAACCACTACTATAAGAGAAACATTTACTAATCTGAATTGACCAGTTGTCCTTCTCAGCTCATAGTAGTTGTGACAGCATACACAAGATACTCAAGGTAGAAAAAAACAGGACAAGAAGGCAGACATAAAATCTGACCACTAGCTGAGGAGCTATTGGTAATTGGTAGCTTTTAAGGAAGAAGGGTTCAGTTTCTTTTAATGGTGTGAATCTTGGTAGGTCTGAGATGATTCATGATACAAGTAAACACTGTAAATATCAAAAGCATGAAAGTCCAGTCATCTTAACTTTACTGTTTTCCCTATGTCTGTTCTTGCTGCTTTAAATGGTATTTTAATTTACTCTTTGAAACTTTCGTATTCCCAGATCTTAATGAATCAAAGTGATAGTATTAAGATGATGGTATCAGAACAAATATTAAGTGAATTTCTTTGTATTCTTGAATTTGCCATAACTCCACTTTCTTTGTCTAGGGGGAAAAAACCACTTGAGGCTTATCTAAATGCTTATAGAAAAAAAATATATATATTTGATGGGTACTTGAATTTCAAAGTAAAACCTACAACTATAAGTGCTTTTAAGTAAATTTCTTGACCCATCATAGTTCTAGTTAAAGTCGTATATCCTTGTACACTTTAAATATAATAAAATGTCTTTATTCAAAAATCATGACATGCTACTAATACAGACTACATACAAATGGGAACATTTGTATTCTTTTCACATCTATATTTTAGCCATATTTTAAGAAGCAAACAATTACAAATTACAACACAGCAATTTGTGTGTAGAATCCTGTTTATCACCAGTCTAGATTGTTGTCACACAAGTGCTATGCATAGGCACTTGAAGCAATTGCTATTGTGAACATAAAAAATATTGGTGACTTAATTTTGTCTGGAGAGTTCAATTGTACATAAGCTTTAAAAATTACATGAATTAATTATTTTTAACCCTATACATATTATCAACTCAAAGACAGGAATGTGAGGATGTATCTAAAATTTATTTTTCTTTTCAGTATCTTATGCCACAACAATACGTCAAACCTTAATGCAGACTTAATATTTTGAATTGCTTGATCCTTGACATAGGGGCTAAAACTATCCAGTGGAAAAAAAGACAAGATTTTCAACAAATGGTGCTGGTCAAATGACTGTCAGCATGTAGAAGAAGAATGCAAATTGATCCATTCTTATCTCCCTGTACAAATCTCAATCCTAAGCAGATCAAGGAATTCCACATAAAACAAATACACTGAAACTTATAGATGAGAAAATGGCGAAGAACCTCAAACACTTGGGCACAGGGTAATATTTCCTGAACAGAACACCAACGGCTTATGTTCTAATATCAAAATATACAAAATGGACCTCATAAAATTGCAAAGCTTCTGTAATGAAAAGGATGCTGTCAATAGGACAAAGTGGCAGATTGGGAAAAGATCATTACCAATCCTATATCTGATAGAGGACTAATATCCAATACATACAAAGAACTCAAAAATTTAGACTCCAGAGAACCAAATAACCCTATTAAAATTGGGTACAGAGCTAAACAAAGAATTCTGAAATGAGCAACATTGAATGTCTGAGAAGCACCTAAAGAAATGTTCAACAACCTTAGTAATCAGGGAAATGTAAAAGACCCTGAGACTCTACCTCACACCTGTCAGAATGGTTAAGATCAAAAAACTCAGGTGACAGCAGATGCTGGCGAGGATGTGGATAAATAGGAACACTCCTCCATTGTTAGTGGGATTGCAAATTGGTGCAACTGGCCTGAAAATCAGTCTGGCAATTCCTCAGAATATTGTACAGTGTATTATGTGAGGGCCCAGCTATTCCACTCCTGGGCATATAGCCAAAAGATGCTCCAACAAATAACAACTACACGTGCTCCACTATATTCACAACTGCCTTATGTATAAAAGCCAGAAGCCAGAAAGAACTCAGATATCTTTCAGTAGAGAAATGGATACAGAAAATGTGATACATTTACATAATGGAGTACTACTCAAGTATTAAAAACAATGACTTCATGAAGTTATTAGGCAAATGAATGAAACTCGACAGTCATCAGTGAGGTAACCCAGTCACAAAAAAAAAAAAAAAAAACACACAGGGTGTGCACTCCCTGATAAGTGGATATTAATCCAAAGCTCCAAATATTCAAGATAAAATTCACAGACCACATAAAGCTCAAGAAGAAGGAAGACCAAAGGGTGGATGGTTCGGTCCTCCTTATTAAGGGGGAACAAAATACTCAAGAGAGGAAATACTGAGACAAAGGCTGGCATAGAGACTGAAGGAAAGGCCATGCACAGACTGCCCCACCTGGGGAACCATCCCATATACAATCACCAAACCCAGACACTATTGTGGATGCCAAGAAGTGCTTGCTGATAGTAGCCTGATATAGCTCTCTTCTGAGAGACTCTGCCAGAACCTGACAAACACAGAGGTGGTGCTCACAGCCAACCATTGGACTGAAAATGGGGCCCCCAATGAAGGAGTTAGATAAAGGACTGAAACAGCTGAAGGAGGTTGCAACCCCATAGGAATAATAACAGTATCAACTAAACAGAACCTCTCCCCAATGCTCCCAGGGACTAAATCACCAACCAAAGAGTACAAATGGAGGTGCCCATGTTTCAAGCATCATATTTAGCAGAAGATGGGAATTGTCTGTCATCAATGGGAGGAGAGGCTTGGTCCTGTGAAGTCTCGATTCCCCAGGGTAAGAGAATGCCAGGACAGTGATGTAGGAGTAGGTGGGTGGGTGGGAAAGAACCCTTAAAGAAGCAGGGGGTGTGCAATGGGATAGGGGGGCTCCATAGGGGAAACTGGAAAAAGGGATAAACACATAAATATACAATACAAATAAATATGGAATAATCTTTCCATTATTTACCCTCAGGCTTAGAAAATTCCTCAAAGAAAGCACAAAATTTAGAATATTTGTTATTACTGAATATATTCGATTTACAAAAATTTTGATAGAGAGAGGAAAATTCTCACAGTTTGTGTTCATTTTTTATAGAGTATAAAATCTTTTTTTTAATTTTTAATATTTTTTATAACATATTTTCCTCAATTACATTTCCAATGCTATCCCAAAAGTCCCCCATAGTGCCCCCCACTTCCCTACCCACCCATTCCCATTCTTTTGGCCCTGGCATTCCCCTATATTGGGGCATATAAAGTTTGCAAGTCCAATGGGCCTCTCTTTCCAGTGATGGCCGACTAGGCCATCTTTCGATACATATGCAGCTAGAGACAAGAGCTCTGGGGTACTGGTTAGTACATCATGTTGTTCCAACAATAGGGTTGCAGATCCCTTTAGCTCCTTGGGTACTTTCTCTAGCTTCTCCATTGGGAGCCTTGTGATACATCCAATATCTGACTGTGAGCATCCACTCCTGTGTTTGCTAGGCCCCGGCATCGTCTCACAAGAGACAGTTACATCAGGGTCCTTTCAGCAAAATCTTGCTAGTGTATGCAATGGTATCAGCATTTGGAGGCTGATTATGGGATGGATCCCTGGATATGGCAGTCTCTAGATGGTCCATCCTTTCATCTCAGCTCCAAACTCATTTAAATATAAAATCTTAAACCTCATCCTCATAATTAAAACAAATCTGCTGAAATTTGGTGACTTTTCACTATACAGGACCCTAGACTTTTTCCTCTATATAGAATACAAAGAGTATAAAAGAAGTTTCATAGTTTATTCAGAAAGGGTCACAGAATGGTTTTGGATCAACCTAAAGATACCATGTCAAATATTCTTGCCAAATATGTTGCCTTGCTTATTTTACTTCTATTGATTTGGGCATTGTGGAAACTCATTTTCAAGACTGACTACTATGACCTAATACCCTGGTTTCTCATCTGTGACAGCCTGTCAATGGTGAGGTTATGCCAACAACGAAACAAATGATGGTCTTTTGCTTGAGTTATTGCTGGAAATATTTAGATGTTAGCTTTGCTGAGCTTACAAATACAAACTGAGCAAGCCTGGACAGTTTTACTCAAATTGACATTCAAATTATTTGCCATAATATTGTCCAGCATTGGTGAATGTTTCCTCTGGAGCATTCATCCCTTCCTCAAGATATATGTATATGTGTATATGTATATGTATATGTATAAACACATATATATACACACACACACATATGTGTGTGTGTATATATATACACACATACACACATATATACACACAAACACACAGACACACACATATATGCAAGCACCTTATATAACTCCTGAGACTAAAGAGGGTAAGTAATGTATCCTAGAAAAACAAACATATATTGATGTCTTAATTGTAGTAGAAAAACAAAAAATAAAACAAAGCAACAATAAAAAATGATATAAAACATTTCAAGACTTTCCTTTCCGTTCCAATACATGGATTAAGTACTTAAGGAACACTTTTGTGACAGACACCAAAAGAATAGTTAATACACACAATACGGTAGATAACAGCCTTGGGCATTGTGCTGAAACAAATAAGATCAGTGAACAAAATGAATACTCTTCTCAGTACAGAACAGACAAATTTGATGTATGTATAAAAATTCAAAATTGATTGTCAGTTAGGATTTTGATGTAGAGACCCATACAAAGATTATGAACAGACTTTCCAATGAGTTGGAATATTCTAACATCAATAAAGATATTGGTTACACACACATACACACACACACACACACACACACACACATATATATATATACTCATTTACTAAGCTCATTAAGTTGCTCAGTAAAATCTACACATTAAATTGTATATACACTAAAAGCTCAGTAACAATTTCTCTTACTTAACTTTATTTTTATTAGTGATTTTGCAAAACCAGTCAAAAAGAGAAACGAGCATCTCCAACTCAGAAGAGTTGCACTACAGAATCCATGAGGGCTGGGTTGCCTGGACCCTTGAGTGTTCTAGCCCTGAAGCAGCATGTACAAACACTAGAACATACAGCCTAAAATGATGACTCTATCACATGAAGATGTAATGTTTGCTTTGCTGTGTTTTGGCCTTACTGGGGATCTATTGCTCATCTTTTCTTTCTGATCATTTCCTTTTGGGATAGGAATATTATTCTGTAGTACTTTGAATGAAAATGACCCAATAGTCTCATGTTATTGAATGCTTGCTTCCCAATTGAACTGTTCAGGAAGGATTAGAAGTGTGTCCTTGTTGGAAAAGGTGTGCCAGTGCCACCGGGAATGGATCAGGTATATCAATCAGTCTCTCTCTCTCCCTCTCTCTCTTCTCTCTCCCTCTCTCTCCTCTCTCCCTCTCTCCCCTCTCCCCTCTCCCCTCTCCCCTCTCCCCTCTCCCCTCTCCCCTCTCCCCTCTCTCCTCTCTCAATACCATAGCTTGTAGGCAAGATATGAGCTCTCATTTACTGCTTCAATGATATGCCTGCTTCCCTGTCTACCACCAAGTTCCCCATCATGATGTTCATGGTCAAATACTCTGAAGCACTAAGCAAGTCTCCAATCAAATGTTTTCCTGTATAAGTTGCCTTGGTTATGGTGTGTCTTCACAACAAGAGAATTTCTAAGTGACTATTGCAAATATTAGTAAGTACAATTACAAGCAATTTCATACACTTTTGGAAACACTGTCAGTTGACATAAGACATTAAATGTGTTTTCTGTTATGTTGTCACCTGAGGTTTTGATCTTAGCTATTCTGATTGGTGTAAAGTGGAATCTCAGGGTCATTTTGACTTGCATTTCTCTGATCACTAAGGACTTCCAACATTTCTTTAGGTGCTTCTCAGCCACTCGATATTCCTGAGCTGTGAATTTTCAGTTTAGTTCTATACTCCAATTTTGAGGGTCCAAGTGAGGATGCCTCAGTCTCACTTGGAAGGGAGAAGACAGCAATAATGAGTGGGATGAAAGGGAGGAACCTGGGAGGGAAAGTGGGTGGGAGTTTGGGGGAGAAAGAGGAACCTGATCTGGTACTGAGTGAGGGAAAATGACTGAAGCCCTGAGGGCCAGCAGAAAGAATGTCAACCTCAGGAAATAGGAGATTGGGGGGACCCTTCAGGATGTACCAGAGATCTAGGAGAGAGACTCTCAGGAATCAAAGGGAGGGACCTTAGATGAAATGCCAGACAGTAGGGAGAGGGGACTTACAGAGCTCACCTCCACCAGGAAGTCAGGACATCAAGTGAGGGAGGGGGTTACCATCCCACAGTCAAAACTCTGACCCACAATTATTACTGTCTGAAAGAACTGCAGGGATCAAAATGGAGAGGAGCCTGAGGAACAGAAGGTCCAGAGACAGGCCCAAAGTTGGATCCAGGTCAAGGGGGAGTCTCAATGCCTGATACTATTACTGAGGCTATGGTATGCTCACAAAAAGGGACCTATCATGACTACACTCCATAAGACACAAAAAGCAGCTGAAAGAGTCAGATGCAGTTTTGCACTCAATCAATGGACAGAAGCTGCTGACCCCTGTGACTGAATTAAAGAAAGGCTGGAAGAAGTTGAGGATGAGAGCAACCCTGTCGGAGGACCAGTAATCTCAATTAACCTGTTACCCTGAGATCACTCAAACATGGGAGCATGCACCAGCTGATATGAGGCTCCCAACTCATATACAGCAGCAGACTGCCAGGTTTGGGTTCAGTCAGAATAGGGTACCTAACCCTCAATAGACTGGAGGACCCAGGGAGTTTAAAGGTCTGGTTGAGTACTGGGTGGGACTTGACCTGGATCCAACTTTGGGTGGGGAGAAGTTATGGGTATGGAACAGTCAGAGTGGACCAGGCAGGGAATAAAATTTGGAGGGTAAATAAATAAAGACAAAATAATTAGAGATGACAAAAGAATAATAATTTTAAAAAAAGAAAAGAAAGTATTAAGTTCAAAAAAAAAAGGACTGGCTTACCTTATAGTGCAATGTAAATATCTCAGGCTAATCTCAGATTTTTCTCACACTAGAATGTATTTGATATACTCTTTTATAGAAAAGTAGATTTTTCTCCCAATGGAATTTAAAATATTTTTATGGACTATTAATTGTTGGAAATCCTAATCTTTGACTTTATTATTCAATCTATTTACATTTTTGATATGGGCACTTATGAAATACATATGTTTATATGTATACACATATATGTTGTTTTAAAAATATGATTATTTTGTTATGTATACATTTTTAGTGTTTATTTATTTTTATATGGATGGGTATTTTGCCTGCATACATGTATGTATATCACAGGTATGCAGTCCCACAGAATCTAGAAAAGGGTATTGAATCTTCTATATCTGGAATTACAAACGTTATTCAGCCTCCACTGGGTGCTGGGTATTTAAGCTAGGTCTTCTGGAAGAACAGCCAGTATAATGAACCTCTGAGCAAACATTCTAGCCACCTATGGTTATTTTTAAAATGTAAATATTATCCACGCTGAAATAAAACTACAAAACCTAAGTGGACGTCAATTGGACAAACTCTTTTATTAAACACTGAAAGTATAGTGAATCTATTAGTTGATCTTAAGTGAAAAACAATCAGCTGCTTATTGCTTCAGTCATCTGGCACAGTACTGTAATCTGCAGCAGTAGCAAATTTGTGTGTCCATATTCATTCATCCTCCGATTATTTAAAGAATAAAACAACATATGACACTATCATTGTAGCCTGTTATAAACTATAGTTTATGTAGATGAATTTTCTCATTTAAGCTGCTTGGATTTGGATGAACACTGAGGATAGAAAAAGCAAAGAGTCTGTGATACAAATAGTGCTGCCGACTCTGAACCAGCTTTTGTTTCCTCTTGAGATCATCTTTGGAGACACAACCCACCTCACTTCAAACACATAAATAAATCCTATAAGCTATCAAAAAGTGTTCTGAAGT
Organism: Mus caroli; assembly: GCF_978045245.1. NCBI lineage: Eukaryota > Metazoa > Chordata > Mammalia > Rodentia > Muridae > Mus > Mus caroli. Next base: position 139,593,133 of record NW_028227262.1, read on the forward strand.
TAAATTTAAAACTGACATTATCTCATCCAGCAAGTTTAAAAATACAATGTTCAGAATAAAGCAGGGGAAAAAAGTTTCCCCTGCTACCAGCAAATCTCCAATAAACTTTAATAGTTATTTTTAAAAGACAGTCTGTATTTACTTGGAAATATTCACAGTTTCCAGAAACACATTTTCCCAGAAGGCTAATACAACAGTGGCGAATCATTGAAGTCAATGTCCTCACATATTGTGATAAAAAGGAAGCATTATTTACTTAAATTTTAAAACTGGTCTCTATGATTTTCTTAACAACCATAACATGTTTCAGGGGCCAGAAAAGATCTTGCCATTTCTCTCCTTCCTTACTTTGTCATGGTCTGCCCACTTATGTACCTAGCTTTAATGTGTTTTGAATTCGAAGATACATCTTTCTTTGGGGAAAGGGGAAAGAAGCAAGGGCTTGATAATCAATTTTATCCCTTCTCCTCCATCTGCTTAAGAGGGTATTTCATGTAAGGTCATGTGATATTAGAAACATCACACATGGAAGTTTATTTGATGTCTGATTTTAAGAATACACAATCCATAAGAGACAAAAAGCACCCAAGATTCACTTAGAAACGAAAAGAAATAACTAAATATTTCTAAGTATTAGGTATAGAGATGACAAAAGATAAGGAACAATTCCCAGTATGTGAAGCTTTGAATTTTTAATGATGACAAAATTTAGCAATTAAAACCCCATCACTGGAAAGAGAGGCCCATTGGACACGCAAACTTTATATGCCCTAGTACAGGGGAACACCAGGGCCAAAAATATGGGATTGGGTGGGTAGGGAAGTGGGGGGGAGGGTATGGGGGACTTTTGGGATAGCATTGGAAATGTAATTGAGGAAAATACGTAAAAAAATATTTTTTAAAAAAAGTTGATTAATGCCTTCCAGTCGGCACCAGCACTAGGTCACCTTGCGCACGGAGTCAGTGGACACCCCCATGGTGCCTAGACAACTCTCCGAGCGATTTTAGGATCACTGGTGAGTGGAAGTCAACATCTGTTCCAATCCAATCACTCGGGACCTGAGACAGCAGTGGGGAAGCAGAAGACTGGCTTGACCAGGAGCACAAGTCCCTTCTGGTTGGCACCAGCACGGATTCACCTTGGGCACTGAATCAGTGGACACTCCCACAGAACCCAGAGGACTCTCCACAGGATCTTAGGATCACTGGTGAGTGGAACACAACATCAGTTCCAATCCAATTGTGACAGGCATATGACAGCAGGAACAAGGAAGGACACCAGAGCCCTTCCTAACCAAAGGCTCAGGTTCCTTTTGATCAGTTCTGGTATACCTTGATTTCAGACAGACCAGACATATCCATGGTCCTCAAAGGAGACATCACTTCCAAGCACTGTAACACCCTCAGGATCTTAGGACAACAGGATCCCAGGATAACAGGAGCTGGGTCACACCAGTATTTCAGGTTCTTAGAGGAAGCTTGACTGCCAAAAACTCTGACACACCCAGAATCTCAGGTTCACAGGAGCCCACAAGCAGAGGATCACAGAGAAATCTGGACTCTGAGGAGTCCTGAATCAACTAGGATTATAGGAAGAACAAGCTCCAATCAGAAATATTGAGGGCAGCAAGCACTTGAGATAATCAGATGGCAGGAGGCTAGTATAAGAACAGAAGCAACAGAAATCAAGGTTACGTGTCATCATCAGAAACAAACTTTCCCACCATAGCAAGTCCTGGATACACCATCACACCAGAAAAGCAAGACATGGATCTAAAGTCACTTCTCATGATGATAATTGAGGACTTTAAAAAGGAAATACAGAAAAACACAGGTAAACAGCTAGAAGCCTTTAAAGAGGAAACACAAAAATCCATTAGACAGTTACAGGGAAACACTAACAGGTGATGGAATTAAACAAAACCATCCAGGATCTAAAAATGGAAGTTGAAAAAATAAAGAAAACCCAAAGGGAGACAACTCAGGAGATAGAAACCTAGGAAAGAAATCAGAAATCATAGATGCAAGTGTCAGTAACAGAATGGAAGAGATGGAAGAGAGAATCTCAAGTACAGAAGATTCCACAGGGAACATGGACACAACAATCAAAGAAAATGCAAAATTCAAAAAGATCCTACTCAAAACATCCAAGAAATCCAGGACACAATGAGAAGACCAAACCTACGGATAATAGGAATAGATGAGAATGAAGATTTTCAACTTAAAGGGCCAGAAAATATCTTCAACAAAATTATAGAAGAAAACTTCCCATATCTAAAGAAAGAGATGCCCATGAACATACAAGAAGCCTACAGAACTCCAAATAGACTGGACCAGAAAAGAAATTCTTCCCAACACATAATAATCAGAACCAACAAATTCACTAAATAAAGACAGAATATTAAAAGCAGTAAGGGAAAAAGGTCAAGTAACAAATGAAGGTAGGCCTATTAGAATTCTCACCAGATTTCTCACCAGAGAATATGAAAGCCAGAAGTTCCTGGACAGAAGTTATACAGACACTAAGAGAACACAAATGCCAGCCCAGGATCTATACCCAGAAAATCTCTCAGTTACCATAGGTGGAAAAACTAAAGTATTCCATGACAAAACCAAATTCACACAATGTCTTTTCATGAATCCAGCCCTTCAAAGGATAATAAGGATGGAAATTATGCCATAGAAAAAGCAAGAAAGTAATCCTTCAACAAACCTAAAAGAAGACAGTCACAGGAACAGAATCCCAACTCTAAAAACAAAAATAACATGAAGCAGCAATTGTTTTTTTCTTAATATATTTTAATATCAATTGACTCAATTCCCCAATAAAAAGACATAGACTAACAGACTGGCTACTCAAACAGGACCCAACATTTTGCTGCTTACAGGAAACCCATCTCAGGGAAAAAGAGAGACACTACCTCAGAGTGAAAAGCTGGAAAACAGTTTTCCAAGTAAATGGTCTGAAGAAACAAGCTGGAGCAGCCATACTAACTTATAACTTACAACCTGAAGTTATCAAAAAAGACAAGGAGGGGCACTTCATACTCATCAAAGGTAAAATCTTCCAAGATGAACTCTGAATTCTGAATATATATGTTCCAAATACAAGGGAAGCCATATTCATTAAAGAAACTTTAGTAAAGCTCAAAGCACACATTGCAATTCACACAATAATAGTGGGAGATTTCAACACACCACTTTCATCACTGGACAAACCTTGGAAACAGAAACTAAAGAGAGACACAGTGAAAGTAACAGAAGTTATGAAACAAATGGATTTAGCAGATGTCTACAGAACATTTTATCCTGAAACAAAAGGATATACCTTCTTCTCAGCACCTCATGGTACCTTCTCCAAAACTGACCATATACTAGGTCACAAAACAGGCCTCAACAGATACAAAAATATTGAAATTGTCCCATGAACTCTATCAGATCACCATGGACTAAGGCTGAACTTCAATAACATCGTAAATAATACAAAGCCACCATTCATATGGAAACTGAACAATACTTTCCCAAAGATACCTTGGTCCAGGAATAAATTAATTAATTAATTAATTAAATTAAATACATTTTAGAGTTTAATGAAAATGAAGCCACAGCATACCCAAACTTATGGGACACAACGAATGCATTCATGAGAGGAAAACTCATAGCTCTGAGTGCCTCAGAAGTAAACCAGAGAGAGCATACACTAGCAGTTTGATGGTATAGCAAAAAGCTCTAGAACAAAAGGAAGCAAATTCACCCAAGAGGAATAGACAGCAGGAAATAATCAAATTCAGGGCCAAAATAAACCAAATGGAAACAAAAACCAAACCAGGGGCTGGTTCTTTGAGAAAATCAACAAGATAGATAAACACTTAGCCAGACTTACTAGAGGGCACAGGGACAGCATCCTAATTAACAAAATGAGGAATGAAAAGGGAGACATAATAACAGATTGTGAAGAAATCCAAAACATCATCAGATCCTTCTACAAAAGGCTATACTCAACAAAACTAGAAAACCTGGATGAAATGAACAACTTCCTAGACAGATACCAGGTAACAAAATTAAATCAGGTTCAGTGTAATTACGTAAACAGTCCTATATCCCATAAAGAAATAGAAACAGTCATTAATAGTTTCCCAAACAACAAAAACCCAGGACCAGATGGGTTTAGTGCAGAGTTCTATCAGACCTTCAAAGAAGACCTAATTCCAGTTCTTCTCAAACAATTCCACAAAATAGAAACAGAAGTTACTCTACCCAATTCATTCTAGGAAGCCACAATTACTCTGATACCTAAACCTCATAAAGACACAACAAAGATAGAGTACTTCAGACCAATTTCTCTTATGAATATCGATGCCAAAATACTCAATAAAATCCTTTTAAACTGAATCCAAGAACACATCAAAACGGTCATCCAACATGACCAAGTAGGCTTCATCCCAGAGATGCAGGGATGGCTTATTATAAGGAAATCCATCAACATAATCCGCTGTATGAATAAACTCAAAGACAAAATCATCTCATTAGATGCTGAGAGAGCATTTGACAAAATCCAACACTCATTCATGATAAAAGTCTTGGAAAGATCAGGAATTCAATGCCCATACCTAAACATAACAAAGGCAATCTAGAGCAAACCAGTAGCCAACATCAAACTAAATGGAGAGAAGCTGGAAGCAATCCCACTAAAATCAGGGACTAGACAAGGCTGCCCACTTTCTCCCTACCTATTCAATATAGTAATTTAAGTCCTAGCCAGAGCAATTCTAAAAGAAAAGGAGAAAAATGGAATACAAATAGGAAAGGAAGAAGTCAAAAGATCACTCTTTGCAGATGATATGATAGTATATATAAGTGACCCTAAAAATTCCACCAGGGAACTCCTAAAACTGAAAAACAGCTTCTGTGCAGTAGCTGGATATAAAATTAACTCAAAGAAATCAATTACCTTTCTGTACACAAAGGATAAACAGGCTTAGAAAGAAATTAGGGAAACACACCCTTCACAATAGTCACAAATAATATAACATACCTGGATGTGACTCTAACTAAGGAAGTGAACGATCTGATTGTATGATAAGACCTTCAATTCTCTGAAGAAAGAAATCAAAGATCTTAGAAGATGGAAAGATCTCCCATGCTCATGGATTGGCAGGATCAATATAGTGAAAATGTCTGTCTTGCAGAAAGCAATCTACAGATTCAATGCAATCCCCATCAAAATTCCAACTCAGTTCTTCAACTAATTAGAAAGGGCAATGTGGTCTCCCTTCCCCCCAGCCTGGAACCTGCCTGCTCTAGGGTGGAGCTACCGGCTCATTCGTCCTGCCACGCCCACCGCTGGAACCTGACCTTGCTGCCTGAAGGCACACACGTGTTCGTCCTGCTACTGGACCCTGAGTTACTTGGCGGGAAATTGGGTTCCCTCCCCCTTCCTTTATAAACTGAGTGTCTGGAAATATTAAATTGAGCCTCGATCAGAACTTGTTGTCCTGGCTTCATTCTTTTCTTCCGCCCTATCTAGTTACCTCTCTTTGCAGGGAACTGCCATTCTCAGTTGAACCGTTCGTGTTGTGGACCGCGGGCGGGCCGCAACAGGGCAATTTGAAAATTCATCTGGAATAACAAAAAACCTAGGATAGTAAAAACTCTTCTCAATGATAAAAGAATCTCTGGTGGAATCACCATGCCTGACCTAAGGCTGTACTAGAGAGCAATTGTGATTAAAAAAAAAAAAAAAAAGCATGGTTTAGTGACGGACAGGTAGACCAATGGAATAGATTTGAATATCCAGTATTGAACCCACACACCTATGGTCACCTGATCTTTGACAAGGGAACTAAAACCATTCAGTGGAAAAAAGAGAGCATTTTCAACAAATGGTGCTGGCACAACTGGTGGTTATCATGTAGAAGAATGTAAACTGATCCATTCTTATCTCCTTGTACTAAGGTCAAGTCTAAGTGGATCAAGGAACTCCACATAAAACCATTGACAGTGAAACTTATAGAGGAGAAATTGGGGAAAAGCCTTGAAGATATTGGCACAGGGGAAAAATTCCTGAATAGAACAGCAATGGCTTTTGCTGTAAGATCGAGAATCAACAAATGGGACCTCATAAAATTGCAAAGTTTCTATAAGGCAAAAGACACTGTCAATAAGACAAAAAGGCCACCAACAGATTGGGAAAGGATCTTTACAAATCCTAAATCAGATAGGGGAACTAATATCCAATATATATAAAGAACACAAGAAGATAGACTCCAGAAAACCAAATAACCCCATTAAAAAATCTGGCACAGAGTTAAACAAAGAATTCTCACCTGAGGAATACTGAATGGCAGAGAACCACATGAAAAACTGTTCAACATCCTTAGTCATCAGGGAAATGCAAATCAAAACAAACCTGAGATTCCATCTCACACCAGTCAGAATGGCTAAGATCAAAAATTCAGGTGACAGCAGATGCTAGGGAGGATGTGGAGAAAGAGGAACACTCCTCCATTGTTAGTGGGATTGCAAGCTTGTACAACCACTCTGGAAATCAGTCTAGCAGTTCCTCAGAAAGTTGGATATAGTACTATGGGATGATCCAACAATACCTCTCCTGGGCATAGATCCAGAAGATGTTACAACTGGTAAGAAGGACACATGCTCCACTATGTTCATAGCAGCCTTAATTGTAATAGCTAGAATCTGGAAAGAACCGAGATGCCCCTCAACAGAGGAATGAATACAGAAAATGTGGTATATTTACCCAATGGAGTACTACTCAGCTATTAAAAACAATGAATTCATGACATTCCTAGGCAAATGGATGGACCTGGAGGGTATCATCCTGAGTGAGGTAACCCAATCACAAAAGAACTCGCATGATATGCTCTTACTGATAAGTGGATACTAGCCCAGAAACTTAGAATACCCAAAATACAATTTGCAAAACACATGAAAGTCAAGAATGAAGATCAAAGTGTGGACACTTTGCCCCTTTTTAGAATTGGGAACAAATACCCATGGAAGGAGTTACAGAGACAAAGTTTGGAGCTGAGATGGCAAAAAGGACCATCCAGAGACTGCCACACCCAGGGGTCCAGTCCATAATCAGCCACCAAAGCAGACAGTGTTGCATGCTCTAGTAAAATTTTGCTGAAAGGACCCTGATATAGCTGTCTCTTGTGAGGCTATGCCAGTGCCTGACAAACACAGAAGTGGATGCTCACAATATGCTATTGGATGGAACACAGGGCCCCCAATGGAGGGGGTAGAGAAAGTACCCAAGGAGCTAAAGGGGTCTCCAACCCTATACGTGGAACAACATTATTATCTAATCAGTACCCTCAGAGCTCCTGTCTCTAGGTGCATATGTAGCAGAAGATGGCCTAGTAGGCCATCATTGGGAAGAGAGGCCCCTTGGTCTTGCAATCTTTATATGGCCCAGTACAGGAGAACGCCAGGGCCAAGAAGTGGGAGTGGGTTGGGAGGGGAGCAGGGGTGGGGGATAATAGCTCTTTGGGGGATAGCATTTGAAATGTAAATGAAGTAAATAACTAATAAAACAAAGTGGAAAAAACTGTTGATTAACATTGGAGTACTTCCAATAGATAATATGAATCTATTCTGAATTAAAATGTAAAGAATACTTGAACAGTTGTGCACAATAGTACAAGTATCACATAGGTACCTTTTCAATGGCCCATATATCAATGTAAGTTCAGCAAATGGGGGATGATCAAAGAAGTACTTTAGAAGGCCATTTCCTATTAAATATCTTCTGGTATGAAGTGTGGATTATAATTGCAATTAGGCAGACTAAAATATATTTCCTTTATTATGCATGAAAAACTATGCCAGAATTATTTTGAGAAATATATTGTTGGAACAAATACTGTAATTATTGCAATAATCTTATTTTAGCCTATAGAGTATACATATAAGTTGCTGTGTCATACCCACATACACACACAGACACACACACACACACACATTTGTGAATTGGAATAAATATCAGGAAGCTTATCACTGGAGAAGACTGATTGGAAATGGCTGATTCTATATCTTCTCTAAGCCATTGATTGCTTATATGTCATATATAGAAAGCTATATTGTTGAGATTTCATAGGTAGAACACCCCTTTAGATTTTAGAAAACGTTATTTCACAGAAGTCATCTTGTTCTGCCAGTTCTTACAATCACACTTGCCACCCCTTCAACACTACTTTCTAAGCTTTGAGTGTAGGGGTAGCATTGCATGTGTATTAATTGGAGTTAGAAACCCTGTGGTCTCTTATTTTCTTCAGTTTTTATTCTTCTCTCATATAGTACAACTTGACTACAGTTTCCCTTGTTCTCCTCCTATTCCCTCCTCAACTACCTCCTGTCTCCTCCAGTCCACCCCATTCCTATTTCTCTTTAGTAAAAGATATACTTCTCAGGGGTATCAATCAAACATTACATATCAGATTGCCATAAGATTAGGCACCTCTATTCATATGAAGGTTAGTCTAGGCAACCCAGTAGGTGGAAAGGGGTTCCAAAAGCAGGTAGAAGAACAGATAATTTTGGAACTCCTGTTAGAAAACAGAGCTTGATGAGAGGTACTTACCTAAATGTATAAAGATAAGTATCTAGACTACAAGAAGAAACTAAAATTATTTAGGAAAATGTCAACAGTATGTTCTCTAGAATCTATGACCTCCTAAAATGTGGGTAGCTGGCTTACTTACCGTGCCTAGCATGAGTCCTCACCTACTCTATGCTTTAATTCCAATAAGAGACTTGACACTTAGCCCCAAGATAAGTGCTACAATTGCATCATTGGGCATATCTTGACAGACTAGTCATCAGAGGTGATAAGCTTTGTAATTTGGGAAGACTACTGATTTCTTTTATCTCCCTTGGCAGAATTCATAGCTTTCATTATTATGAGAACTAGCCAATAGGAAGGAAATTTCCAAGCTGTTTTTTCCAAGCTCTGTGGCAAAAGGGTGTGGCTATTTAACAATAGGGCCTTAGCTTCAAGTTCTCAGAGGTAATCAAGGGCAATGCATATGGCCTGTATCATTTTGGAAGTCTTACTGACTCCCCTGGTGAATATCTTAAATAGACCTTTCTTTTTCTGTCCTCCTCTTTCTGTATTGTTCTCCATTGCCTCTTCCCAAATTGGATGTATTCCTCTCTCACACTATCACCTACCATGTTCTATTTATCCTTTCTTGGTTTCTGTGGTTACACCATGTTATATACTTACATCTGAAGATTTGAAGCAAGAAAACCAGAGAAGCAATAATATGTAGCATCTGATTTTTTTGTTCTGATTCAACTTACTCAATTTTTTCTAGTTCTATCCATTTTTCTATAATTAATGTGATTGCATTTTTCTTAGAATTGAATATTATTCCACTGTGTATATGTACTACGTTTTCCTTGTCCATTCATCTGTTGGGGAATATTTATGTTGTTTTAATTATCTAACAATTTTGAATAGGACATCTATGAACATTACTGAGATAGTATCTGTAGTATAGAATATCAAGTCCTTTGGACACATTGGAAATCAAGATATAACTGTGTCATATGGTAGACTTAATTTCAGTTTTGGGAAGATTCTTCACATTAATATCAAGAGGGGCTACAGCAATTATCACCCCTATCAACAGTAAATGAGTATAAGAGCCCTTTCCCAAAATCCTTGTCGATATTTGTTTATTACATGTTGTTTTGTTGCTATTTGCCATTCTCACTAGTGTAGGATGAAAAATTCAAGGTTGTTTTAATTTGTACTTCCTTGAATCAAGTAAGTGGGAAAAAATCAGAAATATCAAAACAGACTATAAAATCCAGAGGACCTGATTTGCTGTGAGATTGTATCTCCTAGTAACATAAGAATCTACAGCAATAAAATCTCACCAGCATGACTGTCCAAAAGTGAGCTGACAAGGACACAAAACTGGATGGAGAAAATCCATGTAGCATTAATCATACACAAAGGGCTATAGGTGAGGAATGCTGCGAAATCCAGAACTGCCCCCGATCCCAGAAAGAGCTCTCCAGTTGGCTGTTCAGGGCCAAATAGTCAGCCCTGAAAACATACATAAAGAAACCCATTATACAGATTGGACAAGTTGAAAAGAAAAAGGAGGCCAGGACTATAAAAGAGAGAGGGGAGTGGTATAAATTATAACCACAAAAAATGTTTAAACAGAAGTCTGTCACTTATAAACTGAGATATTCTAAATATTAGCCAAAATAAACTTTTTTACTTCAAGAAAAACTTAAAAAATAAATGAATGAGAAGAACAAACAAACCAAGAAACCAAGAAAAAAAAATCAGTGCTCTAAAAGCTGGTCTTGAAAAGATGTAAACAAGTTGTCATCTTCTGACTGGAGTCCTCTAATGCCTTCTTTCATGCTGGATTGGTATTGAGAAATTGCTTAAACTTGTTTTTACCAAAGAATGTTTTCATTCTCTGCCGATTATGATTAATAGTTTTTCCTGGGAATAGAAATCTGAGTTGGCAACAATGGCCTATTAGACTTTGTTGAACATATCCAGAATGTTGTAAGCCCACAACTAAAATTCTGTCTTTACATGTCAATGTGTAGGCTCATTTAACTTGCAAGTCAGTATTGGTACCTTCAGCCAGTATAAACAATAGCTAAGATATCTGTGCTGGCATTTGATCTTTTTTAAGTGGCCTGGTTCCCCTGGCTTATTTGATAGTGTTATTGAGTGAAGCTGGAAAAAGTGAGAGATGGGTTCATTTTTCCTATAGTTGCTACTTTCCACAAAAATGTTTGTTTTATAAATTTGTTTCTGATTTTTTACTTTATTGTGAATACTGTGAATGTAGCATTTTTATTTTAATTGCCTTACAAAGGGTGGTCTTTTAAGTTTTATACATCATCTATTTATCTGAACTTACTCCTCTATCCCTTTTCTCCCCAATAAATTATCTGAATTACAGTTAAGATTTAAAGCCCTAGAGGATCCCGTCTATGTTAAAATCACATGTGTTCTGATATCCTCCACATAATTAAGGTCTCTGACCTCTACAGACATTCCAGGTTAAACAAACAAATCTAAAAATTACAGGTAAGATCCACAAATGAGAGACAGCACTTCATCTTTCACCACCACCACCACCATCCCCCACCTCTCTGAAGTTCAGGATGTACCCAAAATTCAAATTCATCCATGCATCCTTTGTCATGCAGAATTACATGCAAGTGCCAAAATGCCTATCATAGAACATTTTTCTCTTTTATTAAAAATAGGTTTCTTTAAGCAATAATAAATGATTTCTCCTCTCTGACTCCTCCCATTCCTTCCCATCTTCCATCCTGTTTGGATATGTTCTTTTTCTTTGTTTCACTAGAAAACAAACAGGCTTCCAAGAGAAATTTAGATAGATAGATAGATAGATAGATAGATAGATAGATAGATAGATAGATAGATATAGATTTAGATATAATATAGATATAGATATAGATATAGATATAGATATAGATATAGATATAGATATAGATATAGATATAGATATAGATATAGATATAGATATAGATATAGATATAGATATAGATATAGATATAGATATAGATATAGATATAGATATGAATGATACACAGAAAGGAAAGAGCCCAAGAGAAGGCACAAGAAAAGGAACCCACGTGTCCACATACTCAGGAATCACAAAAACCACTGAAGTAGAAGGCATAATATAAAAACACAGTGGACATAATGCAGAACTGTACAAGCCCCGTTAATGCTGCTTCAGTCTCTAAATTCGAAGGAGCTTTCATACCGATTTATGGGGCCTGTTTCATTGGTGTTCTCCATCCCGACTGGCTCGTATGTTCTCTTTGCTTCCTTTTCCACATAATTCCCTGAGCCCCGAGGAAAGACATTTGATAGAAACATCCCATTTAGGACTCAGTGTTCCAAGGTCTCTGTGTAATGTCTCTGTGTAATGTCTGGCTGTGGATCTCTCTGTTTTTCCATTTGTTACAGAAGAAATCTTCTCCGATGATGGCTGACTGAGAAATTGATTTATTATAACACACTTCTGTGATTAGCAGTCATTTTCTTTCCTCTTTGTATTATATTTTAGTACAATAGTATTTCGTTTTTCCCTAGGTCCCTGGACTGTATTTAGTCTCAGCATCTTGTCCACTGAAGTGTGACAAATATAGGATCCATCATGGAGTGGGGCTTAAGTCAAAGCAGATACTGATTGGTTATTTCATGAACATTGTACCACCATTGTCCTAGCATATCTTGCAGGAAATTCATGATGATAGATAAAAAGTATTAGTGTCTTGCTCGGTGTTTACAATCCCCCATTGGTAGCATATAGATTATATTCCTGTATCAAAGACACTAGTTTTAGAGATAAAGGCAACAGGCTGACTTCTCTATATTTAATGAGTTGTGGAGGTGCTTTCTTTAGCAATAGGACTTGAGTCAGGCTGTGGAGAGCCACATATATTCTTGGCAACATCGTGGGTTGTTTGTGGATTCCCATGACAGGCATTTGGTCAACAACTCAATAACAGATAATCCAGTCCCTGTACTGGAAGTTTTATTTGGTGACAGGAGGCTGTGTCTCCGCATTATTGCTGTTTTCATTTAGATAGCTTTCATTATGGGTATTTTACAGAAGGTTATAATGTACTAGGTTTCTATACTTCTCCCCCAAATGACATTCATTTTTGCTGTCTATCCCTGTATTTCCTCCAATGTCCCCTGTACTCTGCTGTTCTTCCTGTGATCACTACCATCCATCCATAGCTATCTGTTCTATTTCCCTTTCCTGATGTGATCTATCTCTCCTTCTGCATCTCTTACTCTAAACCTAATTTCTGTGATTCCACAGACTATAGCTTGGTTATCATTAACAGCTAATATATGCATATAAGTGAATACATACCATATTTCTTTTTCTGGGTCTGAAATGCCTCTCTCAGTATAATTATTTCTACATTTTTTTAAATTGCTAGACACTTGTGAAACTTTCCAAGTTAAAGAATTTCCAGTATTTCTATAAATTTATTTCTGCTTACTTCAGTTAATTTTTTCAATTAGAGTTAGAAAGCAATTAACTGAATATTCTGTAATAAATACCCACATATTTTATAAAGACAATATGCTTATGAAAGGAATTAAATTACTATGGCTATATATACTAACACATATTAGTATGATTAGCATAACTAAATGTAATTATTCAATTTGAAATTGAACTTGAATACATTTAATTCACGCACAAACTGTTAGTCCAGTTCCAAATTTAAAGTCAGTTTTCCATTTGGACACACAGTGTGTTTCCCCTATAAGGCTCAATATGCATCCCTACACAGCTCTTAGAACAAATAGCCTTAGCTTAAACTCCATCTCCTTCAAAAGCTTAATTGTATAAACCAGGGTATAACAACTAGCTAGCTATAAATATCTACATTTGGGTCTGTTGCTCTGGTAGATAGAACTGTAGAGTCCTTACAATCAAATGAATTGAAATAAGAAAAGAATATTAAAGGTTAAGGATGACATTTTCATTATAATTTTCATTGTATTATAATGAAAAATGAAATAGAAGATTAAAACTGATTTAAAAATTAATCCTTAAATCTCTCTCCAAGTAATTTTGGTTTTCAATTAATGAGATCTTAAGATTTTATGCTATACACAATAAGATTTGTGTTATTGTTATTGTTGTTTCAAATAACCCTGGTCTGGATTAATTTTAAATGAAAATAATCCTTGATTTCCATTTTAGTGAAAGATTTGATCTGTAAAATGAAAAGTCATTAATCTGTATATTAAACATAGCCATACTGACTTCCTGCTAAAATGATATTATTTAGGTCTAAATAAATACCCCTAAAATAAAATAATGCAAAGTCAGCAGTGACAGTCCAGGAAATGCTGATTATTTTGGTGAAATGTATTCAGTGTATGCACAGTTCAGCACCTCTCTTAATTATTTCCAAAATAACCTTGTGACAGTTGCCAATTTTGACCTTTTAGAAAACCATTTGAGAGAAAAATATTGAGTTTTGAATTTAAAAGATGGATCAAATAAAAACGTCTGCACAGCAGTTCTCTTAGAATTTATTCATTGGATGGTCATGTTTCTAGGAAGTGAAACCATCATTAACCTTTATAATAAATAATAGTCACAAATATTTTGCACATTCACTCATGGTTAATTTCCTGCTCATTTTTCTATTGGATAAATATTATACACTGGCTAGCTGTGAATGAAGACAAAGAGAATTTTTATTAAAAAAAAAAACTTAGTTTCTCTGAATTTATAAGAGACCTCTAATATCAGCATCCAAGATTTTCAAGATAAACAAATTACTAATAAATTTCTAAGTATAAATTTGAAAGCAAATAAAAGTTTGGTTCCAAATAGACCTATTATAATGCAATCTGTTGTTCATATAGTTATCCACGACTTACCAACTGAACTCTAAACTTCATATTATGTAAATTAGAGACAATGATGCCTAACTTTGACTTTTATTGTTAAACATTATAATATATGTTGGTTAGCAAATATTCATATATTAAAAATACACTAAAATATTACCTAAATGAGATGTGAGTTTTTCTTTTATTTTAAAGGGAATTATCTGTAAGATTTTGATGAAACATATGGGCCATTGTATATATTTATGGAAGTCCTCTTCTCTGAATTCCAGATGCACCTTTTAAAGCTCATAGGTTTGAGACTGGGAAGGCAGATTAGCAGATAACAATACTGCTTACATAGTCATGAGGAATTGAGATTAAATTGGCATAAGTCATATAAGAAGTATGGCGTGATCCCAAAAATGCTTGAAACACAGATGTTTGTTAAACAGAAACAGGAGCAGTCTTGAGGATTGCTGGCTGCCAGCCTACCTACAGATAAAGTGAGAGATCTTGTCTCAAGGGTGTAAGACTAAGAGTGAAAGAGGAGCTAACTGGAGTCAACCTCTGGCTTCTGCATGTGTAAGTGTATGTATAGCTGTGTATATAGATACAGAAATGGGAAGGCAGATTTGTATATAGAAATGTACATAGACCATACACAAATAATACATAAACATGCAGAGAGAGAGACAGAGAGAGGGACAGAGAGAGGGACAGAGAGACAGAGAGAGATTCAAAGAGAGACAGAGAGATACAGAGACAGAGAGACAGAGACAGAGAGAAAGAGTGTAAATTATTTTTAAAAAAAGTTTATGGGTTGAATATTTTGCCCCAAGTTGGTGATACTACTGAAAAATGGTAAATAAAGATTTGTGGAGGAAATAGACCACTAAGAAGCTAATTCATCACCAATTCAATGTTTTTCTTCATAAGCGTTGCCTCAGTCATGGTGTCTCTTCACAGCAATGGAAACCCTAAGACAGAGGCTTTCCCTTATATAACGGGAAGAGGAGAGAGTATTTTGGGAGAGATTTTTAAGGGTGGGACTGGCAGGATAGGAAGAATAGGTGCTGTGATTTGGATGTAAAGTGAACAGAAAATAAATTATGAGTTAAAGGAGGTTGAAAGAAAAGAACAGTAAAGAATTACTTTGTGAGTCAAAAAAAAAAAAAACGGGAGAGAGAAATATCTGCAAAAATAAATTGGGATGTTTACTCTCTCTCCTGATCTTCACCCCCACTCTTCTCTTCTTTAATATCACCCTAAGATAATCAGCTTTCCTGTGCCAAAAGAGCAAAAACTTCAACCATTTAAATGAACCAAAGAAATGAGGCCAAGTGGACATGAACTAAAACCTCAGAAACCATACGCCAAAATAATTCTTCCTTCGGGTTTTTCTGATATTTTTCAAATATTTTGTTTTGAGCAATGGATTTCTGGTTAGCATTGGCATTAAGACTTATATCACTATCTCATACTCTATTTTTGTTTGGTGTTCAATAAATTTTAAATGGCTATATTGACTTTTGTTAAAATTGTGAGGGAAACAATTAAAGGAACCAAAACTATGCTCTTTTCTAGCCATCTGAGTCTTAAAGGAAAAAAAAAATAGGCAAATCACACAAAACCAAAAACATGATGCAAGAAAAATTTATAAAGAGGAAACAAAAGAGATTAAAATGATTTCAAATAAGCTAGGATCGCCTAGAAAATTAAAAACAAAAAACGAAACAAAACTAAACTAAACTCTATGAATTTAGTTAAGAGAAAACTCTCCTTCATGTAGCCTCTGTGGCTCAAATGTTTTGTTTGCAATAACTCAGACAGGATCAAGAATGAACAATTTCATCAATGTAATACAAACAAATAATGACAATAATAAGCATTGTCCTGAGAACTCTATAGTTTCCTGAGGCAAATAATCAAATACCCAGGTTGACCCCTACCAGTTCAGAGGAGAAGAAGAGGCAAGTGGGGGAAGGATTGTGGGAGGAGGTAACTGGGAGGGGACAGTTAGCAGGATGCAAAGTGAGTAAGTAAAAGAAGTATAAATAAATAAATAAATAAATAAATAAATAAATAAATAGCACAGAACCCAGTATAATTAATTTTGAATCTCATTGATGTGGTTACTTTTGCCTTCATCTCCATGCCAGAAATCACAAGTTTCTTCAAATCCCATCACTACTTTCTATAAGCAGTCCTTAGGTATTGAACGTCAACTATCTTAACTTCTTTTATTCCCTTCCATTTTAAATCAATCTCTATTCACTATAATAAATGTTAAGTAAATACATCGTCATTACTACATATTTATTCCATAACTATCCTACTTTTTTAACAGAATTATATATTTTCCAAATCATTCTCTTTAATTACTATACTCCGTCCCCACAAATGTTGTCTACCCAAAAGTCTTTAATGTTTACTACTCAACAAAATATGTATGTAATATGCATTATTTGTGAGGCATAAGTGCAATTTTAGGAAGCCACAGTCTCTATCCTCAGAGAACTTTCAGGCAAAGGCAAACATATGCAGCCACATATGCATAACTTGACACAATAGCCATGTAGATACCAAATGTAGACAAGTATAATCTGAATCACATATTACCTACAGAGATATCACCAAAAACTGGAAGGATGAGTAAGAAATTCTCTGATGTTGGTGGAAGCATCTAGGCAAAATATAGCATCCAAACTGAATTCCATCATGTGATATTATCAAACTCATCAGGAAATACAATTGCAATGGTAACAGGTCTCAGATATAATTTATTGAGAATTGTGTTTTAGATGAAGTTGTTTTTAAGTCATTTCAAAATGGAAGTGTCAATACTTATAGGACCAGTGCTCTTTTTTTTTCTGCCTTAAAACTCTATCAAACTAGAGAAGAAGCCAGTTACTGTAGATTGTCGGGGAAAGGTGTTGATAAGGCCATACCAGGAAAATGGCTCTGATCTCATCATCAACTTAGCACGTCTTTACTATAATGCATGCCATCTAACATGTTTTAAAGACTAGAGGCTATTTTAATGGCAATATTATGCTTTCAACTACATATTTGTCTAGTCCTATCTTTCAGAAGCACTTTAAAATATAATATTTATGCCCAATAAATCTAAACATACATAACACTTTTGTTGACACATTATAATATTGAAATATCAAAGTAGGTAGAAAAATTCTATTCTCAAGGACATGAACACAAATGTGGACATGGTCTATTTGTTAGTTTGGATGAATATGCAAGTCAAAAGTGATCTACATCACACTGAGCATGTTACGCTTAACCAAAGGTAACTATTTAACACAACAATTCTCTAAATCCCTCATTCTCCATTTTTTCATAACATTTTTGCCGATTATTTGAGAAATTCACGTTATGAACCCTGAACACAATCACTTTCCAATCCCCCCAGATCTGCATCCTCCTATCATTTTAACCTCCTTCACAAAGGAGAAGAAGGAAGAGGAGGAGAAGGAGGAGGAGGAGGAGGACGAGGAGAACGAGGAGGATGAGGAGGACGAGAACGAGGACGAGGACGAGGAGGACAAGGAGGACGAGGACGAGGAGGACGAGGAGGACGAGGACGAGGATGAGGACGAAGAGGAGGATGAGGACAAGACAAGGACAATGAAAACTGGGAGAGTAAATCACTGGAACATGATCAAAGATCCAGTGGTCAGTCTGTTTAAGAATACTGATTCCTTCTCCACCCACACTCACACATCAGCCCTCATTTGTAGAGGTGTACACCTCAGCATCTTTATCACAACTTTTCTTTTTTGGAGGGAGGGGGAAGGGTTTATTTGCTTTACTCTTCCACATTGCAGTTTGCCATAGGGTTTGTATTGCTGTGAATAGACACCATAACTATGGCAACTCTTTTTTTTTTCTTTCCAATTTTTTATTAGGTATTTTCTTCATTTACATTTCAAATGCTATCCTGAAAGTCCCCCATACCCTCCCCACCACCCCCACTCTCCTACCCACCCACTCCCACTTCTTGGCCCTGGTGTTCTCCTGTACTGAGGCATATAAAGGTTGCAAGACCTTGCAAGGGGCCTCTCTTCCCAATGTTGGCCGACTAGGCCATCTTCTGCTACATATGCAGCCAGAGGGATTCATGTCTAGGCTGTTACTTGTGGTAAGGGAACAGATAGAGGTTGCCACAGAAGGCTTTTATGTTCCTCTTTCTCAACTGAGTCTTCAGTCATCAATACCAAACATGGCAAGATGTCTCAGCCATTAAAGGGTAGGCTCACAACCAAAAATAACTCCCCCATTTTTAAATAAATAAAAAGAATAACTTTCTAAAAGATGCAAGACATTAACAATGTACATTTAAACTTTTGTCACACCTTGGACTATTTAACAAATTTCTAAAAATTCCTACAAACACGCACGCGCACACACACACACACATACACATACACACACACAAACAAAGGTGAAGAAATTTGGTCTCTCATGTAATATTGAGTACAAAGACAAATCCAAGGAGAAAAAGAGCTTCCTCCTAAACACCAAGTTCTTCCTGAAAAGGCAAGTAGAAAAAAGAATGTAATTTCTAAAGTGGAGGCTTTACAACGTTACATTGTGCTGCTTAATGGCACATAGTTCCTGATGAGCATTCCAAATTACAAGGTAGTTGTTCAAATAGAATTTAAAACCAAGGGCTTCATTGATGTTCTTTCTAAAACAAGGGGCTCTTTTAATTAGAAAAATCTATGCTGCTTTCTTTCCTGGCAGCCTTTGTGGGGGTTCCCACCAGAAAGTTCTCACAGGCAGCCAAAAGTGGAAAACACACAGACATTCTTTGCTTGGCAGAGCTGCTCAGCACGTCATGCTCTACTTATCTACAAACCCCTCAAAGCCCAGAGATCAGTGATTATTGTGCCATCAGATTTTAAATAGTCAGGAAAATATCTATTTGTTATACAAATTGAATGATTAAGAGTACCAGTAACTTCATGTCTCGTATATTAAACTGCAGCGCTATACTACAAGGTGTTGATTAACTGGTCATCAGTTCTTTGTCCCGGAAGGTCAGAAGAGAAAACACTTCATTACTAATTGCACTTTTCATCCTAATGAAAATTTCTATCTTTAACTGAAAAATGTTTATACACACACACACACACACACACACACACACACACACACACGCGTTAGAAATCTGTGAACATTCTCTGGTTGGCTGACTAGAAATTATTCTTAGGATTCTAGAATTTCTGTAGTTTGACAGCTCAATCGTTGGTGTTTA
Source organism: Mus caroli (assembly GCF_978045245.1). Lineage (NCBI taxonomy): Eukaryota > Metazoa > Chordata > Mammalia > Rodentia > Muridae > Mus > Mus caroli. Next base: position 139,612,824 of record NW_028227262.1, read on the forward strand.
TACTTCACCAAAATGTTACTGACATATAAGCATTGCTTCTAAAACAACTTTTCTTTTATTTTGATATTTGTAATACAGAGTAATACCCACTTCACTCAGTGGTAATGTCTTCAAATATTTTGGTAGGATATCATAATACAATAATACTGTCATCAAGTAGTGACATGCCACTATTCCATTGACATAACATGGTCCATGTGGACCAGTGGTACTCAATCTGTTGGTTGTGACCCCTTAGGGAGTTTAATGAGATTTTCATAGAGGTCACATATCAGGTATCCTGCATATCAAACATTTACAGTATAATTCATAATAGGCTAAATGGCAGCTATTAGTTAGCAACATGAACAATTATATGCATAAAGGAACACCACAACGTGAGCAACTGTATGCAAAACCACAGGACTGGGAAGGCTGAGAACCAGTGATCAAGGCTATTGATATTTTCTCATCATGATTTGTTTGTGTTAGTACCTGTGCATATTTAATTTTACTTACGTGCAGTGTGATCACAATGCATAACTTGGCAGATTCACTACAGTGGCAAGATATGAGCAGTCTTTCTTTTATTTTTCAAAAACAAAGGCTATTTATTTTGCCCATTAAACCCTCTGCAACTCTCTTTTACATACAACCTCCTATCCCTATTTTATTTTGTTTTGTAATCATGTTTTTCTAGACCTAGAGTTAATGATCTTAAGGCTTACTGATAATACATTTTTAAATACATTTAATGAAAATTAGCATACCATATGCAAAAAGTTAACAAACCTTAAAGGAAATTAAGATACATATGTGAAGTTATGAAAAGGGAAGTTTAGGAAAATGTGTAATTGCTAATCATTGTCACCAACTTGTAGAGATCTTTATTACTGTCTTTGAATGAAATAGGAAATATATAAAAAGCAACTCATTTTGTGTTAGTAATTTAATTCTGCGAACCATCTGATCTGAATATAGCACTGGGCTTTCAAATGGCCATACCTTTAGTTTTTGAGCCTTTTTTTTTTAATAGTGATTTTTTTTCTGTTATCTCAGTTGTCATGGCATTTGTCTATAGGAAAGCTCTAGGAACCAGCATCTAGGACTGTGCTATTGACAGCTCAAAAGAAAGCATCAAAACAGCAGTTCCAGCTGACATTCAGAAGCTTCAAGGCCGCTATCAGGACAGCCCAGCAAAGAAGAAACTAGTGGAGCTCCCAGGCTTTCTTCTCTTATGCCTGGTCATTCTAGGATGGTGATTGGATTGAGCTTGTGGCTTTTTCTGGCTCAAAAAGAGATAGTGTCTCTAAATTTCTACTTCCCAAACATCCCCAGTGGTGGTAACTTGCTGAGTAAGCTTGAGGAACCAGTGGGAAGGAAGTTCTTGAATGATCATCCAGAGAAGCAGAATTCACATGAGAGAACCACCCTATAAAATTACTTAAAATTATTTTGCTTATTTTAATGAAGCTATGGTCAGTTTTAGAGCCTAACACCATCAGTCTAATACAGATTTTAGAGACTATTATGGTCATCAGTCTAATACAGTATTTAGAAAGAATATTATGGTCATGTAGTTAGACAATTTGAGACTGAATGCAGAAAGAGAGAAACTTTGTAAATTAAATGAGAAAACTAAATATGGTAGCAAAATATATAAACTACAAAGAGAGTCCAACTGTTTGAGATAGATAGATAGATAGATAGATAGATAGATAGATAGATAGATATCTCAACTCCTAAGTAATAATAGTTATATAGAATGCAAGTTTACATTGACAACTGTTTTTTTTCTTTTTCTCCTCTTTTTTCATTTCTTCCAGTATCCTTTTACTGCTTCTATATTTATATATATATAATTCTATATTTATATATATGCTGTATTTATATATGCTATATTTATATATGCTATATTTATATATGTATTTATATATATATTTATATATATGCTATATTTATATATATGCTTCTATATTTATATATAGATACTGTATATATATATATGTATATATATACTGCTTTTCTATATTTGCTATAAAAGAATATATTCAGAGAAAAACACATGTAATACATTTTGGTCTCATTATATTCATTAGTCTTGTATGAGTATCACATTTTATAATGAAATATTGCCCGTGAAATATTTTATAATGAAATATTGACTTTTCTATTTTCTAAAATTTTTTTCTGAGATTATACTAGAAATTACAATATTTACTAAACCTTCAATCCAAAATTCTACACCAGTTACTTTATTTTTCCTGTCCCTCTCTATGTTTTCTTTTATTATCAAGCTTGTAAACTAACTAGTTGTTTCCTGAAGAAGTGTGTGTGTGATTGTGAAGCAAGTAGCCATACACTGATTGCAAGTTGCAGAGTACAATGCCTAGACTTTACTACAGGAAAATACCAATGAAACTATCAAGCAAAATATTTTTCTTTTTTTTTAAACACAGCACATTTTGCTTTCCCTTGTTAATTCCAAGTGTAAGAGGAGCATCCCACATCTTTCTGAGCAAGCATGGGTGCTTTCTACAGTTTCTGAGGGTCTAGAATATCACTTGGTGCTCTAAATTGTATACAGTTCAGTTATTGCATTTACAGAGAAAATCTTAAATTTTTTCCTTGTGATATTTTTCTGAAAAAATATAGAAACAAATAAGAAAACATAAAAGAAGCTATTGTGAGAGATAATAGAAAATGAATGTAAATTATACAGGATTCAGCAAGATCTATTCTACCCATGAAGAAAGCAGAGTAACTCACCATGAAAGCAGCACCCTCCCCCTGTATAGTACTAGTTTGTTTGAGCTTCCTATAACATTCAAACTGATATCAAATTAGAGTGTCTTCTGGAAAGACAGTATAGTACTTAGAATTTATTCATATAAATTGGAGAAATATCCCTTCAGGTAAGAAAGACTCAATTTTTCTTTTCTGTCATGATAAAACAGAAGCTGTCTGAAAGACAAGGACAACATAAGAAAACTAATGGAAACCCAAGGAAAACTATTGAATCAGGAGGGAGGCAGATCTCACAAGGTTGACTGCAACTATAGATTTTCTTAATCTGGTAATCTCTCATTTTGTTTTAGACTTGCAAAGAATGAGCTTTGAAATAATTGTAAGATTTTTCAATAGATACATTTTCTGCATTTGAATAATGGAAATAAGGGACAATTTCAGAATAAAGAATAAAGAGCAATGTAAACTAGTAAGTATGAGTGGTATATTTGACATTCACATTCCATCACAAAAAAATAATTGACTCATTAACAGGATTAATTTAAGTAAGGGAAATATATAAAGGTGATATAAAGGCCAGTTTTACTACCAGTATATTTGTGGCATATTAAACTCTTTGTTGATCCCCATTTTGTTTGGTCATACAAATCCAGTAGTTAATAATGGATTATAAACACCAATGACTAAAAAGGCTTAAAGCATCTACTGCCTTTATCTGTAAATTTGGTGAAGAAAAAATTCCCCTTTATAATATGAATTTCATCCCAATGAGCTTGTTTTATGAGATGTACATGGATTACTAGTTAGTGCTGAGGGTATTGTGTATGTGTGTTTTGTATGTGCATGTGAGTATAGAGTATGTATTCCCATAGGGTAACCAGAGGAGGATGCTGAAAGTGTTCCTCTGTCACTCTCTATCTTATTGCATTGAGACAGCTTTGTGTCCTGAACTGGAAGCTTACTGATTTGGTTAGGCAGGCCTACCAGCACTCCCTAACATGTGCCTTCCTCTGACCTCTGACACTGCCATTAGAAGTACAATAACAATGCCTGACTTTTTACATGGCTTCTGTGGATTTAAATTGAGATGCTATGCTATACACAGGACATAATTTTACCCACTAAGCTGACTCCATAGTTTAGCAATTAGTTTTGGAGAAAAAAAGATACATTTTATCACAAACATTGTAAATACACATAAATAACTAAATAAATAAATAACTTCAATCATGTCTCAGTAAAAATATTGTATCAAAAACAAAAAAATTAAAATTTCATTTGATTTTCTTGAATACAATATATTTTAACCATACTCTTTCTACTCCTCCAACTTCTTACAGATTCTTCTCATCAGTTTCTTATGCCACTTCATGTTCTTATGAAAATCCAAACAAACAAGCAAAACCCTTATAAGACAAGACAAAAATAAATAAGATAGCCAAACATAAAAAAATGCAGACAGCGAGAGGGGGGAGGGAGAGGGAGAGGGGGAAGGGGAGGGGGAGGGGGAGGGAGAGGGGAAGGGGGACGGGGAGGGAGAGGGAGAGGGGGAGGGGGAGGGGGAGGGAGAGGGGGAGGGGGAGGGAGAGGGAGAGGGAGAGGGAGAGGGAGAGGGAGAGGGAGAGGGAAAGGGAGAGAGGAGGAAGGGGTGAGGGGAGAGGGGAAGAGGAGAGGGGGAGAGGGAAAGGGAAAGGAAGAGGGAGATGGAGAGGGGGAGGGGGAGAGGGAGAGGGGGTGAGGGGGAGGGAGAGAGAAACAAATAGGACTCATGAGTTTATTTTATGTTGGCTAACCACTATGGACATGGGTCCTATATTTAGTTTATACAGCCAATGACATGTCACTGGAGAAATAGATTTGACATTTTCAAGCATTTATCACTTGTCTAAAGGTGAGGTTTTTGTCCACCTCACCTTCTCAGTGTGGTGAATTTACCAAGTTTGAACCTTGTGTAGGTCTTAGGAGTTCTTTCACAGTCTATGTGCGTTCACATGTGTCTCAGACCTGTTGGATTTTATGACACTGTTTCTTTGGTATCATCCATCACCTCTGGCTCTAGCAATCTTCCTGCATCAAGATTCCTTCACCCTGAGAAGTACAACTTTATACCTAATCGTTTAGGGCTGAGAACTCCAAATAATTTTGTTTTCTGTAATCTTAAGACTATCTTTTTCTTCTTTTTTGCATCACACTCATCTAGTGCCTTATTTTATTGTTTTTCTGTCTCTACAAAATGGTATCTATTGATAAATAGTATGTTCTATTCAAATGTTGTCTTTTTGTTCTTCCCATGGACTAAAGGAACATTCATAGAAGTAATACATACACATGCTTTATTCTCTTTTACTCTTATTTATTTCAGTAATATAGTTTGATTTATTTAATCAGTTAGGAAATAAGCCAGTACTTGTGAAAACACAGCAGGTAATCTGGACTAACTTAAAAAGGGGGCAAAATAGAAATAAAGATAAAGAAGGGGTCTTTTAGTATACAACCCTATCATAGAATGTTTTGTATCATTGTTATTAAACCTATAATTAACTTAGCTTGTGAATTAGTTCATTTTCCTGCCGCTTTGATAAAAATACTCCAGCAATAGCAACTGTTGGAAGGAAGAGGGTTTTGCTTAAAGTTTGAATGCACAGTCTACTATAGCAAAGAAGGCATAGCAAGAATTTGAAGCAGCCAGTGACATTGCACCCAGAGTTAGGAAGCAGGAAATATTGAGTCCTCTATCTCACCTTGATCATTCTTTTATGTAATCTAGAATAATTCTTGTACTGATATTCTCCATTATCCATCAATAACACCTGGGCTGTACCATATGATTTATATGATCTAACTTTATTCCTCAGAATCTTACCAGAGGAAATAGAAACAGACTAGATGTCCATAAACTGATAAATGAAAATGGAAATGCAGTTCATATACACAATTGGATATTCTTTACCTGTACAAAAAATGACATTATTAAAACCATAGGTAAGCAGATGGAGCTATATGAGTGATATCCCCTAAACCCAAAATGACAATGGCTTCATACTCTCTGATTCATGAATGCAAGAGTTGAATACTCAGATATGTGTGGTTGGCTTCATACTCTGTGATTCACAAATGCTAGGTGTGAATATTTAGGTATGTGTGTTTAAATTGTAGTACTCACAGATTACAGAAACCTATTAAGGGACATGGGTCAAGGAGATTTAATATTTTTATTGACATTCATTATTAAATAAATCATTTTCTTAATAAAATATTCTTAATAGTGCATGCAACAGCAAGCATGTCCTAGATATGAGCTAAAGTATCCTTACAAATAACTCATTTAATGCAACTATATGCCTCAGCTTTCCTTAGTTTTCAAAAATATGAATTGAGGAGTGAGTGAGATTACTCAAGAGCTAAGAGCACATATTTCTACAAAAGGATATAAGTTTAGTCTCAAGAACTCATGTGTAGTGAGACACAAGCCCCTGTCACTTGAGCTCCAAGAAATTTGATATCATCTTCTGTCCTCTACAGGCTCCTGTACTTGCTCTTGCACACACACACCACTTGAAAATAAAATATATTTTGTTGAAAGGGAAAAGATAAGCTTAAGAGGCATTAGTCTTATAAAATCTAGATGTTGAACAAGTAATCCAGAATTCTCAGGTTTCACTCTGACTGCCTTCTGTGATGAAATTTTTAATTTTTTTTTTGTTGTTTAATTTATTTACATTCCAAATATTGCCCCCTTCCTGGTCCTCCCTCCAAAAGTTCTTCACCCTCTCCTTATTCCTCTTTGCTTCTGCGAGAGTGCTTCTCACCCCACTCACTCAAAACCCAATCCCCTTGCCCAGGCATCAAGTCTCTACAGGTTTAAGTGTCTCCTCTCCTACTGAGGACAGACAAGGCAGTCTTCTGCTACATATGTACCTGGGGCCATGGTCCAGACCATGTTTGACTTTGGTTGTTGGCTTTGTCTTTCTCTTTGTCTTTGATCTCAAGGGCCCAGGTTCATTGACACTATTTGTCTTCCTATGGGGTTTCCATCCCCTTCAGCTCTTTCAATCCTTACCCCAATTCTTCCATAGGAGTCCTGACATCACTTCAATGTATATTTGTAAGTATCTGCATTTGTCTCAATCAGATTCTGGTAGAATCTCTCAGAGGACATCCATGCTAGGCTCCTGTCTACAAGTATATCATGACATAAGTAATACTTTCAGGCCTTGGTACCTGTGCATGGGATAGATCCCATGTGGGGCCAGTCACTGGATGGCCTTACCTTAAATCTCTGCTCCATTTTTGTCCCTGTATTTCTTTTCAACAGGATCTATTTTTGGTCAAAGTTTTGAAGGTAGATTGGTAACCCTACCCCTCCTCTGGGGGTACTAAAATCTTTAATTGTTATTGTAAATTTTGCAATAGATTTTTTACATTGTCTGTCTACATATAACCTAATACTTTTGCACATGTTTTTTAAGCAGTTGCTGGAGAGCACTAACTAAGATATCAAAAGGCCCACTGTGACTCTTAGAATAGTGCTGCAGAAATTAAAAGCTGCCTCAGAAGGGAGACTATGGCCTTTCTATGATTGCTATTCCTCATGGTGCCCCCAAGTAGTGTACACATTCATTGTGGAATCACCTCGACCTGAAACTTGTCATTTGGGTAGTTTTAAGAAGAAAAACACATGATGATGCGGAGAAAGCATTTGACAAAATCCAACACCAATTCATGATAAAAGTCTTGAAAAGATCAGGAATTCAAGGCCCATACCTAAACATGATAAAAGCAATCTACAGCAAATCAGTAGCCAACATCAAAGTAAATGGTGAGAAGCAGGAAACAATCCCACTAAAATCAGGGACTAGACAAGGCTGCCCACTTTCTCTCTACCTGTTCAATATATTACTTGAAGTCCAAACCAGAGCAATTCGACAACAAAAGGAGATCAAGAGGATACAAATTGGAAAGGAAGAAGTCAAAATATCACTTTTTGCAGATGATAGGACAGTATATATAAGTGACCCTAAAAATTCCACCAGAGAACTCCTAAACCTGATAAACAGCTTCAGTGAAGTACCTGGATATAAAATTAATTCAAACAAGTCAATGGCCTTTCTCTACACAAAGGATAAACAGGCTTAGAAAGAAATTAGGAAAACAACACACTTTATAATAGTCAAAAATATCCAAATACCTTGGTATGACTCTAACTAAGGAAGTGAAAGATCTGCATGACAAGAACTTCAAGTCTCTGAAGAAAGAAATTAAAGAAGATCTCAGAAGATGGAAAGATCTCCCATGGTCATGGATGTGCAGGATCAACATTGTAAAAATGGCTATCTTGCCAAAAGCAATCTACAGATTCAATGCAATCCCCATCAAAATTCCAACTCAATTCTTCAACGATTTATAAAGGGCAATCTGCAAATTCATCTGGGATAACAAAAACCCTAGGATAGCAAAATCTCTTTTCAAGGATAAAAGAACCTCTGGTGGAATCACCATGCCTGACCTAAAGCTGTACTACAGAACAATTGTGATAAAATCTGCATGGTACTGGTATAGTGACAGACAAGTAGACCAGTGGAATAGAATTGAAGACCCAGAAATGAACCCACACACCTATAGTCACTTGATCTTTGACAAGGGAACTAAAACCATCCAGTGGAAAAAAAGACAGCATTTGCAACAAATGGTGCTGGCACAACTGGTTGTTATCAGGTAGAACAATGCAAATTGATCCATTCCTATCTCCTTGTACTAAGGTTAAATCTAAGTAGATCAAGGAACTCCACATAAAACCAGAGACAGTGAAACTTATAGAGGAGAAAGTGGGGAAAAGCCTCGAAGACATGGACACAGGGGAAAAATTGCTGAATGAAACTGCAATGGCTTGTGCTGTAAGATCAAGAATCAACAAATGGGAACTAATAAAATTGCAAAGCTTCTGTAAGGCAAAAGACACCATCAATAAGACAAAAAGGCCACCAACAGATTGGGAAAGGATCTTTACCTATCCTAAATCAGATAGGGGACTAATATCCAATATATATATTCTTTATATATATATTTATGTATATATAAAGAACTCAAGAAGGTGGACTCCAGAAAATCAAATAACCCCATTAAAAAATGGGGCTCAGAGCTAAACAAAGAATTCTAACCTGAGGAATACAGAATGGCTGAGAAGTACCTGAAAAAATGTTCAGCATCCTTAATCATCAGTGAAATGCAAATCAAAACAACCCTGAGATTCCACCTCACACCACTTAGAATGGCTAAGATAAAAAATTCAGGTGACAGCAGATGCTGGCGAGGATGTGGAGAAAGAGGAACACTCCTCCATTGTTGGTGGGATTGCAAGCTTGTACAACCACTCTGGAAATCAGTCTGGCAGTTCCTCAGAAAATTGGACATAGTACTACCAGAGGATCCCACAATACCTCTCCTGGGCATATATCCACAAGATGTTCCAACCAGTAAGAAGGACACATGCTCCACTATGTTCATAGTAGCCTTATTTATAATAGCCAGAAGCTGGAAAGAACACAGATGCCCCTCAACAGAGGCATGGATACAGAAAATGTGGTACATTTACACAATGGAGTGCTACTCAGCTATTAAAAACAATGAATTTATGAAATTCTTGTGCAAATAGATGTATCTGGATGATATCAGTCCTAAAACATACATATTCGAATTTTCAGTTCAAGGTGATTTTATTAAAATTATTGTGTCTCTGGAAAATCACAAAATCCTAAGATCATATCCCTTTTGAATACGACTTGGTCCTTTTACAATATTCTCTCCACAAATTAAACAGTGGACCATATACAAACTTTTAAAGCATCTATATAAAAGCAATGATTAGTTGTTCTCTCATCTGGACAGTGAGAAATGTGTTGGCTGGTTATAAGCAACCCAGCTTAATATGTTTACATTATAATAGGTATATGACCTTCAGTTATACATGTTCACTTATTAGAGAAGCAAGAAAAAAAAAGCCAATAAGGAAAACCTCTCAAATAAGAAAACCTCTCAAATCTCTCACCTACATAAGATCTGATTTCCCAATTGGGCTTGTTGATACATCAGACCAAGAGACCACATCTCAGGAAGGATATAACCTTCCTGAGACCTTACAGAGAGCAGTGTAATTTTTCCTTTACTGAAACATAAGACTTCCCATTCCCAGAATTCCTGTCCCAAACATCGTCTACAGTAGCTGGCATGAAGTTTAAACATGGCAGCTATTCTTTCTGAAACCTGAGTCTGAAAGTCCCAGATTTTTTTCCCATTTTTAGGGGGTCTCTTTTAGGATGCTGGCCTAAACCTCAGTTCCCCTTTTCTGATACATGGGCTTCTTTACTTTTTCCTTAGAGCTCCCCTCTCTGCCAGATAACTACTCCTCTGTCTTATGTCTGTTCTACATTTTGTCATTAAAGGAACAAATTTCCCTCCACCTCTAGTTCACCCTTCTCAATGCATTTATATTTATGTCTTGCTTGCCTTGGGATTATTTTCTTTTAAACTTTACTGAAACTGTCCTTAAGTTGTCCCTTTGAGTCCATTTGTAAATTCTTTTATTAATGAGATTAAGAATCCTGGGGAAAAAAATCCTGGTTTCCCCTGCATGCATACACTATTAATTTCTAATCTATGTCGTATTTTTAAAACCTAACCAGTTTGATGGTTCTAACCAGTTGTAATTTGTACATGTCCTAAATGTCTACATGGTCAGAGCCAAATTAAAGCATTTAAATTTTTAAACATTTTTTTAATTAGGTATTTTCTTCATTTACATTTCCAATGCTATCCCAAAAATCCCCCAAACCCTACCCTCCCCACTCCCCTCCCCCCTCCCACTTCTTGGCCCTGTTCTGAGGCATATAAAGTTTGCAAGACCAATGGGCCTCTCTTTCCACTGATGGCTGACTAGGCCATCTTCTGATACATATGCAGCCAGAGACACGGGCTCCGGGGGATACTGGTTAGTTCATATTGTTGTTCCACCTATAGGGTTGCAGACCCCTTTAGCTCTTTGGGTACTTTCTCTAGCTCCTCCACTGGGGGCCCTGTGATCCATCCAATAGCTGACTGTGAGCATCCACTTCTGTGTTTGCTAGGCCCCAGCATAGCCTCACAAGAGAGAGCTATATCTGGTTCCTTTCAGCAAAATCTTGCTGGTGTATGCAATGGTGTCAGTGTTTGGAGGCTGATTATGGGATGGATCCCTGGGTGAAGAACGTAGTTTGGAGTGAAGGACAGTTTATTTGTGGTATCTGTATTGATATCTGTTGAAAGCAGAATTTTGAGGCCCAACTAGAGAATAACCTTTATCAGTTTTTACTATACAGTATAGGAAAGCTTTGGCTAATCAGAAAAGCTAATTAAAACTAAACAGCTTCAATAGTCCACTTTACTAAATTCCTAATAAATAAATTCTTAATTTTGTATAGTTCATAGTCAGTGTGATATTTGCTTTTTTTGTATTCAGTGTAATTTGATATTAACGCAGTTATTCAATACTGGTATGATGATGCTGTAACTCATGTTTTCACTCAGTTGTGTCCAAATGAAAGACTGTGATTACAAATATCTATGGGACTTTTTCAAGTAATGGAAAATTATCGAAATAATGGAAGGTTAAGGAAAAAAACAAAATTCTTTATTAAATATGTATGTAAGTTCTCTTTCCAGTCTCTAGCCCTTAGATTCTACAAGATAAGCCAGTTCTTTACTGCTCAATCAATGAGTTTTCCTCTCTCTTCTGTCTGCTTCTATGAAAAACCTTTACTGAGAATGACTCTTGATAATCAGTCAGATAAATGTGGAAAAGAAAACTTAAACAATTAAAAAAAAAAAAGATCTCCTATGTATAACGTATCCAATCCACAAAACACTACCAATAAAATCCAATGAAGAAATATATTCCTTTCCTTTGCTTGTTTTAGTAGTATCTAGTTAGCTATCAAACCTGCACTGAGGTAAAGTAAAGAAACAAATCACTATATGCTTTTCCGAGGACTGGCCTTAGCGAAGACATTTTCCTTTCTTTTGACATTTATAAAGGTCAAAAGTTTGCAATCCCACAATTATTTTGCATTTGAAAATGATGGCTCTAAAGGTAAATCTGAATTCACCCTAATAATGGCCGACATTTAGACCTGAGGGATGGGTTTAACATATTTCTGCAATTAAGGAAGTTTAACCAGCTTCCCTGCAGTACCACTCAGACTTGGTAATTTTGACAAAGACAGGTTTTGCATGACTCCTTAATGACTGGAAATCAAGAAATAAGTGATTCTATGAACTTGAAAGCTGTGATAGCTTCTTCTTAATCCACTTTCTAACAAATTGTCAGTGTAAGTAATTTTGGCAAGTGGGGAAGATTGTCTATCACTGCCCAGAAAAATATAATCATATGAGAAAGTGGAGAAAGAACTAGAGAAAGTGACTTATAAAACCTAGTAGTTTGAAAAACTTTAAGACTATGTTCTGTATATAATAAAGACCCTTGTGTACTTGGTGGCCTTTGCTATGACATTATGAACCATAGTTTGAAGGATGCTGTGGAACTCTCTCCTTTAGGCCAGAATTGTCTGTTCCGGTTCTGAAATCAGTACAAATATAATTAACAGAAAAAGGCCCTCATGACATTGGGTCTTATTTCCTTTCACCTTTTGCATGATTATTATTTGAAGGATTGTTTAAGAATAAAAAAGGAAGAAAAGAGTTTTGTATACAAATAAAGTAGACATGTGTGTGCCATATATTCTTGTGGCCTTTGTTAGGGTTTTCTATTGCTGCAATGAAACACCATGACCCAAATGTGAGGGAGGGAGAAAGGCGTTTATTTTGGTTAAGCCATTCATTTGGTTATCACCATTCATCTCAAAGGATGTCAGAGCAAGTACTTAAAGAGGGCAGGAACCTAGAAGCAGCAGCTGATATGGAGGCAAAGGAGGAGTGCTGCTTATGGCTTACTGCTTATGTCTTGCTCAGTCTGCTTTCATATAGACGTCAGGGCCATTAGCCCAAGGGTGTTCTGCACATAATGGACTGGCCCATCTCTCATCAATCACCAATTTAGAAAGTAGTCTATAGGCTGATCTTATGGAGGCAATTCCTCAGTCATGATTCCCTCCTCTAAGATGACCCCAGATCGTGTCAAGTTGATATAAAACTAGGCTTTCCATATACTCTTGCTTCATTTATAGACTCATCCTTAAATATTTCTGAGATAATTATACAGCTGAGGATATAAACATCTATAAGTGATCAGGTTTCCTTGAAATTAAAAAAAAAAGTTGCTTTAGCATATATGTATCCTAATGTACTTAAAATCATTCCTAGATTTCTTATGTGAAAATTGTTACTTTTTATTGTTAGAGAATAGTGACAGACAAAAGTAAATTTGAGATGGTACAGATGCAATATATTTTTCCATATATTCTTATCAGTAGTGGCCTGAAACTATAAATGTTAGAATTATATTCAAGCAATTGCTGTAATTAGGGAAACCAAGTCCATAAGTCGTAGTTAAGTTTAAATAACAGTGACTTAATCTATAGACATATACCTCCAAGATGTAGAGCTGTGACCTTTCAGTTTATTGATAATTCCCCAAATGTTAAGAGAGGAATCTGATTGGGCAATAAAAGTATTAATTTAATAAAAACTGCATTTCAAAGGCCACAGAGAAAACAAAAGAAATGAAAATTTGAGACACTAGCATGCAAAAGAGAATCTGAAGAAAATTTGGGTTAAATTTAATTTAATCAGAAATATCACTTGAATATAAAGGTCACTGTTTGACTTGGAATTTCATTTCTAATTTGTTCTTTAGTTCTAAAACAATGTAACTAGGAGGTCTGTGAAATGCCGTGACTTTAAATGTCAGCTATAAGCATACACTGTGTGTGTGTGTGTGTGTGTGTGTGTGTGTATACATCTATAACTTTGCATTGTGAGTTAAGTATGTGGAAGTCAGTTCATTCTTATAATGAGACCATCTAGCTGTGTAATTCTTAGTGAATAAATCAAAGCCTCAACCTCTTTGAATTTCCAATTCTACTCTATGTAGTTAGCTGTACATCTCATCTATTACAATTGTTAAAACTATTCACAAAACACATAACTGTTCTTACTATGCATGTTATGAATATACACAAAATGCTTTGGGTTATTTAATTTAGGTAGACTGATCTCTAGTAAGTCAAATACATAATCAACATAGAAAGAATATACCATAGTTTCAAAATGAGAGAAGTAAAGAAATTTTAGTAGGAAGAATATAGTGGAAGCACCTATAGAGAAGCACAATATGTTATTAGGCTTTGAAAATTATAAACAATAATATGTAAATGATGCTGTTTAAATTTTGTACTACTTATTGCTTCTGTTCAGAAAAAATATAATTAAAATTTCATGTTATACTCCATCAAGCTGGAAATAATTATTGTCTAAATCTATTTAAATAAAAATTAATTCATTTAAATGTTCATAAATGGATACATCAAACTAAGAATACAAATCAGGGTTTGGTGATAACAAAATCATTAAGTATTTAAAAGATACATTCAGAGATAATTTTTATAATATTAAAATAAATGAATTAATATTATAAATGAGAAAGTAAAATTCATTGATGACAGGGGATAGGGTAGTTAGATAAGAGTACATTATATTCTAGGTTATATTTTTTATTACTTAAAACAGTTCTTAAATTTAAATATTTCTGATGCTATTCTTTCCTTCTCCCAGGTCCTTATATAACTTTTTACTTCTGTACCCATCTACCTTTAGGTTCTTTTTCAAAAATTAAACAAAAGCCCAGTATAACAATAAACCTCCCTCAAACCTAGTAAAAACAAAAACCATACACAAAAAGCAAAACAAACAAAAAACATGACAAAGTATGACCACAAACCAACCAACCAATCAACTAAACAGCAACAACAAGAGCAAGGAAACTTGGTGCTGGCCAAGTACTCCTGAACATGAGAACTGTCCTGGAGTGGTTATGATATCTAGTGTCACTCTTTTGGAGAAAACTGATTTTTTTCTCTCTTAACAGGTATGTGATAGTTCAGTTGGTACCCTCCACTTAAATGGTTAGGGTTTCATTCATTCAATCAGTCAATCATTCATTCACTCCTCTATTCATTCTTTTTAAAATACATCAAAATTAAATATAAAAGAGAAACTAAATCATTGAAATTGTTAAAGACAAAGCAACATATGGAAAAGAGCTGAAGAGAAAACACAGACATCAGAGAACCTTTCATTTGCACACTCAGCACTCCCATAATACACTAAAGTGAAAGCCATAATATTTTTGCAGAAAACTTGATGCAGATCTTTGCAGGCCCTATGCAGACTGCTTCAGTCTCAGTGCATTCAAATAAGCGTTGACCTGTTGACTTAGAAGGCCTTGTTTTCTTGGTGTCTTCCTTTCACTCTTGTTTTACACTATTTCTCCCCTTCTTTTGTGGGATTCCCTGATCTCTGAGGGGAGGAATTTAGTAGTATAAAGAGTCATTGGTGGTTTATTTTGTCGAATAGAATCTTCAAGTATGTGTAGATAACTCAGCATATACACACTATGAATGGTTTGTTTGATCTTAGTAAATTCTACATGAAGGAATGGTACAAAACAGAGAAAACAGAGATAGGTGAATCAAACCCAGCTTTCTTGAGAGTCTCCAAGAATGACTGTATTGCCATGCAGTGGTTATGGAAAACTGCAGAATATACGAAATAGAGGTACAATAAAACCGGGAATCTCAAGGACAAGAGGTGGGTGCCAGGTTTTAAAATGACTGTTTCTCACCTCCCAGGTCTCTGGCACATTATGGAGCCCCCCCACCCCCCAACCTGCTGTCTCCTGAGCTTTCCTATTTCCATTCTTTCTGCTGGTCCTCAGGGCTTCAGTCATTTTCCCTCACCCAATAACAGATCAGGTCCCCCTACCCCAACCAATCTTTCTCACCCTGTCCACTTTCCCTCCAAGGTCCTTTCCTCCCTCCTCACTGTGATAGCTTTCTTCTCTCACAAGTGGGACTGAGGCATCCTCACTTGGGTACTTCAGCTTGTTGAGTTTTTTGAGTTCTGAGAACTGTATCTTGGGTATTTATTTTCTACTTTTTCTTTCTTTCTTTCTTTCTTTCTTTCTTTCTTTCTTTCTTTCTTTCCTTTACTTTTTTTTTTTTTTTGGCTAATTTCCACTTATTAGTAGTGAATGCATACCAGGCATGTCCTTTTGAGTCTGAGTTACCTCACTCAGGATGATATTTTCTAGTTCCACCCATTTGCCTGCAAAGCTCAGGAAATCCTCATTTTAATAGCTGAGTAGTATTCTATTGTGTAAATGAACCACATTTTCTGTATCCATTCTTCTGTTGTGGGACATCTGGGTTTTATCCAGCTTCTGGCTATCACAAATAAAGCCTCTATGAATATAGTGGAACACGTGCCCCTGTGGCATAGTGGTGCATCTTTTGTGTATATTCACAAGAGTATTATAGCTCGGTCTTCAGGTAGATCTATTACCAATTTTCTGAGGAAACTCCAGATTGATTTCCAGAGTGTTTAAATCAGTTTGCAATCCCACCAGCAATGGAGGAGTGTTCCTCTTTCTCCACATCATCACCAACATGTGCTATCTATCACCTGAGGGTTTGTTTTTTTGTTTGTTTGTTTGTCTTTCAAATATTTTTATTAGATATTTTCTTCATTTACATTTCAAATGCTATCCCCTTTCCTAGTTTCCTCTAAAATAAAATCCCCTATGCCCTTCCTCCTCCCCCTCCTCCCCAGCCCATCCACTCCTGCTTCCTGGCCCTGTCATTCCCTTATACTGGGACATATAATCTTCGCAAGACCAAGGGCTTCTCTTCCCAGTGATGGCCAACTAGGCCATTCTCTGCTATATAAGGAGCTAGAGACACGAGGCAAGGTTCAAAGCTGAGACTGAGGAAGGAGCATCAAGAGATTGCCCAACCCAGGGATCCATCCCATAAACAACCGCCAAACCCAGACACTATTGCATCTACCAACAAGATTTTCTGACAGGACCCTGATATGGTTCTCTCCTGTGAGGTCATGTCAGTGCCTGGCGAATACAGAAATGGATGCTCACAGTCATCTATTGGATGGAATACTGGATCTCCAATGAAGAAGCTGGAGAAATTACCCAAGAAGCTGAAGGGGTCAGCAACCCTATAGGAGGAACAACAATATGAAATGACTAGTATGGCCTGAGGTTTTGATCCATTCTGATTGTTGTAAGGTGGAATCTCAGGGTCGTTTTGATTTGCATTTCTCTAATCACTGAGGACTTTGAACATTTCTTTAGGTGTTTCTCAGCCATTCAATATTTCTTTGTTGTGAATTCTCTGTTTAGTTCTATACCCCATTTTTTGATTGAATTGTTTGTTTGTTTGTTTGTTTTATTTTGGTTTTTTTTTTTTTTTGATGATTAACTTCTTGAGTTCTTTATATAATTTGGATATTAGCCCTCATTCAGATGTGGGCTTAGTGTAGATTTTTTTCCCCAATCTATAGTTTATCAATTTGTCTTATTAACTATGTTCTTTGTCTTACAGAAGTTTTCTAGTTTCATGAGGTCCCATTTATCAATATTTTTGTTTCCAGTGGATAGATTGGGAGAATTGCTTAATTTTTATACTGAGGATATGAGTCCAGCTGTTTCTTAGGAGACCAACTGCCTAAATGAACTATAACTGAAATATCCAATTCACATCTTTACAAACGGATGTTATGGTGACAGAAATAAGAAACTTTGTCATTCTAGTTACATATAGAGAAAACCATAAGAAGGTAAACACACTGGTGTCCTAAAGAAGAAATTAGTATAAAGAGAATAGGCAGTAATAAGAAAGGACCCCGAAGCCAGCCCTAAATTGAACAGTAAAATGAAGCAATAAATTAACAAGAAATATAGAGAAATAGAAAATATGTAACACTAAAATATAAAGTATTTGGATCTTTAAATGTGAATTTGATTACGAAGTTATAAAAATAAGTAAAATCAATGTTTTAAAAATACCATGTAATAGAAATTTTACAATAAAACATGCCTAACTAAACTGATGAAAATCTAGAATATTTGGAAATATTTACAATCAATTTTGAAAAAATTATCTTGGAAAGAAAGTACATATGTCCAGTAGAGTGGTTTAGTATATATTTTTGAAGTATTTATTAACACCACGTTTAAATGACTTTAGGTAAATAAATATTTACAAAATGTACAAGTTTATTTTATAAGCTCGTATAACATGTTATTTTTTTTAAAAAAAAAGAACAGTAATCTAACCATCACCCCATACCAATATTTTATAATTTCTTACAACACATACCAAAATACCTTAATCAAAATCTAGAAATTCACCACAAAATAACTGAATGTCTATCTATTGGAGGAAGAGAAATCCATAAAGTCATGTGATATAAATAATACTTAGTCTTTACAATTAATATATAAATCATAATTTATTAACAGATAAATGATAACTCATACTCACTATAATATGTTTTATAATAAATGTGTTTATTTTTTCAGTGTTCAAATGTTTTTTGGCCATCTGTAGCCATGCATATTTGTTGTTTGCATCAACACACCTCCTTTTCTAGAATTTCTTCTGGTATGAAGTGTGTAAGTGCCTGATCATTGGTGGCAGGTGCATTTTACAATCTCCTGTAACCTATGACAAAAGACTTTCTTGGATCAGTCACCAGACTATTAAATGAGAATATCTTCAACCAAACCCAGATCTCATTTATATTTATTTAAAATAAGAGTATTTTCATGGATGGTTTCTTTTAATTATATTGTATTCTAAGATAAACAAAGAAGTCTTCCTATGAAAAATAAAATGTGGTTGATTCTCCTGCTGCCTCTCCCCTATTTCCATCAGACCAGAGATGCCTGAACCATCCAGATTACCATAATATATCCTCTGAGAGGATCCACCCATCAGTTGACCCAGACAAATACAGAAACCCACAGCCAAACAGTGGATGGAGCTTGAAGACTCTTATGAAAGAAGAATAGGAAGAATTGAGGGCCCTGACAGGGACAGGAACTTCATAGGAAAACCAACGAGTCAAATAACCTGAACCCTAGGGGGTTCTCAGAGTCTGAATCACCGACCAAAGAACAGCTGCTCGACCTAGTCCTTCCTGCTTATATATAGTGGATATTCAGTTCAGTCTTCATGTGGGTCCCAGACAACTGGAACAGGAGATATCCCAAAAATGTTGCCTGTATGTTTTATATGTTCTTCTAGCTGGGCTACCTAGTCTGGCCTCAGTAGAGATGAAGCACCTAGCTTTGCAGAGTCTTGAAATGCCAGGGTTGCAGTTATATTCCAGAGGCCCCAAACCACTCAGGGGAGAATTTGAAGGAGGAATTGGGTAAGAATTGTAGGAAAGGGTGACAAGAAGTCAAACAGTGCATGATATGCAAAGTGAATAATTTGTGAAAGTAAAATTAAATTAAATTTAAAAATAAAAAAATAAAAATATGATCACAGAATACACCAGTGTTTTTGTTACATTTCTGGTAAGATTTTCTCACATTTTTTTTCCAAAAAAATTTCATACACGGCGTCTTCACTGTAACCAATCATACCAAGGTTCCTCTGAGTTCACAGAAAAGTAGCTTAAATGTGACTTTGCTTACATATGGCTTCTAAAGTGTAAGAATGAATTGCAAAATAATCAGGATCAGACTAGTGTACAACTTTCTAAAGAAGATTACAGTTTGTCCCATCTATGGTTCCATCTTGTTAAATGAAATGCCTTTAGAAACCTCTCTCTATTCCTAGTGCTATCACTTGATTAAACTCTCCTGCTTAAACTCTGACAAAAGGCATTATTTTTTGTTCTGTTCTTTCATAATAGTTCCATTCACTGATTTGATCAGTGCCAGAGATTATTTCAGACTCCCTCAAACCCTAATTAGCAACAGAAACTAACTTACTAGCTAGTTAGAAACTCATATAAATAATCTTAAGTCTGGATATAAGAGAAGTAAAAACTACTTTGTCCTCTTTATAATAATAAGTGTCAATATTAAAAACAGAAAATATTTTCTTACAGGATAGATGGCTTACTTTAAAGTAACACTTTATGCTAAGAAAAAAATGATAAAAAGGGAATTGACATAATAAATTATTATAATTTTTTAAGGAATGTTAAATTTTTGTTATAATTACAAAAAAATAGAAATGGTCAAAAGGTTGGGATATGATGGAAGATATGTTTACATGATAATGTTATATGTATTTCTATCTACATATAGTATATTCATGTTAAAAAATATATTAAGGATTATTTTATTCAGTACAGAAGAACTGATCCATTTTTAAAGGCAGAAATCATTTTTTCCTCTGTACTTATATTTACTCTCTGGAACACCTAGTACAGTTTGGACCACAGGTAAGCACTCAATAACTGTTTGAGTGAATGAATAGCACTAATATAGGATGTTCTGGGGAAAGAGATAAAAGAATATCAAACAATGACAGAAAAGATTGTTAGGGGGAAGATAGCAATTGATTAGTAGTTGCGAGAAGCCATTCAATATTGTTCCCACATCAACAAAAGAGGACAAACACAGGCAAAGATCAATTTTCCTTTTTACCATGTATTTCTAAAGCAAACTCCCACATCACTTTCCCCTTTTAACGTGGTATATAGAGAAAGACACTTTTGCACAGTTCCTGGATGAGGTAAATTAGCACGATTACCTATTCAGTTACCTTCTTTGCCTCCACAATCCAAAA
The DNA here is from genome assembly GCF_978045245.1 of Mus caroli. Lineage (NCBI taxonomy): Eukaryota > Metazoa > Chordata > Mammalia > Rodentia > Muridae > Mus > Mus caroli. Next base: position 139,633,361 of record NW_028227262.1, read on the forward strand.
GTGGCATTATCATACACAATAGAAATGTGTGGAAAGACACATCAAGACATACAATACACTTCAATCTGTTTAAATCTTATTTTACCATGCAGTCCCTCTACAGCAATATATTGAACTTCCTTTCCCCATCTTCTCCCATACCAAAGCGCTCTCTCTCTCTCTCTCTCTCTCTCTCTCTCTCTCTCTCTCTCTCTCTCTCTCTCTCTCTCTCTCTCTCTCTCTCCTTTTTTTTTGAAGAAGTAGACACTCCTGATATACCAGAAATCTAGTTTTCTTGTTGAATTTGCAAACATCACACAGTGTGTTAAATATCATTGAGCCGTTCAGAAGTTCCTGAGAGCAAGCATAAAATTGCATAAGGATAGGAAGGTAAGGAGAACAGTGCAGAACAATTCTTTACTTTAAAATAGATGTGTGTAAATCAATATATAAATCTGGTATATGTTAATATTTTGAATTATTTATACATAGACACATATGTAAAAAAATAAAGCAGTAAGTAGTTATTATTGAGCTGTGGATGAAAAGTGACACAAGTGAGATACAATGTAAGATTAGACATGCTGTCATACTTTTCTTCCCAAGACTTATTTCACAAGAGTTATTTCAAATACTATAAACGTAACATATCTACATACCTACCATTAAGTGAAATATAGGTGAGCATTATATGATGAGTATCCCATTAGTAGACACTGAACAAAAGAGAAAATGCTGGCAACACAACACATGATTACTGCTTATCTCTTCTGAACTAAAGCTACAAGAGAGGCTCTGAAGCAGTTACCAGCAGGTACATTAATAATTTAGTAAAAGTAACATCTGCTATTTGTGGAATTACCTATCTTTTCATTTGCATCATTCTTCTTAGTGCAAATACACACTTGTGATTATACTATTTGAAAGGGTAAGCAAACAATTCTAGAACTTTGCCTTTATATTACAGACGTTGGAACTCAACCTAGTATGTGTGAGGTTAAGTTTTACTTTATCTTCTCATGATACAATAAATCATAAACTGAAACCAACTCCAAAAAGAAAAGGATTATTTCATTTTGCAGGTTACATTCCACCATTTGGGGAATTTATGGCAGAAACTTGAAAGTAAAAACCAATGAGCAATGCTGGGTTGACTTGGATATTTCTGGCTTCCTTGGAGACTCAGTTGTGTCAAATGATGTTTTTCTGGAAATCATCTTATGAGCAGATATTTTGCTGAAGCAGACACATGAGAAAATATATTGCTGAGAACAGACACATGACGTTTTTCTGTACATTGTGTGGTGAAAGGGCATGTGCTCTATTGCTGGAGCAGATGTGAGTGCATTGCTAGTACTGTGGTAACAAATGTATGCCATCACCCTATCTTTTTTAAACATGAATCTGAGGATAAACTTAGCATGCTGGCAGAAAAAGCCTTAACAGAAATGTCTTCCTAGTTCCAAGATTGATATTTTCAAAAGAAAAGTCCTGGATGTGCAGAGATGCCTCAAAGGATAAGTACACTGATTGCTCATGCAGAGGGCTAAGGTCCAACTGCCAGCATGGATATATATGATGGCTAGCCAGTGTGTGTAACTCCAGTTTTCCCTCTCCTGGCCTCCACAGGCATGGCATGCATATACTGCACAGACATAAATGCCGGAAAAATACCAATATGCACAAAATTGGAAAACAGTAATAATAAATTTAAAAGAAGAAAAGGTCGCTATTTAAATTGAAAACTATGCTAAATACAAGATCTATCTTAGAATTATAGATGTTTACGCATTTAAATATTGCTAACAAAGAATAATGGTGATAAATAGGATTATAAAATTACTAAATGATTACGCTTCTGCAATTTGGTTTTTGTACTCTATTGTTTGTTTTCTTTCTTTTACATTCAGTACCCTGTTATGGGACCTTTCAAGGGAACATAGTCTAATAGATACCAGTGAAATTTTTGAGTGTATATTTGTGAGCATTACACACATTTTTATGTACACACACACACACAATCTACCATCCAAACTCATAGGATCTGCAAAGTTTATCTCCTCCAGTCTAACCCTTTATAATATGTGTCTATGCCAGAAATCATTTCTTTTCCTATGGATATATTTTGATCTATCTGATTATAACAGGAACACAGACTTCCTACCAATTTTCACCTGATTGTGGCAGTCTCTTTTTGGCAAGAAACCCTGTGACCTAACCTCAAGCAAAATCATTTCTCTATTCAGTTATGCCACTTAGCAGTAGAAGAATTAACTAATGGGTACTAATCCTCCCATTTTAATACTGAAAATTTGGCATAATAGTATATGCACCTTAAAATGTTCACAGAAAAACTAATTAGGATAATATAATAAGATGCACTTAAATAATGACTAATACATAGTTATCACAAAGTGTCTACTTTATCATTAGCTTCATTATAATCCATTCATGATAATCATCTTCTTTATTTTGAGAAAATCAAAACAATGAGCAATCATGATATAACAAGATCTCTTTACCCTTTATCCATCTACTTTGAGATATTTTTCATTACTTTGACCATTCATATAGAATTTGTTCTGGAAGTACATGGTCCTAAATGTTATGTCGAATTATCCTGTATTTCTGTAAAGAAATAACAAAGGTACTTAGAAACCTTGACATTTAGAAATATGTCATATATGTTTCTTTAGCTATACCACCTCCTTGCAAAGCTTAGAGTTTCTCAGTTGCTTCCCTCAAGACAGAGAAATATGTAACTATGAAGGGAAAGAAGTATAAAGTTCTTTAATATGAATCTAAGTGTTGAGAAGGTGTGCCTTGTAAACTCCCAATGAGCCAATGCATACATTCTATAAGTAGTCATTTTAATTTGTAATAAACATAGATATTATTTTATTTTTTTAATTTTCAAATATTATTTTCAAATTGTTCCAAATATTAATCTATATATACACAAAGGATACTTCTTCAAACAAAACTTTTAGGACTTTTTTAAAATTAATTTGTTTTGATTTACTTTTTATTTTAAATTAACTGAGGGAAAAATTCACTGTATCATGACAAAGAACATGTGGGATCCCTACTGGAAATATGGTTTTTGTGGTTTTGTTTTGTTTTGCTTTGTTTTTGGTCTTTTGAAGCAGGGCTTCTCTGTTTACCTCGTTCTGTAGATGAGAATGAGCTTGATTCACCTGCCTCCGTCTCCCAAGTTTTGGGAATAAAGTTATTAATTCTGAACATACAAGATGAATAACCCCCAAATTAATAGTTTTCCATTAGTAGTAGGCATGACATTAGTGTCTACAGGTAAGGTTTGCAATGATATATTGGCACAAATCATACTGAATTCTCAAAATGAGAGAAAAAGAGAGAGAGAAAGTGTGTGTGTGTGTGTGTGTGTGTGTGTGTGAGAGAGAGAGAGAGAGAGAGATTAAGCAATAATATTTTTAGGTAGAACTTGGCCATTTGGCTAATATATATAATAGAAATTGGAAAGTACTAGAAATTAATATTTTTCTTCACAGGTAATTACAATAAATTTTTAGAATGATACAGGATGATATAACAATCCAGAAAAGCATGATGATCAAGGATTCAAATTTCCATAAGAGGCAGATGAGATTTAAAATCTGCCTAATGCTTTTAACCCTATTGTGAAGATTGACGTAAATCTTCATTTCATGATCTGCTAGTTAGCCTTTTCTCAACCTCACTAGCTCTGCACACAACTTGTTTCACGAGCAATCCATCCAGGATGGTTACACACTAAAACCTCTTCAAACATACAACTCATCTAAAAAACTTTGCATAAAGTTTCCAGAAATTAATAATACAAAAGCTCTTCTACCCTGTAATTGTCATATTAGTTAGTTGGGTATTTAATAACTATCTATTCTCTGGATGGCTACTCCTCAGGTACTGAGTTTGCTAAGGAAACACGGGTTTGTATTTTTAACCACTCTATACACCAGCAGTGAAAATACAGTCAACACAAACCAAAATTCTGCATGGGCCCAAAGCCTCAAAGTGCTGGGACCTTACAGATTGATTACTTATACGCATACACACTGGAAACTGTAAGGTCAGCTACAGGAACATCTTAGATACAAAATATCTTCCCCAAGGCATAGATCAACATCATTTGTCTACTTATTATTTCACCTTAAGTCTTCTACTGATTTAGCAAAATTTTTGAAACTAAACTCCCTTGGTGATTATCAAATTTATCATGTTCATTAGAAAAGATTACCACTAAAGATTTTTTTAAGTAGAAAAACTATTATAAATTGGGACTTCATGATAATGTATGATGATGTTTTCAAAGATGACCTCTGGCTTGCATCTATAGATCTATTCCAATGGCTTCTCAGGTTTAATGATTAAATGTCATTGAGACAAATGGAAAAATAATACTGTAAAATGATAATTACTTACTACTTCTTAATCTAGATACTTTTTAATGATAGTACTTTATGAAGCTGTATTCTTCTGCTTCTTATACTCTATTTCAAGACAACCTGCTTCAAAAGCAAATGAACAAAAATGATTAGTGGGATTAGAAAAGATACATAAAATGTCTAAGTAAATGAAGCATTCTCATGAAAACTATTAAATTGATAAATTAGATTAAAATGTCACCGCCATTAAACTCTGTTTAATAAATGTCAAATAAATACTCTAGCTGTGCTCTGAAGCCTCATGACTATTACTGTATCTGTCAGTGAAAATGTTACCAATTGTTTTTTCATTTATGTTTTTTTACCTAATTAAAAATTTACATTCCTTTTGTAATTGTCTTTTTCAGCTTTATGGATGAAACCAAATTCTGAACACTATAGGACTCAAAAAAAAATTGAAAACAGAAATTTTCCCTAAAATTTTGCAGCACAATCTACATGCACACACACACACACACACAGAGAGAGAGAGAGAGAGAGAGAGAGAGAGAGAGAGAGAGAGAGAGAGAGAGAGAGAGAGAACATTTTTAGTACACAAGAAAGGATATGTGAGTTTTAGTGCATATGGAAACATAGCAAGGAGAAGTGCTTTTGTAAGCTAGGAGTTGCAACTTAAATATGAGGTATATGCACAGGCTCATGTGTTGTAGCTTACTCCCCAGGAAGGGGAGCTGTTTTGGAAGGTTGTAGAATAACACAGGAAAAGTTATATTAATAGGCACTAGAAATCCCTGTGCATCTTTCGAAATACTAGCAATATGACTTGAATTATGTGTACACTGTGCCTCTAGCAGGCAAAAATGAATAATAAAGTAAAGCATACTTCCATAACAAAGAAAGACAGAAATGCAAAAGGGTTTATATTTTAAATTTCTAATACTTTTAACCTTTGATTATAACAGAGGAGAATGAATTCTCAGACATAAATTGAGTAGTCAAAGACTAAAAATAAGAAGAAAGTCAGTTTAAAGACTGACAAGCAATCTCTTTTATACTCTATTCACAAACAAATAAGATTTATACTTCAGTTACAATGTTAACCTCTCCTACAAAAATCACAAAACATTTTTGAAAGCAATTTAAACATCTGAACTATGGGGATAAAAAAGAGAAATAGTAATTAATTATGAGGCTGATATTTTTCTCTTTTTTCTTGGATATTTTCTTTATTTACATTTCGAATGTTATCCACTTTCCAGGTTTCCCCACACCCCAATAATCCTCTATCCCACTCCTCCCCCTGCTTCTATGAGGGTGTTCCCCTGTCCACCTACCCACTCCCACCTCTCCACCCTCGAATTCCCCTATACTGGGCATCCATCAAACCTTCACAGGACCAAGAAAATATGGAACATTTGCACAGTGGAGTATTACTCAGCTATTAAAAATAATGAATTCATAAAATCCTTAGGCAAATAGGTGGAACTAGAAAATATCCTGAGTGAGAAACCCAATCACAAAAGAACATACATTGTATATATTCACTAATAAGTGGATATTTGCCCAAAAGCTCAGAATACCCAAGATACAATTTACAGACCACATGAAGCTCAAGAAGAAGGAAGAACAAAGTGTGGGTGCTTTGGTCCTTCTTAGAAAGAGGAACAAAATACTCAGCAAAAACTAAGACAATGTGCAGAGCAAAGACTGAAGGAAAGGTCACCCACAGACTGGCCCACCTGAGGATCCATCCCATATACAGTCACCAAACCCAGACACTATTGTGGATGCCAACAAGTGCTTTCAGAGAGAAGCCTGATATAGCTGTCTCTTGAGAGGCTTTGCCAATGGCTGACAAATACAGAGGTGGATGCTCTCAGCCAACCATTGGACTGAGCACTGGGTCCCCAATGGAGGAGTTAGGGAACGGACTGAAGAAGTCTAATGTTTTAATGCATGCTTCACCTCAAATGAAACAAAAATAAGCACTCTGAAAGAAAGATGAATGCTTATAGAAGAGTATTTGAAAACTGCAGAGTCCAGTCCTAATGGATAGGTCTACCTAATACCCCCCACACCTAAGACTCAGATATTTCAGAAGAGAAAGTAGAAAGATTGTTAATAGTCAGAGGATCAGGCAGTTTGCTATGAGACTTTTCTCTCCAGGTAACATCAGGAAGCTATAGCCATAAAGTCTCAACAAGATAACTGCCTAAACACAACATGAGATGAACAAGGTCAACAACAGGCAAGTCAAATTACATGGGGAAAAGCCCATGTCTATAAGGTCTCAACCTTACACAAAGAACTATAAACAAATGGAGGAAGACATGAGAAGGAAAGTGGGTCTGTCCCAGAAATAAGCCACCAATTGGCTATTTGGTGCCACATGGTCAGCCCTGGAAAATTTATCTAATCAACATCCTAAGCAAATGGATAACATAAAGGAGGACCAAGTTAAATTCATTGAAGGGAAAGAAAATGGGATGCAGTTCTGCAGATCACATATTTAAAATTCTGATCTAAAATCTATATAAAGGAATAAAGGGGCTTGCCAAATGTTATTTTAGTTACTAATTAATTCATTGATTCTTTTTTCTGTGTTAAAGCAGCTTCACCTGAGGATTTCACCCAACAACTTTTAGTTGTAAAAGCCCAGCGTGGGGTAGAAGCACCTTGTAGCTCATTCTTCTGGATCAGTGTAAGACATCTGGTAAGTGCCACTCTCACCTTCCCCCATCATTCTTTTCCTTCCTACAGTGGTTTTCATTTTTCAGGGATAGAAAATTTCCCTCCAGGAGAAATTTTTTTCATTTATTTATTATTAACTTATTTACCTACTTATTTTGCCCTTGTCTACTCCTGGAACAATCACTGTTGCCTGGTATCAAACTTCCTTTCATGGTACCAGAGAAGGTTAGGAGGTTCACTAGCTAAAACTTTCTTTGCTTTCTTGTTGTTAGCAGTGATGTGTAGTTTTGCTTTATTTGGTTTCAGATTAAGAAGACTTCTTTCTCATTTAACTTTAGAATGAGTAAATATAATTTTAAGGTTTAAAAACTTTACTTATATTTTCTTTATATTGTTAAAAATAGGAAACAAAAATGAATATAGTATTTATTTCATTGTATTATTTTATTAATACAAAAAGGTAATGAAAAAGTTAAATGATGCTTATTAAACAACAGTGAGAATTAAACATACTCTTTAAGATGGAGAACAAACAAGTGAAGTTTCTGTAAACAAGTTTAGTTCTTTCATTTTGTAGATTTAAAGATAGACTAGATACATCAATTGCTTTAAATTATTCAGATTCATTGAATGCACAAAACTACCAAAAATAGGTTAGAGAGTCTAATTTTAGATAAACATCTTTTCTAAATGATAGGTTTATTGAAAAGAATAGTATCTCAAAGTTAGATTATAAAGTTAATTATTGGATATTAAATGTTAAATGTATTATTTTACATTAAAGGAGACAGTAAGATAGGATGAGGAAAAACTTTCCATTGACTGTATTTATTAAGTATGGCATATGAACAAAATGAATCAATAAATTTAAACTTCAATAATGTTGTGGGAATGGTTTGAAAAGGCTTTTCATTATGCTGCTAGTCCTGAAGCAATTAATTTTCAATTATACATTCAGATATGACTATCCTACTTACTCCAGAATCACCCTTAATTTTCCAAGAAACTGAACAAATGGGTCTCACACACTAAACAGATTGAAAATATAACCACTTTGCTTGAAAATGTTAATTAGAAAATGCAGAGGATATACAATGACAATAAAAAATTCATTTGGTACTCTCTCACTTATTTTTCACATGCATCATCTAATTTCTAATCAATGCATTCCAAATAAATATTTTACAGCATTTAGCAATCAATCACCTGTCATCACAAGAGACTGGCTTTTACAATAGATAGAATCAGATATAACTTCGCTTTGATCCAAAGCAAAATCAATGAGTTCAGGCAGATATAGCTATGGATTGCATAGGGTTGAATATCCAGAGTAGGTTCATTACTAGAAATTAAAAAAACTCCAATTAAAAAATAATTTCGTACATGAATTATTCACATGAGAGTATCTACCCTTGAACTATTTAAACAAATGAAGTAATGGGAAATTAATACAAAAAATTAATATAAGCATAAATTATCACTTTTGTTACATGCATCAAACATGTCTACAGTTTCTCTTCCCATTAAGTGGAGAAGCCTAATTTTTCTCCTCTAGAATGTGGGTCAGATTAAGTGATTTGTGTTGAAAAGTAAAATGCTATCAAAACACTATTGTGTGAATTCTGAGGTGATGTCCTATAAAGGGACTGAGTTTCTGGGCTTTCTTACAGAACACATGAACGTGCTGGAAGGAAGCCAAGCAACAACAGGCAAAGGGCAAGTGTGCTTGTCTGGTCATTACCCCAGCCAACGAGCAAATCCATCATCAGCCATTTAAATGATGATCTTCACATCATTTCAATTTCCTAGCTTTTGGGTTAGTGGAGAAGCAGTAAGCTGCCTATACATTGCTCCTGCTAGACGTTAAATAAATCAGAAAATGAATTGTAAAGTTTTAAAACAAGAAGTTTGCCAGGCAGTTGTGGTGCATGCCTTTAATCCCAGCACTTCGGGGGGGGGGGGGGGGCAGAGGCAAGCGGATTTCTGAGTTCCAGTCCAGCCTGATCTACAAAGTGAGTTCCAGGATAGCCAGGGCTATACAGAGAAACCCTGTCTCAAAAAACCAAAAAAAAAAAAAAAAAAAAAAAAAGAAGAAGTTTTAAAGTAAATTATATATAAGGATTAGGACCTTTCTTCAAGGACAAATGAAAAATGACTACATAATCGGTAGGGAGCTGCAAAGAATATTTGCTGAAATATGGATATTTTATGTTAATGTTTACAGGTGATTAATTAAATTAAATTAATATTTATAATAGCCTGTACATATTTAAATTATGAGATTTTGTGGGGATGCTGCCAGATAGAATAAGTAATAAAAACACCAAATTAATTTCTCTCATTCTTAACAGTCCTTAGTTGCATATATATATTGCCTATATATATATTGCCTATATATATTGCCTATGCCTATTTTTTCATTAGCTATATATATGTGTGTGTATATATATATATATATATACACTATATATATATATTGCCTATTTTTCATTAGTTATATACATATGTATACACACACACACACACACACACACACATATATATATGAGAAATTGGCCAAGAATGTAAAAAAGATCAATGGACCTACCAGGGAAAGTTTAGAGGGAGGAAAATGAAAGGAGAAATTATGTGATTAAATTGTAGTCTCAAAAAAAAAAACAATAAAGAATTTTTAAAACACCATGAAGTCAAAATACTAAGCCAGATGCTAAACATATGGATCAGCAGTTAAGAGCCCGTGTTTCATACTGTGGACCCAGGTTTGGTTCCCAACATCTGCATGGCAGATCACAATCATCTGTCCAATGTCCTCTTCTCACATACAAAGGAACTACATAATATGGAGCTCATAGATACATGAAAGCACAATGACACACTCATGTACATAAAATGAATGTACATAAATATAAATATATTAAAGAAAACAAAGAGACACATGATGCTCTTGTTCAGGCACAATCCTGTGTAACACTGCTCCTCTGGTCCTTCTGTTGCTATAGGTTTTCACCTACTATTCTATTACTTTCTTCAGTTATTAAATGAAATGGTGTCTTTTGTACTGTTGTGGAGGGTGGTGGTTCTGGAGTATTTCATACAGAATTATTAACTTTGAGTTTACTATATTTTCATGTATTATCACTAATTTATTTCCTTTTTATATCCACTGGGTTGTTGATTTGAATGTATATTCCATCATAATTTTTGATGGTTCATTTTTTAATGGACACTTGAAATATGTATCTGCTTTTATGATGATTAAATATATGAAAATGAAACATTGCATGCTTATTATGGGAATTATGAAGAATAGATTTATGGCATGTATGAGTTTGATGTTTCACAAAATTCTTAGACTGGTTGGTAAGGTAATCCAGGTCTTAATTCTATCACTTGAGAGGCCAAAGAGGGAGAATTGTTGAGAGTCTGTAGTAGACCTGAGCTATGCAGTGAATTCTATGAACTACATGTACTACAAATTGAGGTCCTGTCTCAAATATCACAGCCATGACAGCAAAGAATTTATTGAACTCTTTTCAAAAGTGATTCTAGCATAATAAACTCTACATGTCAACTGCTCTAACTTTCCAATGTCACTCAGAATACATAGGTTTGGAATGTAATTTAAATGGAGATACTGCAGCATCTCACTATGTTTCAACTTTAAGTTTTCACAATTGCAAACTATTCTAAAGTGTATTTTGATTGGCTTCCATGTCCCTATGTTTTGTCTTTTCTACTTTTGTATAGGCATTGTTCCATTATTTTGTTAGTCTCAAATATATGCAAAGTTAAAGGTTGTTGAAAGTTTCTGGGCTAATATCCACTTATCAGTGAGTGCATATCATGTGTGTTCTTTTGTGATTGGGTTACCTCACGCAGGATGATATCCTCCAGATCCAGCCATTTGCATAAGAATTCCATAAATTCATTGTTGCTAATAGCCCAGAACCTTAGAATACCCAATACAATTTGCAAAACTCATGAAACTCAAGAAGGAAGACCAAAGTGTGGATACTTTGCTCCTTCTTAGAAGGGGGAACAAAAACCCATGGAAACAAAGTTCAGAGCTGAGATTGAAGGATGGACTATCCAGAGACTGCCCCATCCAGGGATCCATCCCATCAACAACCACCAAACCCAGACACTATGGCACATACCAACAAGATTTTGCTGACAGAACACTGATATAGCTGTCTCCTGTGAGGCTATGCTAGTGCCTGGCAAATACAGAAGTAGATGCTCACAGTCATCTATTGGGTGGAACACAGGGTCCCTAGTGAAGGAGCTAGAGAAAGTACCAAAGGAACTGATGGGGTCTGCAGCCCTATAGTAGGAACAACAATATGAACTAACCAGTACCCTCAGAGCTCATGTCTCTAGCTGCATATGTAGCAGAGGATGGCCTAGTAAGCCATCAATGGGAGGAGAGGCCCTTGATCTTGTGAAGATTCTATTCTCAGTATATGGGAATGCCAGGGCCAGGAAGCCAGAGTGGGTGGGTTGGGGAGCAGTGGGAGTGGGGAGGGTATAGGTGATTTCGGAGAGAAAATTAGGAAAGGGTATAGCATTTGAAATGTAAATGAAGAAAACATCTAATTAAAAAAAGATTGTTAAAATATGTAAATATGAAAGAAACTAGTATTTTTCTCACAGTTTTATTTGGCTTTCCTTTTCATTTGAGAGCAGGATATCTTAAATTTATCTTACTTAATTTGATTAATACAAGTATACTGATCTTTCACAAATGTTGTGAAGTAAGACTAGAAGCTTAATTTTACATGTATGGTATTTATCTAACACATACTGTAAAGTTTCTCATTTCTCCATTTTATTGACAGTCTCTCTAAAAATTACAGGCCATGTATTTACTACCTGATTTCTATTAAATTGTGTTTTAATGATTTATTTTGTTCTTTGATATTTGTTGGATATTTTAGGGGTTTTATTGTTTCTATCCAAACAGTATTTTCTGGTCATGATTCCTCCATAATTGTTTACAGACCCTTGATACTGTTCCGTTGTTTTAAATGTCTATCTTTAAGCAGGTATTACATTGTCTTGAGTATTTCTGTATGATTATACTTTAATCTTTGATAAATTACTAGTGGGATGATGGGAAAAATATGTTTTACTTCATGTTTCAGGCACATATCTATTTTATCAGCATCAACATTAATTACATTAAACCAGTTCACTTTCAGAACATCAAAACATATCTACTTCCCATATGATTACTTTTCAATTATTTGTAATATAGTTCATTTTAAACTTCATATTATTTACATGCTTATTTTGTTCCTATTTTCTATTTTCTGGTCCATATTTATTGTTTTACATTTTTAAACAGTGTGAAGAAGAGTAATGAGAATGAACATATTTCTTTCATTTATGATTTTAGAGAAAATGCTTCTACATTTTTGTATTCTGTAATATTTTGGCTCCATATTTTCATATATGCATCAATAGGAGACTATGATCCTTCTGTTTCTTTTTCTTTAGTGTTTTTATCATAAAATGTATTAAATTTTGTCAAATAACTTTTCTATATTTATTGAAATACTCATGACTTTTATTGTTCTTTCAATTAATGGGCTGAATATTTGTTGATTCATGTTAGCGCACCCTTAGATCCTTGTAAGAAACCAACTTGATCATCTACTTCTACTTATTTTGCCTTGAACTACTGTTTCTTCACTAAGAAGGACTTTGGTTATTTGGATCTCCCTGGTTTTCAGTGTGAACACTTAGCTATGTGTTCCTTCTCATGAAATCCTTATGTTATCCACATGCTCTAAGCAGGGGGGCTTTAATTTCATTTGACTCCAGGAATTTAATTTTTCTAATTTATCCATTCACTGCATCATATATTGCATCTGACTGTAGTTTCCCTTACCCCTTCTTAGTCCCCTTCCTTAGTCATGCCTCCCTCCCACCCAGATCTGTTCCTTTTCCATTTCCCTCAGAAAAGAGACGGTCTCCCAGAGATATCAACCAAGCATGACAAATCAGATTGCAATAAAACTAGGCATTTCCCCTCATATTAATGTTAAGAGAACCCAGAAAGAGGAAAAGGGTCCCAAAAGCAGGCAAAGGTGTCAGAAAGAAGCACCACTCCTAATGTTAAAGTCTACGAAAAGAAAATCAAGTTAACTATAACATATATGCAAAGGGCTTAGGTCAGACCCATGCAGGTCATGAACCCTTCTGAGCCTAGTTTAGTTAATTCTATAGGTTTTCTTGTGTTGTTCCTGTTCCCCTAGCTCCTTTAATCCTTCCTCCTGCTCTACAAAAGGATTCCCTGTGGGCCTTTGCATCTGTTCCCCTCAGGTGCTGGATTAAGTATATCTAATGACAATTGGGCTAGCCACCAATCTATGAGTATAGCAGAATATAATTTGGAATCATTCATTGACTGTTTTTGTGACAGCTGTGTTTAGTTTTTTTTTTCCCTAGGCCTCTGAGCCATTCAGCCTCTAGTTTCTGATCCTCTGGACAGTGTCAGGGATGGGTTCCTTCTTGGATCATAGCACAGCTCTTAAGATGGATCAGTCATTGATTGGTCATCCCTCAATTTCTGTGCTACCTTCACCTCAGCACATCTTACAGGTAGAACAAATGGTGAGTCAAAGTTTTGGTACTGATTTGGTGTCCCAGTCTCATCATTGGAAATCTTGCCTGGAAGATGGCTTGTTCAGGATCCATATCCCGAATTACTAGGAGTCTTGGCTAGGGTTACTATGGTAGATTCCATTGCAATAGGTTTCTACCTTACCCCTGAAATGTCCCCAATTCCAGTTGTCTCTGCCAGTACACTCTGCCTTCATCTTCCCCCAACCTGATCCTTTTTGTTTCTCTCTCCCCCCAGTCTATCTATGATATCTATTCTGTTTTTCCTTCCCAACGAGATTCATGTGTCCCTCTTTGAACACTCCTGTTTACTTAACATTTTTTTGTCTGTGAATTGTGGCATGATTACCAATCACAGCTACTATCCATGTATACATGAGTACATATCATGTTTGTCTTTCTTTGTTTGGGTTACCTTACTCAGGATTATCTTTTCTATTTCCATCCATTTGCTTTCAAATTTCATGATGTCATTGTTTTAAATAGGTGAATAATATTCCATTGTGTAAATGTACCACATTTTCTTTATCCATTCTTTGGTTGATGGATGTCTAGGTTGTTTCCAGTTTCTGGCTTCTATGAATAATGCTGACAAGAACATGACTGACTAAATGTCCTTGTAATAGGATCAAACATCCTTTGGGTAGATCCCCAAGTGATAAAACTGGGTCTTGAGATAGATGAATTCTCACTTTTCTGAAAAGCCATCATAGTGATTTCTAAAGTTTGTAATTCCACCATCAATAGAGTCAGCTTCCCCTTGTATTACTTCCTTGCCAGCATGAGATGTCACTGTGTTATTGATCTTAATATTCTGACAGGAGTAAGATGAGATGGCAATATCATTTTGAATAGCATTTCCCCAATAGCTATGGATGTCGAAAATTTCTTTAAATGCTTCTTAGCCATTTAAGATTGCTATGTTGAGAATTCTGTTTAGATCTGCACCCAATTTTTAATTCTTTTATTTAGTTTGTTTATGCCTATTTTTTTTAGTTGGTTTCATCAGGTACTGTTTGTTAATTTCTGATCTTAGTGCCTGATTTATTGGTGCTCTGTTCATGAAGTTGTATCCTGTGCCAAAGACTTTAAGGCAACTTCCCACATTCTCTTCTATCAGGGTCAGTGTATCTGATTTTATGTTGAAATCTTTGATCTACTTGGACTTGTGTTTTGTTCAGGGTGATAGATATGTACCTATTTGCATTCTTCTACATGGCCACATTCAGTTAAACCAGCAACATTTTTGCAAGTTGTTTTCTTTTTTCACATTTATGATTCTGGCATCTATATAAAAAAATTAGATGTCCATAAGTGTATGGATTTATGTCTAGGTCTTAGATTAGATTTCCTTTGTCAATACACATGTTTTTTTGCTAAGATAATTCCTTTTTATTACTACAGTTCTGTAGTATATTTTGAGATCAGGGATGATATGTCCAGAACATCTTCTATTGTATAGGATTATTTTGTTTTTCCATGTGAAATTCAGTATTATTCTTTCTAGGTCTGTAAAGAGTTTTGCTGGAAATTTGATAGGGATTGTGTTTAATTTGTAAATAGATTTTGTTAAGAGGTCCATTTTCACTATGTTAATCCTACTGATACATGAGCACAGCAGATCTTTCCATCTTCTGATATGTTCTTCAGTTTCTTTCTTCAAAGACTTGAAGCTCTTGTCATACAGATTATCACTTGATTGGTTAGAGTTACTCCAAGATATTTTATATTATTTGTGACTACTATGAATGGTGTTGATTCCCTGATTTCCATCTCAGCCTGTTTATCATTTCTATATAGGAGGTAAGCTGATTTTTTAAATTAATCTTGATCCATCCACGTTGCTGAAGGTGTTTATGAGCTGTAGCTGTTCCCTGGTATAATTTTTAGGTTGCTTATGCATACTACCGTATCATCTGTGAATAGTGAATCTTTGACTTCTGCCTTTCCCGTTTGTATCCTTTGATCTCTTTTAGCTGTTTTATCCCTCTAGCTAAAACTTCAAGTACTATATTGGATAGACAGAGAGAGTGGACAATCTTGTGTTTTCCGTGATTTTAGTGAAATTACTTCGAGTTTCTCTTCATTTAATTTGATGTTGGCTATTGGCTTGCTCCAAATTGCTTGTTTTATAATTTATATTTCTCTTTACTTGTTTTCTTCTTATCCTTGCATTTTTATTTCTTCAGCTTAGGTTACAATGGATTCATGGATCAGTGAGCTAACAGTTCTGAGCTAAGTTGAAATGTGCCATCCCTTCTTTTCTCTAATTACACTTTTGTGTCTTCTTACTATTCTATTTCCTCTCCATTGAGGACTCATTTACACCTTATTAGGCTGCTTAAAGTTGTCTAATAGCCACTGACATTCTGTGGATTTCTTCACATTTTTGTTTCTAACCTTTCTGTGCTTGACAGTGAATAGTCTCTTTCCTTTTCCACTGTCTAAATTTCAGTAATCCTATAGGGCTTGTTTCCTTGTTATGCTTTTTAATATTTCTAGAAACATGGTTATAATTATGTACATTTTCCTCAGTTCTACATTCTCCATTTTTCTTCTGTGTTCTTAGGCATATATATGGACAATAGCTTCAATATCAGTATTAACAGATTTTCTTCTAATTTTGTGACTTTTTTTGTTTTTGCATAACTGTGATCACGAGATATTGTCTCTCCTACATCTGCAATTCACTGATTGTTTAAGTACCTCAGGGCTTTTTCTTTTAATTTTTTTCACTCATTTTAATTTTATTTATTTAGGGTTTATGTGCTCTAAAGTGATTATCGATCCTACTTTCTTTAATTTGTTTCAAGACAAAATTATATTATACACAAAAATCTGAAAGGAATTTTTCAATTTTTGTAGTTTAAACTAGAAATTTTGTTTTTAAAATATTGGAGCCATGGGCCACTCATATCCATTAGTATACACAGTTCTTGAATTCTGTTTGTTTTGTTCTACAGTTCACAACTGGGTAATTTCTATGGTGACTAAACACACACACACACACACACACACACACACACACAGAGTAACAGGCACGTGTTCACTGGGCTGCCTAACTCTTCACAGAAAACCATTTACCCATGTCTGCTTTAGTGCCCTTCTAAGCAGTCGTCTTCTTCGCAGGATTATTCTCCTTAGATACCGGAGTAATATTATCTCTGGTTCTTGATTTGCACTAAAGTCATTTTTTCTCTTTATTTTAAGAGTCTTTGTTTTATGCTTGATAAATATTTTTGCATTATGATTCCTCTGTTCTCAGCTGAAGACTAGAGAAATCTCCTTACACAACAGATCTCTACCTGTCTAGAAAGCTCTCTCAGTGAGGATAGATCCCTCAAATCCTAACTCTTCCAATTTCCCAGAAAACTTCTTAGGCTCTTACTAAGCTTAACTAAATTCTGACTGACTTTCAGTTCCATGTTCTAATGACCAAGAACTTTTTCAGAAAGCTGGCTTAGAAAAGTTAGGATTGGATTAATAATGTTTGATTCTTCATTTTAGTAATCACAATCTTTTACTACCTGTAAACCAGTATTAAAAGAAAGCAAATCATGGGTACATTGACTAACTGTGATTCAAAGGAAAGGGTCCCTGGAACTGAAAATTGAGAGTAGTACTATAGAAATTTGATCAAGAAAGTACTTTTTGGAGAATTATTAATTTAAATAAGATTGGTACAACCTAAGTAAGCTATAAGGTGTGAAATAATGAAAATACATTTCAGGCAGTATATCATTTGTGAGGATCTTATAATCATTAGTACATGAACTTGAGACTAAGGGGTAGAAATAAATATGACCCATTCTCACATCTCATGTGTGGTAAGGAGGTAAACACTGGTGATGAGCAGTATCATTACAGTGTATGTGAATAACAAGAGAGGAGCATTTCGGAGTGTTTCTATGAGCATATAGTATAAGAACTAGACTTCTCAGGTCAGATTTGACTAAATGGTCTTCAGCGTTTATGCAGCCTTGTCAATTTATATCTTTGAACATAAGATTCCTCAGATTAATGTTAAG
Organism: Mus caroli; assembly: GCF_978045245.1. Lineage (NCBI taxonomy): Eukaryota > Metazoa > Chordata > Mammalia > Rodentia > Muridae > Mus > Mus caroli. The sequence continues at coordinate 139,651,089 of NW_028227262.1, forward strand.
AACTAAATCTAAAATAATGAATTAGAAATAATAATAACATTATATTTCTTGCATTTCTTGAACATGAGATTCTGTGCCACTTCAGTTTTGTTTTGTTTTTCTTTCTAGCATGTCACTCAAATCATATTGTTAGATTTGATTCCTATTCCCAATTTAGTGTGAGAAATATTCCTTATCCCTACTTAGAACCCTTTGCTTGGAATAATTTCAAGTACATGCCACAATGTCAATTCCAGGTGTACTCAATAATATCACTCATAATATTTACTTCATACCATAGCAATAAGCACAATCTTTAATTGATATTTCTTGAAATAAAAAGCTTTTAAAAAGCAAAGTGATAAGATTTAAGAGATACAGCAGATGATAGAAAAGGAGATGGAGATAGGAAGAAATAAATGGGAAAACAGAAAAATAAGTGACTCCTGAAGAAATATGTGATTCATAAGTGAAGAAATTTAATTCTTCACCACTGAAGTTTTCCATGACAAGAAGTATAACAATTTTTTCATCTATGATATTTTGTTTGTGATCTTAGATTATGTAACTGTCAGTCTGTGAGAAACTCTAAGAACAATTAAATCTCTTTCTAGCTTGAGCACAGAATGCTTATTTTGCAAACACATTGTTTTCTTTTTTTAATTTTTGCAAACTCAGTAATAGACACATAATTGAGCAACAGTGTTCAATAGTCACTAGTACTACAAGAAAACCAACTACAAGCAACTAAAAGCAAAATATAATCTGTCCCCTGTGGCACTCTAAAATAGCCATATGTTTTTTTACTCTTAAGGATAATGTCTTCCATTTAGACAAGCTCAGTATTTTCATTGCAGTTTTCCATATTCGTGTAAGACTAAATGCAGCTATAAACATGATATGGAGACTTGTATGGCCTACAATATTTCAACCTAGTTAACCCTAACATTACTTCCATTCAAAACTATCTATGAGCTGAAAGTTCACTACAAGCAAGCAATACTCAAATGTGTTAGTGCTTTCAAGAATGTCCCAGGGGCTAACTATTGAAAAGAAACTGAAACAACACTATAATGAGACTTTTGTAACATGGGTTTAAATGACTATTCTTAGGATCCAGGTAGTCTTGCGTAGCAACAGTTAAATACAAAAGAAAAGAAACACAGCAAAGAAAAGAAATTCCATGAAACTATGGAATAGGACATAAATCTTTAAGGAAAAACATAAACCAAGAAATGATATGCAAGGAGAAATGGAACTTCTCTTGTAACTCTGAGTGATGATGGTAAGCTAAAAACTGAAGCTAACTATGACAGTTAGACAATGTGATATTTTGTGGACATAACAAACCAAATGTAATCTTCCTTCCTTCTCTTCCACAATGTTTCCTAAGCCACAACTGCAGGATCTGTGATGCTGAAGTATACATTAGTGCTGCACTCCACATGATCTATTCTCTGTCTCATGTTCAGTTGTGGTTTTCAATGATATTCTCCATTTGCTGTAAAATAAACAAACAAACAAAAACAAAAAGCAAAACAAACAAACAAAAACAGATTTCTTTGATGAGAGGGAGAGAACTTTTTGTTCTGACACATCGCTCATTGTTTTCCTGTAATCAGTGGGTTTTGTTGTTTGTTGGACCACAAAACTGGGAATAGTTCTAATTCAAGACCCAGCTACATTCCTGGGCATATGCCCAGAAAATGTTCCAACATCTTATAATGATAATTGCTCAACTATGTTGAGCAATAATAGCCAGAAACTAGAAAAACCTAGATGTCTCTCAACTGAAAAATGGATAAAAAAAATGTGGTACTTCTACATGGTGAAATGATATTCACCTATTAAAAACAAAGACATCATGAATTGTATAGGCAAATGGAAGAAATGAGAATATCATGCTGTGTTAGGTAGCCAGGTCCCGAAAATACATGAATTTAGCTATAAAATAAAAGTACCTTCACAGACCCCAAAAAAACTAAACAAGAAAGGCCCAAGCAAGGGAACTTGAATCTCACTAAGAAAGGGGTAAAATAGTCAGAAGATGCAGATGGAGGGAGGGAACTGAGAGGCAGGGGTTTTGGAGAGAGGAATGGGGTTTCAGGTCAGGTGTTCCAAAGATCAAGAAAGATGGCCAGATGGCTATGAAAATGAATGAAAATCTGCAACTGACAGGGATGAGGAGGCATACCTAGGGTGATGGAGGCACCCAACAATCATTGGGGTGAACTTAGCTGTAACTCACAATATTGGGGATATGGAGCCTGAAGAAGCCACCTCCTATAACCAGGAAATGATCCCAGTGGAGCAATAGACACAACGACCCACCCACAAAATATTCCAACCAAAATTTATTCTGACTACAATAAATGTACAAATTGGGGATGGAGCAGAATCTGAGGGAATGGTCAACCAACACTGTTAATGATACTCTGTAATGCCTGCAGAGAAGAAAATGTAGTTCTGCGAGAAGCTTCACCAAGCAGCTAACTCAGACAAATACAGAAATCTACAGCCAAAGAGTGGATGGAGCATCCAAAGAGTGGATACTTCGTTCCTTCTTAGAAGTGGGAACAAAATACCCATGGAAGGAGCTACAGAGACAAAGTTCAGAGCTGAGATGGAAGGAATGACCATCGAGAGACTGCTCCGGCTGGGGATCCATCCCATATACAACCACCAAACCCAGACACTATTGCATATGCCAGCAAGATTTTGCTGAAAGGACCCTGATATAGCTGTCTCTTGTGAGGCTATGCCAGTGCCTAGCAAATACAGAAGTGGATGCTCATAGTCATCTATTGGATGGAACACAGGGCCCCAGTGAAGGAGCTAGAGAAAGTACTCAAGGAGCTAAAGGGTTCTGCACCATATAGGAGGATCAACAATATGAACTAATCAGTATCCCCCAGAGCTTGTGTCTCTAGTTGCATATGTAGCAGAGGACGGCCTAGTAGGCCATTAATGGGAGGAGAAGTCCTTGGTCTTTCAAAGATCATATGCCCCAGTACAGGATAATGCCAGGTCCAGGAAGCTGGAGTGGGTGTGTTGGGGAGCAGGGCAGGGGGAATGTATAGGGGACTTTCGGGATAGCATTTGAAATGTTAATGAAGAAAATATCTAATAAAAATAAAAGAAAGTTCCAAATCCACAGAGTAAAAAAAATAAAGAGTGGATGGAGCTTGTAAACTCTAATAAAAGAATAGGAAGAAGGACTGCAAAGCCTTTAGGGAATGAGAACTCCACAGGAAGATAAATAGAGTCAATTAGCCTCAATCCTTGGAGCTCTCTGAGTCTGAACCACTAACTAAAGGGCATAGACCAGCTGGACCCTGGCCTCCTCACACACATGCACCAGATGTACAGCTTGGTCTTCATATGGGTCCCAAACGACTGCCTGGGCTAGACCCAAAGCTGTTACCTGTATTGAGATATGATCTTATAGTATAGCTGCCTTATCTCTTCACTGGGAGAGAAAACAAAGAGTACATATCGAGTGACCCATAACTCCAGCCACACAGATAGCAGAGGATGGCCTTGGACAGCATCAATGGGAAGAGAGGCCCTAGGTGCTATGAAGACTCAATGCCCCAGTGTAGGGTAATGCTAGGCCAGGGAGGCAGGAGTAGGTGGGTGGGTGGGGGAGCACCCTTATAGAAGCAAGGGGAGGGAGATGGGATAGGGGCTTTCCAGGGGGAAATCAGGAAAAAGTATAACATTTGAAATTCAAATAAAGAAAATATCCAATTTTTAAAAAAAGATTAAGAAAATAAAATAAAATAAAATAAAATAAAATAAAATAAAATAAAATAAAATAAAGAAATATGCACATATGTCAAGCAGGAAAAGAAAATCCATTCCTGAAAATAATCTAGGAGTAAGATTCTAAAAAAACCTGTCATGCTCACTTTCTTAATATACAGTCTATAGCTTCAGACTGGAGTATTTGCAAGAGGCTGTATGGTTAGGAAAACCAATACTATTTACTATCGGTGACCCTGCAGATAAATGTGTTACATGCAATTGGTTTGGAGTAAATAAGTCTTGTCTTGTTACAACAAAATTCCACATTAACACTTCAAAGACAGTTTGTTAATTTGTTTGTTTTAAAATCAGATATACCATTCACTCATTGTGGTAACTGAGAAGTCTTAACATGTACGATTCTCAGGATTCTTAAATTGAAGATATTATGTTAGATAACTCCTTGGGATTATTTGAACATGACCATGTATAGAGTAGTATATGTGATTCTCCTATTAAGTTATTACATCTGTGTTTCTTACAATGGTCTTATGCTTGTTCCTAAATTATTGGATGTTTAATAATGAATTCATAAATACATAATGCAAAATATTGACATTTAAATTATTCAGTGGTTTACAGTCCCAATTAGATAAATGCATAACATTAAAATTTGAATATTCTATAATTAGCTCAATTTAAAATAACACGCTAGTCTTAGCAATGTTCTATGCCTCCAGCATCTCCACAATTTACTAAAACATGGTTCTAAATGAAATACACAGATTTCATGTATTAACATTGGAAGTCACTTTAGATATTCACAACAGCTTTGGATCAGCCTAAACCACACAGGTTTAATAGACTCAGTAGTAGTACAGATAATTAAAGTATTATTTAATAGAAGAAAGTTGGCAAAAATGAAAAGAAAACCCTGATACCCTTTAAATTAAATACATTTTAACAAAAGAGAAAGCAGGAATGTGTACCTGCTATGATACTTCCCTGATTTTTCAAATAATTCTGTGTAAACTGAAAGAAGAATATCTATGGTTAAAGACAAAGCATGTACAATATTCAGGAAAACAAAACCCAAATCTCCAGTTAGTTCTTTCCAAGGGACTGAAGTAAGCACAGAAACACATGGTAATAGTGCCTTCTCTTCAGTAAGAGAAACAATAAATGTCACAACGGAGATAAATACTATGATTTGCAAAGAGAAAATACAAATTTCCTAGATATTATAGATGTATGCTTACAAAAAAAAACATGTTAAAAGGAGATTTTCTCAATCAAAATCAAATCAAAATTAAAAGATGTGATTATGAGAACAAACTGTATTTGTGTGAACCTAGTAAAGAATACATGAAGCCATAGTGTATAACTTTCTCAAGAGTGAGTCACAGTCTGGTAACTACACATTTACATCAGTGGAGTTAGCAGATCAGAAAGACAAAGCATATAATGTTGCTTTTACTCAGCAATATAACAGAGAACCACCTCAACACCAAAAGAATGCTTGATAAAGAGGCCAATATAAACATATGAAAACAATCCTGACCAGCTCGATTGCACCTAGAATAGTATCCATTTATTATTGAACAACAAACACAGGAAACGAACACTGTAAAGATTTTGAATAGTTGAATACCCAGCTATTGAGGGGAAATTTTTCTAAACACCAGCTGCAGTAGGTGAATACATTTACATTTATTTGACCCATTTTATTATTGGTGGCATAGTACAGTTTCTTTCTAAATAAACTGCTATTGACATACATTAATTCTACTGACCAAAATCATGAAAGTCATCCATAACATGTACCAGACTTTTTATAGCATGAAAAGACTTATAAAATATTTGGTATAGGTATATGATTTTGTCAATGTGGCAATAATGACTCTGCCAAGTGAAAATTTTCTCTTAATTAATAGCTAGGCAGCTACCAGATCTATGTATAATACCTTACATCTGATATGTCAGATAATTTTTCTACCTACACAAGAAAATATTTATTCAATCATCTACAGAAATTATACTTTCATACTCTTTGTTTTTATTCCATTACATACTAAGGAGATTACATTACAATCCAAAGGAGCAGCCTGCCCCCATATTTTATTCATCCTAATGCAGGAAGGGGAAGAACACTGGTTCTGATTAGTCATTATACCACGTCTCATTACTGATAGGGCTGTGTGGCTGTGTCACTGTAGGGAACAGTTATCAATAAAATGATTTATTTAAAATTTTAAACTGTTCACTAAACAGGGAGGTGTTTATTAAGGAACCTAAGAAGAAACATCAAACCCATTGAAATTGCTCTATTGGCTTTGCTCTATTGGCTTATTTTTTAAAATGATTTTTAGACAACTTCTAAACACTGCTGTGAAATTAAAGAAACTAAGGTCAGACACTAATCAGCACGGTGCTTTGTTTAATTGAAACAGGAAGTCCAAGCCTGGTTCAGCAACATTACTTAGACTTTCTTTTAAGCTCCCCTGACTTTTTCTTTTCTTTTCTTTTCTTTTTAGAACAGCTCTCCATTTAGATGGTGGAGATGACTGGTAATGCAAGCCTGAGCTAACAAACATAAAAGACATGATGGAAAAGGCACCGCATCTTCACTTCTGATATCCGAATTACATTTTTATTCAAATCAGAACAAAAGTCTTTACCATTCTCAGAAATAAGGTCACTGCAATCTGTCTTCCCGCATTCCTCAAGACTACACAGGTATTTTCTTCCCACTTCATTAGCTTCATAGTAAGGTGTTCTCTTTGTTGTGTGATTATTCATCTCACCGTCCAGCAATGTTTTATCTTGATGGATCGGTGCAACAAAGTAGGAGTTTTCAACTTCTCTGGCTTTTCTCTGTGGTTTTAATTTTTTTTCCTGCTACTCAAACTGTAATCCCTCTTTCTCCATCAAGGGGTGGGGGTATCTGAAGAAGAGATGCATGAAGGTCGTCACTGAAGGGTCATAAACCATTGTGAATAATGTCAGAACTATAATTTAATTAGTGCCCCATCTGTCACTTTCTGTTTGATGAGCACTAAATGTCCAATTATCATTTAATATCTGCTCTAATCAGTTCTGGCAAATTTTGCAGGCACACAAGAGATGACATTAATAGATGAAAGTGAGGGTACTCTTGCCACATTATCAGACAAAAATCTTGAGCAGCACTGACTTACAACAGGAAAGGTAGGCATTTATTCCAATTAGTGGTAATGACATTTTCTATCAGTCCTGTTGTGAGTTATCTAAAACAAAGAATTCTCTTTGTTCTTGGGAGATGTAAATGAAACAGACCTACCTGATATTCAAGAGAAATTCTTGTTTAGGTCCTACAATGCTTGAAATATCACTTTTTATTCATTTTTTTGTGGGGGGGACTTCTGTGGCTTTTATTTTTGCATGTAAACCACTTGGGGGAGGAGGGGTCTTGACGGTGGGCACCCTAGAGATTACACTGGAGTTCCGAGGGCTCCAGACACTAGCTGGGAAGTCAGGTGACAGAAACAATGATTCAGACCAATCACATGATTGCAAATCTGGGTCTCCAGCAGGGATTCTGGTGGTCAGGTGTGGATGCCTAAGGAAGCTGTGACATGGGAGGGGCACGCCCTGGGCTGCCCTTGAGCCTCCTGGATGACATCAGGGACAGAGGACCTAGCAGCTGGTGGCTCCAGGGATCTCCAGTCCATGCTTTATTTGGCCAGGGGTTCCTGAAGGACCAACCTGCCAGCAAACTTGGCTTTGCTGCCCAGGTCTTCCTCTATTCTAAGGATCTGATTGTACTTGGCCAAGCGCTCAGATCAGCAAGGGGCACCAGTCTTGATCTGCCCAGTGCAGAGTCCCACCACCAGGTCTGCGATTGTCCTCAGTCTCCCCAGATCAGTGGGACACCATGACACCCCAGCCATTGGATTGGGCCAGCTTACACGCCTGCAGGGACTCGGTCACGGAACCGATCTGGTTCACTTTGAGCAGGAGGCAGTTGCAGGACTTCTCGCTCACGGCCTTGGCAATCTACTTAGGGTTGGTCACTGTGAGGTCATCGCCCACCACCTGGATGCCTGCACTAGCTGTGAACTTCTGCCAGGCACCCCAGTCGTCCTGGTCAAAGGGATCTTCAATGGAAGCAACTGGGTAGTTCTGGATAAAGGACTTGTACAAGTCAGCTAGCTGGTCGGGTGTGAAGTCAATTACTTTTTTATACAATAACTTTTGTTGAGATTTTTGTCAGATGAAGGTATTAGGTATTAGTGGTGTATTCTGGTTCTCTAGGAAGATTGTAAGGTTAAAAAAAGCTATTGAAACAAATCTAAACATTGTCTTCTATGAAGTAGAAATGTAATTAAGTAAAAGAACATTAATATTGTAGCTTTTAGTAATTTGTATGGCAGTGAAATGGGTTTATTTTTCATTACCAAAGAATACAGAAGTTTTCTACTTGATTTACACAGCATGGCATATATATTTTAAGATAAGCAAAAGTGAACTCTCACCATTCACTATGAGAAATTACTGAAATTTAATTTGTACTTGACACCTTGTCTCCCAACTTCAGGACTTGTAGGCATGGAATAGCCATGTCTCAATTTGTTACACAGGTGTCTGTAACATTATAGGCAAAAATGTAAATTTAGAATTTGAGTTGTTGGAATTGTGATAGCATTACTTGTTTTCTGCATGAATGAGAGTAATAGCTCAGACTTAGATTATATGACTTTCTGTTTAAGCATTAAATTGATTTTATTTAAAGTTTTAGACACATTCTCACATGGTAAAATCTTAAGACTAAGTTACTACACAACCAGGCTCTCCTCTATTGTCCAGATTTACATTATGCAATAGAAAAGAAAAACAAATAATGTATGCTTATTTGCCTAGAACAGGAGTAATAATAAAAAACAATTCTCAAAAAAAAACCTTTCATGTATTCTCAAATCTAAATGTTTATAATCACATCATGAATTTAAGTCCATTACTCTTTATTCAGAATCAGATATTATTTTTTCTCATATGTTTTCTCATCAATAACTAATAAAGCTTTGTGTGACCTTTATTTTTAATAAGAAGCATAACAATATTATTTTGGTTTCTAAATTTTATGCCTTACATTCTCAGCAAAGTTTTCCCTTCAAAAAAAAAATGCTTGTAATGAACTGAACTTTGTATGCTGCTTGGTAGTTGAGAATAAGACCAAGAATCATTGTGACATGCCTTCTCCAGTGTGCATGGCTCACCATGTGAGACAAACCATTTACTTATATTAGTGCAAGGTTAAGCAATATTTCTTATGTGGAATTTATAATTGTACTAAGATAATTCCCTGAAAATTTGAACGTGAGACATGTCTGCCTAATTATGAGTGGATTTCAGATATTTTTGAAGACCATTGTTTTCCTATTTGTCTACTAATTATTCTACTCTTCCCAAAACATGGTTTACATCCAGAGCTCCAGAGAACAGACTGTTGCCTCAGAGAAGGTGAAAGAACACATTACATCTGCTGCACATCAGGCTGAGCACGTGTTAGGCACAGCTCGGCATGTATCCTTTCACCTATGCCTTTTAAAACTATGGTGGGCTCATAAGCCAGTATTTTAATTGCCAGATTTTTAAAGCACAAGCCAAGAGACCACAAGTCACAGAGAAAGGGAATTTTGGGAAAATAAAACAGCAAATCCAAGCAGCAAATTTAAGCCCCAAAGTAATCCTTCCCCACAGGAACAGTTCACTATATGAGCTATTTTCTAGGAGATGGAATATTATTGATCCAAAATGCCACCTTTACATTGCATGCCTCAAAGAGCAGCCTCAATTTCAAAGAATAGTGCAAGGTTCGATGAAAAATGTTTCTAGACTTTTAACCCTATGTTATGAAATAGGATCTGTTTGCAACTCAGGAGCTTATTAAGGTAGCACGGTGGTGTTTATTTGTGTCCCTTAGCTAAGTACTCATTCTTGCGATATCTTCAAATACACTGGGGGATGGGAGGACAGATTCCTAACCTCAAATAAGCTTCAAGTTCCATTTTCATTAGAGACACCCTGAGCCCTTCCAGAGGAGCTCTACTCAACTACAGACAGCTGGCAGAACCCAGATACACACAAATCAAAATCTCCATTTCTCTACTAGGTCAACATTAATCCTTACTCCTAGTACCTGGCAGAAACTTCATCGTTAAGATTCTCAAATCTTCATATTTTGCATGTGAGCAAGCAAATTTACTTTTCTGTCACTGAGTTGTCACTCCCAGGAAGTGAGTCTGCATTCCCTGTTCTGCTCTCTCACAGTATGTTTCAAAGACTGCAGCATCACTGGCAGAAGGATCTGGGTAACACATTACATCCTCCTCATCAATAACCCAAAGGGATAAGTCACCTCCCAAGCAAGAAGCATTCAGCCCAACTCTCTCTAGGTTACAGCATACTAGGAATAACTCATTAAAGTGCATTTAAATCAGAACCAAACAGAGTAGACAAAATGTCAAGAGAGGGCATTTCTCAATTTTCTAAAGTTCTATGAACTTTAATTAAGACTGCTGAAAATCTATACTGTCTGTAAATTCATTCTTTTTATTTAATGACTTGGACTTTGTGTGATCACTCATTTGCAGAAGAGTTTTCCTAGGGGAAATGAAAGTGAGAGCACCCATATGAAACTCTTTCCCCAAACTCTAGAGAGAGCTTGATCTATTGGCTGCTCAGAGAAAGCAAATGTTATGAGAAATAAAAACTCTTGACGTTCTCACAAGACATAGAGTACGCTCCCATGCATTGCATCTCAAGGAAAACCTGGACGTTAAATATTGATACTGTGATTTTATTCTGATGATATCTAAAGTCACTAAATAGTTATCATAGTTCTGCAAAGAAGCTAATTCAGCTAATGTCTACAAATGAAGCCCACCAGAGTAACACTATTATTGAGGGATATAATTGTGATTCTCCCATGGTGAATGTGAAGGAACTCTTCAAAGGTCACAGAGGTGTCATTCAACATACTTTGTCCCCTTTCTATATAAGAGAGAATGCTGATTTTACTATCTCCTGGATAGCTTGGTGATTGGTTAAATTTGAGTCCTTGTTCAAAGTCTCCATTCCAACAATTTGAATTTGTAGACCTTAAACTTTCATATCTCCAAGCTTAGCTTCACTGACTAATCAAGTTTTAGCACTTATTGACAACTTCTCCAGAAAGGCAGAGGTAATTTGACCCATTCTCAGAAAGAATTATCAAGACAGTCAAACACTAGAAAATCTGCTGGAACAAGTACAGTAAATAATATTGCTTCATTAAAATTCAAGCTGGAGCTTCTAAAGCAGATGGGTTAGCAGAAATATCTACACAGCTCAGGGTAGAAAGTAGCTTATTTGCATTAAGTAAAAGGCTGGAGTTATGACCATAATCTGGAAAAAAAAAGATAGTTTTATGAAATCATGAAACTTACCTTAAAGGAACACAACCTCATTTCCTTCTGTAGAAATTTAGGCTTTTGAATTGAATATAACTTTACCACGGTGAAATTTTGATTTTCTTATAAGAAGTAAGAAATGGATTTTAAAGATCACATTCTTTATAAATAATATAATATTTTATTAATTATATCCTAATTTCATATAATATAGCTTGATCATCTTGATCATCATCTTTTACCCTGCTTCTCTCAGATTTATCTTGTCCCTTTTGGGTGTTTGTTTGTTTGTTGTGGGTTTTTTTTTTTTTTGGTTTTTTTTTTCTTCTTTGTTTGGCTTTCTGTTTTTGTTAACAGTGGTGGTGGTGGTGGCAGTGGTGGTGATGGTAAAGGAGAGACTATTCCTTAGCAGAAATTTAGAGCCTCTGGTTCTAACAGTCTTTCTGCCTTCCTCTGGTCTGCCATGTTCCCTGAACCTTAGGAGTATGACTGTAAACACTGAGTGTTTTGTGACTAATGCTTTTTCAGGTTCCTAAACCCACATGGCAGCTCATAGTCAGTTACAATTCAGTTTCAGTTTCAGGAATCCAATGCCCTGTTCTGGACTTTATGAGAACCTGTTGCATGCATAGTGCACATACATACATATAGGGAAGACATAAATGAACAAGATCTAAACAAACAGAAAAAATGCCTCAGTACAATATTTAAAGAATTTATTTCATGAACACATGGAAATATTTGTACTAACACCTCATAAATACTCTCACAATACTCTTCAAACACATGCTTTTATGATTAAGTTTCACTGCTGACAGTTTAGGTATGTCTTAATAATTGTCACCTTCTCTGTGCTAGATACTCTTCTGCACTTGACTCACACAAATCCAGTCCTCAGCCTCAGAAAGCTTATAGTCCAACTTCGACTAGCCCATTATTTTAAGATTACCTCTGTGAATTTTTGTTTTTAAGCTAAGCATATATAAAATAAAAAATTTGATATGAGTAAAAGAAAAATATTTTAGAAAAAGGTGGTTTTTGAAAACCATCATACTCTATGCATAGATAAATATTGACTTTACCCTTCATAGTTAATAAAATGATTTCTCTTTTGATATGAGAATAGAATTACTTGCTCTGTCCTTGCATAACTTTATTCATCCATAATGACATTGCACACTTTTATTTTGCAATAAGAGCACATAATTTTATATTCACACATGAACAATATAGATAATTTAAATATAAAAAATGGGTTAAAAACAAAAAAAAATAACTTGCATTAGAAATGATCTGATCAATTTCATATATTGTAATAGAAATTCATAGCTCTCCATGATGGGCCAAAATACTAGACTCTGCACTTGCCAGTCTGAAACAGAAGGATAAACGTCCACAGTCATCCCAGGCTAACCTATCTAGGTAATACAACTCATAGCTACATATAAGACCTTGTTGTAAAGACAAAATTTACAATGACATGAATGTGAAACTATCTTCCCTGAAAGATTACCAAAGGTATGAGATTTTCGTATAGTGAAAAAGATACCCACAATCAAAGTACTTATTAATAACAGCTGCCAGTCTCTTGCTTTTAGGAAGAATGGCAGTGACGATACAACACATACATATTAAGGGAGCTATTTTTAGTCTAGGAACCTGTAATTTTTGTGTCACAGCTAAAGTGTGCATCTGTTCTTGCCTCTCCAAGAGAAACTGTGCTTACCATTTGAAACCAACTCAGTGTGGTTTTAAATAATTTTATTTTTAAATTGATACACTATAGTAGAAAAAAAGGAAAATGAGAAGCAATATTAAGTTTGCATGTCAAGCACTGGAATGTTCTCTACTTTCCTACCTTAACACTGTGGTAAACTAGACTTTCTCATAGTCCGTGAATTCATTCTTAGTTCAGCCACCAGTGCTGTCATTAATGGAAAAGCAGGACTCTTAAAATCTTCATAAATCTCTATATAATAAAGATGTGAGTTGGTGTTTGCTTCCTTTTATTGAATTGGCATGCCCCTCCTTCTCCCTTCTGTTTATAGTGCTGTGACGTCATCCATCAGCACACTACATGGTTCCACTTCCTTCCCTTCAGTACAGAACACCTCCCACCATTTTAACACTGATGGGTGCAAGGGTAAAACTGCTTTAAGATTTTCAAATTATTGATGTGTTAATATTGTATAGGCAAAAGTATTCCACAGAGTTTAGAAGAGCCTATTCACACTGTCCATTATCTAATCTACAGTGTCTCACTCATCTCACATAACATCATCCTATGAGACATAGGAGTAGAGATACAGATAATTGTAAAATATTTGTATATCTGCAAAATCTCAGACATGAGTGGGGACTATCAAGGGATAAATTTTAATAGTACACAAATACTTTCGTATTCATTCTTAATTGTAGGTTGACAAAAACAGAGGGGCCATAGCAAAAAAAAAAAGTAACATGAACTATTATCTGTGTGCTTATGTAAAAGAGTTTTACCCCCATAAGTTTCCAAATTACCTTGAGGTATGTTTAAGCCAAAGCAGTGAGATACATTTGCATGTGGAAAAGGTACTTTCTCCTGAAAATCGTTTTAAGAAAAAGTAGTGTAATTGGTCTGATGTCTGCTCTATCCCATGCTTGCCTTTTAATTAAACATATATATTCAAGTACATTAAAATTTTATAGGTATAAAATTTGCATTTCAATAAAATACCTTAAATGGGTGCTACTCCAGAGTCAAGAAACAAAAGAAGTCACCCAATATATCATTATAATAGGAACCTTCCCATGGGAAGAAGTGATAATAAAGATGAGAACAATTAGAATTAATTGAGTAACAGAGCAATGAAAGCAAATACAGAACTACCTGAACAAAAATACAAAAGAAAAGGAATGTATACTCCTTAGAGGCAACTTTGGTATCCAGACTGAGTTAAAAGCCCATACATTTGCAACACATGGAAAGGAAAGAACACAACATTTTGATAGAGTAAATGAATTGTGAATGTCATTAAGATGAATCTAAATCTCTCTGAAAGTTACCTTGATATTATTGGTGCAGTTTCAGAAAGACACAATGCTAAACAATGATATTGAAACAATCACCAAATATATTTATCAAGTTATTCATCTACATGTGACCACACATCATACTACATAAGGTTTTCAAAATGGAAAATGTTGTTATGGCTAGAGACATTGAGAGCCCCAAATTGAAAATCTACTTTTTAAAGTTTTATGGATGATTCACAAAACTTTGTCACTCCTAATGATTTTTAAAGCAGTATAATTTCTGACAATATGAATAATTTTCAAAAAGATTATTTCCAAGGGTAAAAATAAATGACCATGCAGTGTGTGGTCCTTGTAGGACATCTGGTTGATTCTCTCTTAGTCCTAGTAAATACCAAAGAAGAGACAGGAGAAGTAGCCAGGGATCCAGTGAGCAGGGATGAACAAGAAGCCCTGACTTTTCTGAATTGGGCCCAGCTGAAGGAATGATAAACACAAAGAAGTTTTGAGCACCTGCACAAAACCCCAATGAGAGCAAGAAATGGAGAGAGGAGGAAGAAAGGGAAGGAGAGTAGACTAGGGGGATGGAGATATGGAGAACATGAAGAGCCCCTCCTTATCAGTGGATAAACTCTAAATACCAGAAATGCTAAAAAGTGCCAGAAACAAGTGAGACCTATGACTGACAAAAACCTTAGGACCCTGAACAAAAGGGGGAGGAAAAAGGCATGAGAGATGGCCACAGTGATCTGTGAGTCCAATAAGAGTAAAGTCTCTATCATCAGAAAAGCAGGAATTTGTATAAAAACAATCTATCATCCAATTAACTGCAAAAATGCAGTCTTCTGGTGTTAATTTGCTTATGACATTTTCAGAATGCTAGGACTTCGGGTGAAGAAGGTGCATTCTTCCTGGGAAAACGTGAAGGAAAATTTTGTGAGTTTCTCAGTTGTCCTATTAACTTTTGTTTCCAATCTCAGTGTCTTCTTCTATTTACCTCATGGGGCCACTTTTCATTATACAGTGAGGTAATGTAGCCGGGAGACTAATTGGTCTCCTCTCTCCATTGTACTATCTTTATGTGTGTATTAGTCATCATAATTTCTTCAGTGGTTACTACTAATAGTGTCTACTCTACAGGAGATGAGAAATATCTGTTTGATAGCCACTCTTTCACCAAGAAGACTACAAACCTCGGGGGGGAAACAAATTGTAACCTATTTGTTATTATTCATAGCACCTATGATAGTCTTTAAAAAAGACTAAGATAAATTTTTACTCTCTCCATTCTTTTCCCACTGATACATCCAGACATGTATCATTTTTCTCATTTTGAATATGAGCAGGTCTTGAGCTATATTATGCTAGCTCATTTCCCCTTGCTTTGATATGGATTTGGACAGAGGGAGGAGGGAGAAGGGGTGAGACAGGGAAAAGGAGAGAATTCAAGGGAGAAAATAATAAGGTATGTTCTGTGCCATTATATATTAGAAGTATGTGATCTGCTTTTTTGCTTTGATTTTATAGAGGATTACAATTAAGAGATGTTATGAATCTCTGAAGATACTTTGAACTTTGGACTTTTAAACATTGTTCAGATGTGATGGACTATGGGAACTTTTAAAGTTGGACTAAATACATTTTGTATTATGTTATGGCTACAAGCTTATGGGGCCAGGGAGTAAATTTGGTGATTTGAATAAATATGGCCCTGACAGAATCATGTGTCTGAAAGCTTGGACCATAGGGAGTGGCACTACTAGGAGGTATGGCTAATTAGAGTAGGTATGGCCTTGTAAAGGAATTGTGTCACTGTGGGAGCAGGTTGTAAGGATTCCTCTGCTCAATCTATGAGCACTGACACTGTCTCCTTCTGCTGCCTTTGGATCAAGATGTAAAACATTTGGCTCCATTTCTAGTGCCATGTCTCCCTGGATGCTGCCATGCTTCCTGCCATGATAATAATGGACTAAACTTCTGAAACTATGAGACAACCCAAATTAAATGTTTTCCTTTATAAGAGTTGCTGTGGTATTGTTGTCTTTTCATAGAAATAAATTGCAAAGACAGTTGGCATTTACATTTCTCCTTGGATAGTATGCAGCATAACATTTTGTACCAAAGACACTAGCATGTAAAGGTAAAAGCTCTCTGTATCAACTTAATTTTTTTTCATATTCATAGAGTTGTATAGGTTCTGACTTCAACAGTGGGGCTTTTATGTAAGTTTAAGAATAGCAACCTATAGTCTAGACAAAACCTGGGGTGTTTGGGGGTAATGAAAACATTACAGCCAACAAATAAATTAGAGTAACCCAACAACCAATAACTAACAATTACAAAAATAACAAAGTATTGTTAAAAAATTATACAATTACAAAAATTTTATTAATTGTATTTATTAAAATATAATTGTATCTGAAATATAATTATATATTAAAATTATGTTTAATTATACAACTATAAAATAACAATTATAAATATAACAAAACAATAAGTAATGTGTGTGTGTGTGTGTGTGTGTGTGTATGTATGTATACTCTTCACTTTAGCCTCAGGCAAACTCTTCACCAAAAAAGCAGCCATTCTTCACCAAAATATCACAAAAGTGATGTCTAGGTAATAGCAAGCCAAAATTCATCTCCTCTGGAAGCTCTTGCACCAGATCCCCACAGTTCAAATCACTCTCAGTACCACTGTCTTCCATGTCCCTGCTAAAATGGTGAATTAATCTCTGTTTAAGACATTCCATTGCTTTCCTAGACTGATATTCCCAAGCTGGGTTTCTCTAAACAATGTCATGGTCGGGGCTATCACTGCAATGCCATAGCCCATTATATAGTTGTTTTACTGCTGTGAAGAGACAACATGACCACAGAAACTCTTATATAAAAAAACATTTAATTTGGTGCTGGTTTATAGTTTAAAGTTTTAGTCCATTATTGTCATGGTAGGGAGCATGGAAATATACAGGCAGATATGGTGCTGCAGAAGGAGCTGAGAGTGCTACATCTAGATCTTAAGGGAACAGAAGTAGACTGTGTCACTAGATGTAGCTTGAGCATAGGAGAACTTAAACACTGCCCTCACATTTACATACTTCCATCAACAAAGCTACACCTAATCCAGCAAGGCCATACCTCCTAATGACCCCACAGTTACATACTTCCATCAACAAAGCTACACCTAATCCATCAAGACAATACCTCCTAATATTGCCATTTCCTGTGCTTGGGCATTCAAACACAAGAGTCTACAGGTACCATATCTATTCAAGTCATCACACCAAGCCAGTCATAGCCAGTCACACTGATCTATAATAGTCCTGCCTAAAGATATGCCAGTGCCTATAGTCCTGCCTAAAGATATGCCAGTGCAGTGATGCCACAAAGGTTATGGAATAACCAACCAATATCTCATTTGACTGAAGGCCCATGCCACCCATACATAATACTGCTTTGCTGATAAAAAAAAAAAAATTCCTGA
The DNA here is from genome assembly GCF_978045245.1 of Mus caroli. Taxonomy (NCBI): domain Eukaryota; kingdom Metazoa; phylum Chordata; class Mammalia; order Rodentia; family Muridae; genus Mus; species Mus caroli. The sequence goes on from NW_028227262.1 coordinate 139,668,746, forward strand.
TATTAGAAAGCTCAGGGATCTAGGGTAAAACAAAACACTAACTATATTTTTTAAGCCAGCAATAAATTGACTCTTATTAACATTCTGTTATACTCATAGATCAATGCCTTACTGATCATTGTCAAAGAAGCTTCATTCTGTAGTAGATAGTGACAAATGCAGAGATCCACAGCTAGACATGAAGCTAATAAGAAAGAGTGATTTTGAAACATTCATCTCTATCAAAGCCCTCCACTCTGAGCTCAGGAAACCCGGCAGATGGATGAAGAGGAGGCGGAAAGACCATGATCTGAGTATATATTACAGCTTTCTTCTTGTGTTTTAATGAGAATATTACATATTAATATGTTTTCCTTGGCTCCTTTCAGTCTTTTGGTTTGTTTTATCCTATCTCAATGTGTTAGTTTTGTTTTATCTTATTATATGTTATTTTATTACCATCCCTTAGATACTGGCTTGTTTTCTAATGAGAGACAGAATGGGGATGTATCTAGGGAGAAGGGAAGATGGGGTAGAGTAGAGGGAAGGGAAACTGTAACCAGGTTATGTTATGTGAGGAAAAAAACCTACTTTCAATAGGACAAAAAAGAGTAACCTCTCTCCAAAGGGCATAATTAAAATAAAAATTCTAAAGAAGCATGTCAATTATAGTATGCTTCAATGATAAAGATTCTGTGAATTTATCATAGTTCATTTACTATATAGATTTTCTTCAATTATTTAATCTGCCACTAACATTCTTGTTACTGATTTAATAATTGTAAAGTATTTTTATCATTAAGGTGTTAGGACAAATCAGGTAAGAGAAGCCATACAAGCTATCAAAGAAATTAAATTTATTTAACTATTAGAAATATAAAGAGGCTTTAATTATTTTCTAAAACACTACTACCGTGATACATCCTCAAATGTAGCAAATCATCTAACAATGACTCACAACAGCCCAAAGGCAGGAAGCATAGAAAAGCAGACTCAAGGTTTCAGAAATGTGTATTTGAGAGAAAGTAGGTACTTTGTGGTGACTTGAAAAAGAATGGCCCCACACAAAACCAAAACCGAAACCGAAACCGAAACCGAAACCGAAACCGAAACCGAAACCGAAACCGAAACCGAAACCGAAACCGAAACCGAAACCAAAAAGCAAGGCATGGTGGCACATTCCTTTAATCTCAGCACTCCAGAGGCAGAGGCAGGCCGATTTCTGAGTTCGAAGCCAGCCTGGTCTACAAAGTGAATTCCAGGAGAGCCAGGGCTACAAACAGAACAAACCAACAAAACCGAAAGAATGGCCCCACAGGCTCATACATTTGAATGCTCAGAGAGAAGCACTATTTGTTGGAGGAATTGTGGCCGTGTTGGAGGAAGTGTGGTCACTGGGAGTGTGCTTCCATATTCCAAATGCTCAAGCCAGATCCAATGCCTTACTCTTCCTGCTGCCTTTGGATCAAGATGTAGATCTCTCAGCAACTTCACCAGCATCATGTCAACCTGCATGCTGCCATGATGATAATGGACTAAGGTCTCTGAAACTGTAATTCAGCCCCAGTTAAACGCTCTTTTATAAGAAGTGCTGTGGTCATAGCAATAGAACACTGAACAGGACACTCTTTGACAAGTAATGTTGGGAGAACTTGATATGAACTTATATAAAAATTAAAATAGGGTATATTTCCCATTGGACTCAAGTCCTACATGTAATACACAGGACCTTTAAATTTGTAGAGAAAACATGAGCAAAGTACTTGAACTCAAGCAAAAGTATAAACATTATGAATATAACTTTCAAAGTATGGAAAAATGAAATGAATAAAAAACCTTCTTTTTTTCTTTTTTCTTTTCTTTTTTTTTTACAGAAAAGAAATAGAACAAGGAGCAGACAGTATACAGAATGAGTTAAATATAATCATAATCTTTGAAAACTACAAATTAAGCAAGGAGTTAAAATCTACAATATATCAAGAACTGTAAAAGTTATAGATGAAAATATCAAATTAATAAATGTTCTAATAACTTTAATGTAAAGTTCTTAATTGAAGAAAAACAAGTGGATTCTAAATATTGGAAAATGAGTGACTGCCCTTGGATATCAGAGAAATTCAAATTCAAAATGATTTGAGGTTCTATCTCACCTCAATCTGAATACCAAACCTGAGGGTTACAAAAGGTGACAATGTGGGGAAGAGAAACTCTTGTCCATACCTGGTGAGACTACAAACTGAAGCAGCCACTACAGAGGTCAGTTTAGCTGCCCTCAAAAATCCTCAAAATAAAACAAGCACAATACTCAGCTCTGTCTGTTCTTTGCACATGCCCCAAGGCCTCTATGCCAGCATTCCAGAGACCTTCACATCCATGCTGTTCACAGTGTCTATAAAAATGAACCAACATAGGCTTCTGTCATCAGATGAATGGATACAGAAAATATGAAAAATACATACCATAGGATTCTATATCATTATAAAAATGATTCAAATCATGATTCTTGCCGAAAAATATTGGTGCAATTACAGACCATTATGTTAAATGAAGTAAGTCAGACTGAGAAAAATAAGTAGCATAGAGTTTTTCATATTCAGACTATAGACTGTGAATGTCTATGTGTCTGTATGTCTCAGAAACGTACAAAGTAGGCGTGAGAGAGAAAAATAACAGAGCATCGGTGAGGGAAGCAAGAGGGGAAATAGTTCTATAAGACTGTTCACAAAACTGCACCACTTTGTCACTATTGGGAATGTGAAATAGAGTGCATTGGAAAGCTGTGTATCTATTTCTTAATAAAATAAACACACGCCTGCTGTATAACCAACCCAGTTATCACATCCTAGGGAACTAATCTCAGGAAATGAAAACTAATAATAATATAAAATTGTATTCACAAATCCTATAGAAAATTTGTTTGTAAGATTCAAACACTGAAAACCATTTGGGTTTGTAAAGGGTTACAGAAGAAGTTGTATGTATGTCCATGCCATGGGATACAACTCAGAAATAAAAATTAAAAAGAAAATATGTTACTATACAAAATAAGCTGGGAAATTTCCAAAGTGTTTTGCTGAGTACAGTAATTTGAATTAAAGAATATGTACTACATGATGCAATTTATATCGTGTGTGTGTGTGTGTGTGTGTGTGTGTGTATTGTGGTTACTAAGATTAAAAGCAACTGCAATTGGAGGATTGTGGTGTAAGGAGGTACCAGGAAGGATTTGGAGGAAAGAGAAGGAAGGGTAAATGATATATTTTATTATAATGTCAAATATTTTATAAAATATCATATAGACACTTGTGATGATGGATATATCCCTTCTGAGAATGAATGGCTGTGTTGAGGTGGTATTCCACAGTTTACAAGTGCTATCATTATTTCATTGGTGGAAATTGAGTAAGAATTTAAATCCTCTTTACAATATCCCTGCAGTTTGATGTGAATCTTGAATTATCCAAAATTAAAGGGTATAATTAACACAGTATTTTTTGTTTTCCCATCTAGTTTTCTGTTTTGTAGTATGGATATTAAATGGGAAGACGTATTTATCCTCTCTGGCAGTCCTCTTGAACTCTATGAACTTATTGAGTTTTCTGCATTCTCCACTCTTGTTACAACACAGAAACTAAAGAATGAGCCTGCTTCAAAGCCAGTTGTGGAGAGGATGCATGCAATCCATCTAACTCATGTCCTTTACCTTCTGACAGAAAATACTTATCCCTCTTTATGCTAATTTACAGATCCAATTCCCTGTCTGGATGCTGAGCCTGGCTGGATTCCCAGAGTTGTCTCTTTCATTTCAATAACAAACATATTTTTTTCAAACATCTCATGGGGATTTGATTAAAAGTTTTGCATCTCTTGGTCAAATTATACAGCACATTTTTTTGTTCCTTGGTTTTAGGAAGTTTCTGAATGCACTATAAGCAAGTTTTAAAAGAAAGGAAAGATATGTCATATTTTGATCAACAATAACATGGTGGAGGTAAGTGGTATCTGTGTTCAACTTCTGAGTTTTCTCCTTTCCCTCTCAGAATTTACTCTGGTCACAGTCTTATTCATATGTGTGGTTGATCTCAGTGCCCATAGCCCAAGAAACCCTGAGACCATTGTCTCTTACACTGTTGATCTCTTGGTTCCTTCAGATATCTGTGAATAGAGACTAGGACACTATCACAGAAAACATGCAATCTTGTGTTAAATTACCTGTCCTTATTTATTTTATCAACACTATTAACATTAAGAAGATGTATTTGGCCAGATTCTTATTTATCTTGAATCTAGATTATCTTGAAAGTTTCATACAATTCCATGAGCATTGTAATCTATTCAATCCTTCAAGATATAACTAAAGCTAAAGGAAATAGCACAATCAATTGCTTATTCTTTTTGGTGGGTTTCTGTAACATGCCAGTTTACATTCCTCTAAGGACACTGTTCTTTCTAACATAACATATAGAAGCCCCTGCTGGGGGATATAGGGGTCACCAGAAATTGAAAAGGAGAGAAATTCAGTGCAGAAAGCAATCTACCAGGACTGACAGATCTTGGTCAGAGTTGGGAAAGAACCACAAACATAGGTAGCCTAGAATAAATTGAAAACACCTAAACAAAGAAAGGAAGGGTCAGGCCAGTAGAAGTGGTGTAGTGGTTGTCAGAGCCGGGATGGGGTGATGATGTCATAGAGGAAAGAGAGGCAGACAACCTATGAATGACTGCATCCATACCTTTTATACATGGCACTTATTGACTCTCAGTATTCAGGTGTCTCTAGCTTCCACAGTGGTAAATTGACCTTTGACTTTTTTTTTAATTTTTAATATTTTTTTTATTACGTATTTTCCTCAATTACATTTCCAATGCTATCCCAAAAGTCCCCCATACTCCCCCCCACTTCCCTACCCACCCATTCCCATTCTTTTGGCCCTGGCATTCCCCTGTATTGGGGCATATAAAGTTTGCAAGTCCAATGGGCCTCTCTTTCCAGTGATGGCCGACTAGGCCATCTTTCGATACATATGCAGCTAGAGAAAAGAGTGGACACTATGCCCCTTCTTAGAATTGGGAACAAAACACCCATGGAAGGAGTTACAGAGACAAAGTTTGGAGCTGTGATGAAAGGATGGACCATCTAGAGACTGCCATATCCAGGGATCCATCCCATAATCAGCTTCCAAACGCTGACACCATTCCATACACTAGCAAGATTTTGCTGAAAGGACCCAGATATAGCTGTCTCTTGTGAGACTATGCCGGGGCCTAGCAAACACAGAAGTGGATGCTCACAGTCAGCTATTGGATGGATCACAGGGCTCCCAATGGAGAAGCTAGAGAAAGTACCCAAGGACTTAAAGGGATCTGCAACCCTATAGGGGGAACAACATGACCTTTGACTTTTATTCTCTACAGATTAAGTAAACCTTTTTTCTTTTTTATTTTTCTTTATTTTAATTGGATATTTTCTTTATTTACATTTTAAATGTTATCCCCTTTCCTGGTTTCCCCCCATAAACTTCCTATCCCATCCCTCATACCCCTGCTTCTATTAGTGTGCTCCCCCACCTCCCACCCACTTTTGCCTCCCTGCCCTCAAATTCCCCTACACTGGGGCATCGAGCCTTCACAGGACCAAGGGCCTATCCTCCCATTAATGCCCAACAAGATCATCCTCTGCTACATATGCGGCTGGAGCCATGGGTGCCTCTATGGGTACTTTTTGGTTGGTGGTTTAGTCTCTGGAAGCCTTGGGGATCTGGTTGTTTAATATTATTGTTCTTCGTACTGAGTTGCAAACCCCTCCAGCTCCTTCATTTTCTTCTCTAGTTCCTTCATTGGGGACCTGGAGCTCAATGCAATGGCTGTCTGTGACCATCTGCCTCCTTATTTGCCAGGCTCTGGCAGAGCCTCTCAGGAGACAGCTATACGAGGTTCCTATCAGGATGCACTTCTTGGCATCCACAATACTGTCTGGGTTTGGTGACTGTATATGGGATAAATCCTCAGGTGGGGCAGTTTTTGGATGGGCTCTCCTTCAGTTTCTGCTCTACATGTTGTCTCCACATTTGCTCCCATGAGAATTTCATTCCCCTTTGTAAGAAGGATTGTAGTATTCACACTTTGGTCTTCCTTCTTGAGCTTCATGTGGTCTGTAAATGATCAAGTTTTGTATATTTTCTAAATATGAAGACATGACTGAAAGTCTCTAAGCTTTCCCACTTATTACATTTTTTCTTATTATTATTTATGCTCTTCATAGTTACATATCTTACCAAGCCATTCATACATCCTGTCTGAATGATTCTGGTCCATCTACAAAGGACTACAGATTTCTATGATCATATATCTTTTAAATATCCCCTACAATTTGCTTAACATTGACTCAGGACCCAAAAGTGTCAAATTTATATTAAGTTCCTTTCATATAAAGGACACTTGACTTTAGTCACATTCAGTTCTCTGCTATGCAGGGTCTAGTACCATTCATCAGACATGAAATACTGGTACTTCTCATATTCATGAAGAGTTTATTCCCATAATAATATTATTTTAGTAGTAATGTCCCAAATACAGACAGAATCTTACAATGACCCTATGACCTCCTTTTTTTGTGTTAAAAACATAAATAATCTCCTTCCCATAAATATGTGTGGATCTGTGGCAGGTGTCTATGGATACAAGAGACCAAAGACAAAGGGGCTTTTCAGATGTAATTAGAGATTGAAGTTAATCAGATGAAAGATTATCCTGGATAGGCCTAATTTAATCAGGTGGCATCTTTGAAAGGAGAGGCTAGTCTGCCTTTGAAGTTAAAGATTCTCTTTTCAATCTTGATAAATTAGAAGGGAAGGATACCAGCCTTCAGGTACAAGCCAGAAAAAACAGGTAGACCTTCTGTCATACAGCAGGACTCAAATGATCTAGTTTAAAAGAAGAGAGGACAATGGAATAGGAGAGGAAGTGGCGTGGGGAGAAAGGTGGAAGCACTAAATGTTTTCTCTCAATGTGAAAGCTATATTTAAATGTCTTTAATTCTCTTTCTCTATGTTTCTATCTCTTTATTGATCTCAGTCTGTCTTTCTGTCTGTCTCAATGTCTCTGTCTGGCCCTCTCTCTCTCGCTCCTCTCTTTCTCTCTCTCTCTGTCTGTCTCAACCATTCTCTCTCTTCCAGACACTGGAATGAATGAGTTTCAAAGTGAATGTCTCTCCATATAAAAATGTGGCTAAGTTAACATTTTCATTACAGCTAAAAGAACCATCTAAAGCTGTGCTCTCATCCTCAGCCAAAGGAAACTGTGGAATAATAAATATTTTAAGTAATATTAATTAATGGTGCTATAAATGTTGTGATATATTTAGGTATGTTAAATATTTATTATGGTTTTTTTTTTTGCTTTTTTGTATTTGATTGTTTCTTTCTTTTTAAAAGGAATACTTTTTTCTTGAAAAACATTTGAATCATGGTGAACTTTGATGAGATTTTCCATAATCATGACTTATATTTCAAATAGTGAATAAGAGTTGAGAAGAGGGATAGTAACTCTAAGGAGATAAAGAATATACTAAATATACTTAAGCAAGTTCTGTCAATCTATACTTAAGCAAGGCTATCAATCACAATAATTTTTGTTAATAAATAATGAAAATTTCTAAAAATCCTCACATACAAAGTACAGATAGGAATAATATCATCAACTACATCAGCATTGTACTTGTATATTAAAATTCCATGCAATATCCTATAAGTACATGAAAGTATTGTACATTAAACAAAACTTAAATGCACAAAGGACTAATGGTAACTACTCTTTTTGGTCATTACACACTATGTACATACATTGAACTATAACACTATACTTCGCAAGTTGCAATAATAAAATGGTAATTAAAAAATAAACAAAACCAATTCGGGGAATACAAAGAAAAATGAAATAAACATGGAAATAGAGTCAGAATTTAAATGATTAAAAATTACAGGAGTCAATTGACAAAGATCTCTTCTAAGAAAAAGGAAAACAATCAATATTGACTTAAAAATATCACTAATATACATGTTACAGGACAGATATCATCTTAATATTATTAACTAAACCAAGCAAATTTCATGGCCTCATGGTGTAAAGAAATCATCCAGCTATTCTAAAAACATTCACAATAAACAAATCACCATTAGGTCAGCTCACAGACTGCAAAGGGTGAGTGAGGGACAGCAGGAGCAACACAGCTTCTGGGACAGGCAGGAACAACACAGCTTCTGGGACAGACCCCTTTTCTGGCTCCAGACATCCAGACACCTGCCAGGGGAAAGGTGTCTGTTGGGGAGGGCTCTTTCAAGGCAGGTAAGGGAGCCATGTTGGGTCCCAGATCCCTCAGAGACTAGTCTGCAAAGGTGAGAGTGCAGACTACAGAAGCAACACAGCTTCTGGGACAGACAGAAGCAACACAGCTTCTGGGACAGACCACCTTTCAGGCTTAAGACATCTGGGCACCTTACCCTCCAGAGTAGAGGTGTCTGTCTGGGAGGGCTATGACCACGAAAGCAGGTGAGAGAGCCATCTTGTGTCCTGTGTCCCTTGGAGACCAGTCTGTGCAGGCGAGCATGCAGACTGCAAAGGCAACACATATTCTGGGACAGACCCTGTTTCAGGCATTCATTTTCAACCCGGAGGCAGGTCTGAATACCAGATATCTGTGCACCTCCTCTGAAAGAGGAGAGATTGCCTGCAGAGTGTACTCTGACCACTGAGACTCAGGAGAGAGCTAGACTCCCAGGTCTGTTGACAGAGGCTAACAAAATCACAGGAGGAACAAACTCCAACCAGAGACAACTATAACAACTAACTCCAGAGATTACCAGATGGCAAAGGCAAATGTAAGAATCTTTCTAACAGAAACCAAGACCACTCACAATCATCACAACCTAGCACTCAGCCAGTCCTGGATACCTCGACACACCCCCAAAGACTCAGATTTAAAATCATATCTCATGATGCTGGTAGAGGAACATCAAGAAGGGCTTTAATAACTCACTTAAACAAATACAGGTGAACACTGCTAAAGAGGTAGAAGTCCTTAAAGAAATAAGGGAAAACACAACCAAATAGGTGATGGAATTGAACAAAACCATCCAAGACCTAAAAGGGAAGTAGAAACAATAAATAAAACCAAAAATGAGACAACACTGGAAATAGAAACCATAGGAAGGAAATCTGGAACTATAGATGCAAGCATCAGCAACAGAATACAAGAAATGGAAGAGAGAATCTCAGGTGAAGAAAATGCGATAGAGAATATGGGCACAACAATCAAAGAAAATGCAAAATGCAAAAAGATCCTAACTCAAATCATCCAGGAAATCCAGGACACAATGAGAAGACCAAACCTACTGATAATAGGAGTTGATGAGTATGAAGATTTTCAAATTAAAGGGCCAGCAAATATCTTCAACAAAATTATAGAAGAAAACTCGCCAAACCTAACGAAAGAGTTGCGCATGAACATACAAGAAGCCTACAGAACTCCAAATAGACTGGACCAGAAAAGAAACTCCTCCAGACACATAATAATTAGAACAACAAATGCTCTAAATAAAGATAGAATATTAAAAGGAATAAGGGAAAAAGGTCAATTAACATATAAAGGCAGGCCTATTAAAATTACACCAGACTTCTCACCAGAGACTATGAAAGCCAGAAGATCCTGGACAGATGTTATGCAGACCCTAAGAGAACACAAATGCCAGCCCAGGCTACTATACCCAGCCAAACTCTCACTTACCATAGATGGAGAAATGAAAGTATTCCATAATAAAACCAAATCCACACAATATCTTTCCACAAATCCAGCCTTTCAGAGGATAATAAAGGGAAAATACCAAAATAAAGATGGAAACTACACCCTAGAAAAAGCAAGAAAGTAATCCTTCAACAAACTGAGAAGAAGAGAGCCTCAAAAACACAACTTTAACAACAAAAATAACAGGAAGCAACAATTACTTTTCTTTAATTTCTCTTAACATCAATGAACTCAATTCCCCAATAAAAAGACATAGACTAATATACTGGCTACACAAACAGGACCCAACATTTTGTTGCTTATAGGAAACCCATCTCAGGGAAAAAGACAGACACTACCTCAGAGTGAAATAATGGAAAACAATTTTCCAAGCAAATCCTCTGAAGAAACAAGCTGGAGTAGCCATTCTAATATCGAATAAAATTGAATTCCAACCCAAAGTTATCAAAAAAAGACAAGGAGGGGCACTTCATACACATCAAAGATAAAATATACCAAGATGAACTCTAAATTCTGAATATCTATGCTCCAAATACAAGGGCAGCCACATTCATTAAAGAAACATTAGTAAAGCTCAAAGCACACATTGCACCTCATAGAATAATAGCAGGATTCTTCAACACCCCATTCTCACCAATGGATAGATCCTGGAAACAGAAACTAAGCAGAGACACATGGACACTACCCGAAGTTATGAAATAAAAGGATTTAATAGATATCTACAGAACATTTTATCCTAAAACAAAAGGATATACATTCTTCTCAGCGCCACATGGTACCTTCTCCAAAATTGACCTTATAATTCGTCACAAAACAGGCCTCAACAGATACAAAAATATTGAAATTATCCCATACATCCTATCTGATCACGACATACAAAGGTTGATCTTCAATAACAACATAAATAATAGAAAGCCAACATTCACATGGAAACTGAACACTCTACTCAATGATTCCTGGGTCAAGGATGAAATACAGAAAGAAATTAAAGACTTTTTAGAGTTTAATGAAAATGAAGACACAACATTCCCAAACTTGTGGGACACAATGAAAACAGTCCTAAGAGGAAAACTCATAGCCTTGAGTGCCTCCAAAAAGAAACTAGAGAGAGCACACACTAGCAGCCTGACAACACACCTAGAAACTCTAGAACTAAAGGGAGCAAATTCACCCAAGAGGAGTAGGATGGCAGGAAATGATCAAACTCAGGGCTGAAATCAACCAAGTGGAAACAAAAAGAACTATTCAAAGAATCAACCATCCCAGGAGCTGGTTCTTTGAGAAAATCAACAAGATAGATAAACCCTTAGCCAAACTAACTGAGGGCACAGGGACAGTATCCTCATTAACAAAATCAAAAATGAAAAAGGAGACATAACAACAGAACCTGCGGAAATACAAAACATCATCACATCCTACTACAAAAGGCTGTACTCAACAAAACTGAAAACCTGGATGAAATGGACAACTTCCTAGACAGATACCAGGTACCAAAGTTAAATCAAGACTAGATTAATGATCTAAACAGTCCCATTTCCCCTAAAGAAATAGAAGCAGTCATCAATAGTCTCCCAACCAAAAAGAGCCCAGGAGCAGATGGGTTTAGTGCAGAGTTCTATTAGACTTTCAAAGAAGACCTAATTCCAATTCTTCTCAAACTATTCCACAAAATAGAAACAGAAGGTACTCTACCCAATTCATTCTATGAAGCCACAATTACTCTGATACCCAAACTACAGAAAGATCCAACAAAGAAAGAAAACTTCAGACCAATTTCCCTTATGAATATCGATGCAAAAATAATCAATAAAATCCTCATAAAATGAATCCAAGAATACATAAAAATGATCATCCAATATGATCAAGTAGGCTTCATCCCAGGGATGTAGGGATGGTTTAATCTATGGAAATCCATCAACGTAATCCAGTATATAAACAATCTCAAAGGCAAAAACCACTTGAACATCTCGTTAGATGCTGAAAAAGCATTTGAGACAATCCAACACCCCTTCATGATAAAAGTCTTGCAAAGATCAGGAATTCAAGGTTCATACCTAAACATAATAAAAGCAATCTACAGCATACCAGTAGCCAACATCAAACTAAATGGAGAGAAACTCAAATCAATCCCACTAAAATCAGGGACTAGACAAGGCTGCCCACTTTCTCTCTACCTATTAAATATAACACTTGAAGTCCTAACCAGAGCAATTGGACAACAAAAGGAGATCAAGGGGATATAAATTGGAAAGGAAGAAGTCAAAATATCACTATTTGCAGATGATATGATAGTATATATAAGTGACCCTAAAAATTCCACCAGAGAACGCTTAAACCTGATAAACAGCTTCACTGCATTAGCTGGATATAAAATTAACTCAAACAAATCAATGGCCTTTCTCTACACAAAGGATAAATGGACTAAAAAAGAAATTAGGGAAACAACACCCTTCTCAATAGTCACAAATAATATAAAATACCTTGGTGTGACTCTAACTAAGGAAGTGAAAGATCTGTATGATAAGAACTTCAAGTCTCTGAAGAAAGAAATTAAAGAAGATCTCAGAAGATAGAAAGATCTCCCATGCTCATGGATTGGCAGGATTAATATAATAAAAATGTCTATCCTGCCGAAAGCAATCTACATTCAATGCAATCCCCATCAAAATTCCAAATCAATTCTTCACTGAGATAGAAAGAGCAAATTGCAAATTCATCTGGAATAATAAAAAAACCTAGGATAGCAAAAACTATTCTCAACAATAAAAGAACCTCTGGTGGAATCAGCATGCCTGATATTAAGCTGTACTACAAAGCAATTGTGATAAAAACTGCATGGTATGGGTACAATGATAGACAGGTAGATCAATGGAAATGGAAATGAGGAAAATACCTAATTTAAATATATATATATATATATATATATATATATATATATATATATATATAAAAGAATTGAAGATCCAGAAATGAATCCACATAGCTATGGTCACTTGATCTTTGACAAGAGAGCTAAAACCATCAAGTGGAAAAAAGACAGCATTTTCAACAAATGATGCTGGCACAAGTGTCAGTTATCATGTAGAAGAATGGGAATTGATCCATTCCTATCTCCTTGTACAAAGCTCAAGTCTAAGTGGAACAAAGACCTCCACATAAAATCAGAGACAATGAAATGAATGGAGGGAAAAGTGGGGAAAGGCCTCAAAGATATGGGCATAGGGGAAAAATTCCTAAACAGAACAGCAGTGGCTTGTGCTATAAGATCAAGAATTGACAAATGGGATCCATCCAATAGCTGACTGTGAGCATCCACTTCTGTGTTTGCTATGCCCCGGCATAGTCTCACAAGAGACAGCTATATCTGGGTCCTTTCAGCAAAATCTTGCTAGAGTATGGAATGGTGTCAGTGTTTGGAAGCTGATTATGGGATGGATCCCTGGATATGGCAGTCTCTAGATGGTCCATCCTTTCATCACAGCTCCAAACTTTGTCTCTGTAGCTCCTTCCATGGGTGTTTTGTTCCCAATTCTAAGAAGGGGCACAGTGTCCACACTTTGGTCTTCATTCTTCTTGAGTTTCATGCGTTTAGCAAATTGTATCTTATATCTTGGGTATCCTAAGTTTTGGGCTAATAACCACTTATCAGTGAATACATATTGTGTGAGTTCTTTTGTGATTGTGTTATCTCACTCAAGATGATGCCCTCCAGGTCCATCCATTTGGCTATGAATTTCATAAATTCATTCTTTTTAATAGCTGAGTAGTACTCCATTGTGTATATGTACCATATTTTCTGTATCCATTCCTCAGTTGAGGGGCATCTGTGTTCTTTCCAGCTTCTGGCTATTATAAATAAGGCTGCTATGAACATAGTGGAGCATGTGTCCTTCTTACCAGTTGGGACATCTTCTGGATCACAGGGCTCCCAATGGAGAAGCTAGAGAAAGTACCCAAGGAGCTAAAGGGATCTGCAACCCTATAGTTGGAACAACATGATGAACTAACCAGTACCCCGGAGCTCTTGTCTCTAGCTGCATATGTATCGAAAGATGGCCTAGTCGGCCATCACTGGAAAGAGAGGCCCATTGGACTTGCAAACTTTATATGCCCAATACTGGGGAATGCCAGGGCCAAAAGAATGGGAATGGGTGGGTAGGGAATTGGGGGGGGGGGATAGGGGGACTTTTGGGATAGCATTGGAAATGTAATTGAGGAAAATATGTAATAAAAAAAATAAAAATAAAAAGAATTGACAAATGGGACCTCATAAAATTTCAAAGTTCTATAAAGCAAAAGACACTGTCAATAAGACAAAAAGGCCACCAAAAATTGGGAAAGGATTTTTATCAATCCTAAATCTGATAGGGGACTAATATCCAATATATACAAAGAGCTCAAGAAGCTGGACTCCAGAAATTCAAATAGCCCCATTAAAAAAATATATGGTACAGAGCTAAACAAACAATTCTCAACTGAGGAATACGAAATGGCTGAGAAGCACCTTTAAAAATGTTCAACATCCTTAATCATCAGGGAAATGCAGATCAAAACAACCCTGAGATTCCATCTCACACCAGTCAGAATGGCTAAGATCCAAAATTCAGGTGACAGCAGATGCTGATGAGGACGATGTGGAGAAAGAGGAACACTCCTCCATTGTTGGTGGAATTGCAAGCTTGTACAACCACTCTGGAAGTCAGTCTGGAGGTTCATCAGACAATTGGACAGAATACTACCAGAAGATCCAGCAATACCTCTTCTGGGCATATACACAGAAAAAGTTCTAACTGGTAATAAGAACACATTCACCACTATGTTCATAGCAGCCTTATTTATAATAGCCAGAAGCTGGAAAGAACCCGGATGTCCCTCAACAGTAGAATGGATACAGAAAATGTGATACATTTACACAATGGAGTGCTACTCAGCTATTGAAAACAATGAATTTATGAAATTCCTAGGCAAATGGATGATGTATCTGGAGAATATCAATCCTTAGTGAGGTAACCCAATCATAAAAGAAGTCATTAGATATGAACTCACTGAGAAGTGGATATTAGCTCAGAAACATAGAACACTCAATATACAGTTTGCAAGACACAAGAAAATCAAGAAGAGGGAAGACCAATGGGTGAATACTTCATTCCTCCTTAGAATAGGGAACAAAATACCCATGAAAGGAGTTACAGAGACAAAGTTTGGAGCTAAGATGAAAGTATGGACTATCCAGAGACTACCCCACCCAGGTATCCATCCCATAATCAGCCACCAAACCCTGACACTATTGCATATGCCAGCAAGATTTTGATGAAGGTACCCTGGTATAGGTGTCTCACATGAGGCTATGCCAGTGCCTGGCAAATACAGAAGTGGATGCTCACAGTCATCTATAAGATGGAACACAGGGTCCCCAATGGAGAAGCTAGAGAAAGCACCCAAGGAGCTGATGGTGTCTCCCACCCTATTGGTGGAACAACAATATAAACTAACCAGTACCTGCAGAGCTTGAGTCTCTTGCTGCATATGTAGCATAACATGGCATAGTTGGCCATCACTGGGAAGAGAGGCCCCTTGGTCTTGCAAACTTTATATGCCCCAGTACAGGAGAATGCCAGGGCCAAGAACTGGGAGTGGGTGGGTAGGGGAGCAGAGCAAATGCTTTCCAGATAGTATTTGAAATTTGAAATGTATATAAAGAAAATGTGTAATAAAAAATTTTTAAAAAGAAAGAAACAAGTCACCACTTCTATCAGATTATGAAAATGGCTGAGGAAAGCAAAATCACTGCAGTCCTCTAGTCAAACGTTAAAGCAGAGCAATGCCACCCTGTCACCATTTTCTTATTCCATGATGGAAAACTGAAAATGGAACCCCTTATTGCATATCTTGAAATTATGAGATTCTTGTCGAACAGAAAGCCATCACACACACGATATTTTATTGTTTGAAATAAATGCTTACAAAGTCATGAAAAGTTAAAGAATGAAGCAGAAATGCTAGATAAACTGTGTGATAAGAAGGCATAAGAGGATGAGTAATTAGCACTAAACACACATTTTAAATTTTCATATGGAAAAACTAATGCTATATAGCTTCCTAAAATATATGCATACAAATATATAAAAAAAATAATTTAAATGTAGTTACCTATAATGGAGCAACAGCACCCTACTGAAAACCACAAACTAACAATGGAAAAACCCATTGACACGTTCTTTTTTTTTTTTTGCAGTTGTTGGCAAGTGAAGTCCTATAGACCATCAAAACTACAGACTATTGCCAGTGATACTGAACCTGGGGGTATCTTATTGCCCAGAAACCTTACATTCTTGAGTCACAGATCACAAAGAAATCAAGATAGTACTCACCTGAAGTTTCATCCTTATAAGCTAGCTACCCAACATGGTGGAAGTTACTATACATGCTACTGGACTAAAAAAGCAATCACCATTCTTACTCAACCATGATCTCTGTAAGCTACAATAAGGAACAGCCTGGTAAGACTTGCCCACTAGTGCAATCATGGCAGAATATCATTATAGTAACCAGCTACTTTGAATTATACTTAAGGCCATACCTGGTATTATTATTTTGGGTCAATTCCCCCTGGCTAGACAAAAACCAAAAACTATAGTTAAGAACCTATTACTATTAATCAGATCAATTAGAATAGTACTTAAATAATTCATAGTGGCTTATCATCATGCCCAAAGATTGGCTCATTTCTGAGCTTTCATTAGAGAAGGTTTTATTTTATTTTATTTTATTTTATTTTATTTTATATTTTAGTACATGGCAATTAATACCAAGTCTTGCAACTAGTAAAAGTCAAGTAAATATGAGATTGTATAGTGCTAAGCCTTAAGTGGAACATCTATAGCATACTTCCTCCTTCCAAAATTCAGAGTTAAGTACAGAAGAGGCAGAGGAAGCATATGAGTACAAGCAAGAAATATTTTCAAATATGTGCAAGTTCAACTAGGCAAAATGCTAGAATAGACTGGGGAAAAATGAGCAGGAAATCCCTCTACAAATTAAAGAACAATTGGCAATTGATAGCTGATGAGAAGAGAAATATGTATTCTTTAAACATGTCGCCTAGGAAAGGCTAATTTTGCTCCAGTGGCGGGCCACCCACCTAAGTACCTATAAGAATCATCAACTGTTTTTGATGGCATCTTAGTCAGTGCTCTATTGCTGTGAAGATACACCATAACCAAGGCAAGCCTTATAAAAGAAAGCATTTTATTGGGGATAGTTTCAGTATACAGTTTCATGGCCAGAAGCATTGCAGCATACAGGCAGATGTGATTCTGGAGACTACCTCTGTATCCATGGGCAGCAGGAAGAAAAATTACTGGGCTTGACATGGGCTTTTGAATCCTCAAAGCCCAACTCCAATGGCACATTCCCACCAACAAAGTCATAATGACCCTAACAAGTCCACATCTACTCCAACAAAGTCACATCTTCTAATCTTTTCAAATAGTGCCATTTGAATTCAAATATATGAGACTATAAGGGTCATTTTTATTCAAACCAGGCACCCATCCATAGGCTTTGTTATATCATAATGCAAAAATGTATTCAATATAACTTAAAAAGTCTCATAGTCTATAATTGAAGCACTGTTTAAAAGTCCAGTATTTAAAGTGTCTTCTGAGACCCATGACAATCACTTAACTGTAACCCTCTGGAAAAATCAAATGGCAGAACACATACTTTCAACATACAATGACACAGAATATACATTAATGTCCCAAGTAGAATGAAAAGAATCATAATGAGGTATAGCTTTCCAGCAGTCATGGATGAACTGTGTACCTGAAAAGGAGGCTGTAACTGAAAAAGGACTGGGGAGTAAGGGGGTTGGGAGGGGGGTGAGAGAAGGATGAAGCCAAAACAAATGTTTCTGATCAAGGCTCAAAGTTTAATATTTAGCACTGCGTTTATATAAGGTGAGCCCACAGAGCCCATCCTTTATTTCAGCTGGATTAATGTTGCTTTGTTTCAGCTGGATTATGCTGCAAAGCAGGCTCAGCAGGCTGTGTGCTCCTGTAGGAAATTGCAGGTGTGGCAAGGCAGAAGACTCCACCTAGGTCTGTGGAAAACTCAACCTAGTTCGTTAAGGTCTTACTGTGGCAAACTCTTAAGGTGTGTTTAGCCTGCTCAAGGCAGGGGTAGGGCATAATGAGGAGATACTGAACCAAAGCAAGACTGAAAACCAGTTTGGATAAACTTCAAACTGTATCTCCATGTCTAATGTCAAAGTGCCATTCAGATATCCACTCAGTTCCAGCTTTTTTCGCTATAACACAGTTTTCTCTCTTGGGCTGTGCTCTCACCCTGTAAGCAACTTTTCTTAGCAGATATCCCACAACTCTGGCATCTCCAACATCTTGAGATCTCCAAAGCAATCCAGGCTTCACATTTACAGCTTCACACAATAGCCTCTCTAGGCCTCCGCAGAGAGCGCTACTGACATATGTCTGGCTTTAGGAGCTTTCCTTTTCCATGAGAAGTGACCTTATAATCCCTTTCTTGTATTCTAGACCATAAAGCCAGAACCACGGAGCCAAAGCTGCCGAGTACTCCTGCTTTCAGCATTTAGATGGTTTCCTTCATGGCTTAAGCTTTTCTTTAGTTCACTTTCACAAACTGGAAGCTTAGGTGGGTAGAGTCTTGCCCTAAGGTTACTTCCACGTAGCATGAGGGTTTTCTTTAAACTTCTTGTCTTCCTGAGCGATGGATTCAGCTCCTTACACTTTTCTGGTGCTCCTTTACTGCTCAAACTGTATGTGTTGCATTTTCCTTGCTTAGTTTTCTCCTTTTCATTAAATATCTGCATAATAGTAACCACTTAATAACCACATATGATAAAGTCTTGAAACTTACTCTGCCAATGTCATTAATTCAAAACTCTTCCATTTAGACTCAGATAGACTTACTTTTTGGGAGGCAGGAGGGGCACAAAGGCCAGAAAGCCATATACTTTAGCAGAACGTTACAGGAATGATCTTTAAGTCACTTATTAATATTCTTCTTCTCTGAAACCTCTAAAGCTGCTCTCGTTACTGCTGCCTCATATTCCTACTTGCATTGACCATTGGATCCTGCTTAAAGCATGTAACTGGTTCCTTTACTCATTCTCAAAATCCACGATCTGCCCACAAGCAGCATGGTCAGGCCTGTCACAGCAATGCCTGGCTTCCTGGTAGCAACTTCTGTCTTAATTGGTGCTCTACTGCTGTGAAGAGGGAGAGAGAAAAAGGAACAGAGAGAGAGAGAGAGAGACTCAAGATACCTCTTATAAAAGAAACCATTCAATCAGTGCTTCCTTACAGTTTAAAAAGTTAGCCCATTATCAACATAGTCAGAAGCATGGTGACACAAAAACTGATGTCATGCTGGTGAAATCATTGAGAGTTCTGCATCCAGATCTTCAGGCAGCTGGAAAGAAAAACATTGGGCCTGGAATGGGCTTAGGATACTCCAAAGTCCAACCCAGGTAACACAATTCCTCAAACAATGCCACACCTACTTCAACAAGACCACACCTTCCAATCCTTTAGGGAGTGTCACTCCCTAAATTTAAAATAGTTGCAGCTATGGGGCCATTCTTATTCAAACTACTACAGATGACTTTTAAACAAACAAATGAGGGGAAAATAAGTTGAGGGCTAAGGGAGGGAAAATGTAAAAGAAATATACAGCAAACCAGTAGCCAACATCAAGCTAAATGGAGAGAAACTTGAAGAAATCCCCCTAAAATCAGAGTCTAGACAAAACTTCCCAATCTTTTCCTACCTACTCAATTTAGTACTTGAAGTTCTAGCTAGAGCAATTAGACAACAAAAGGACTTCAACGGGATACAAATTGAAAAGGAAGAACTCTCCAGGTTTTCCAATTTTGTTGAGTATAGCCTTTTGTAGAAGGATCTGATGGTGTTTTGGATTTCTTCAGGATCTGTTGTTATGTCTCCCTTTTCATTTCTGATTTTGTTAATTAGGATGTTGTCCCTGTGCCCTCTAGTGAGTCTAGCTAAGGGTTTATCTATCTTGTTGATTTTCTCAAAGAACCAACTCCTCGTTTGGTTAATTCTTTGAATAGTTCTTCTTGTTTCCACTTGGTTGATTTCACCCCTGAGTTTGATTATTTCCTGCTGTCTCCTCCTCTTGGGTGAATTTGCTTCCTTTTTTTCTAGAGCTTTTAGATGTGTTGTCAAGCTGCTAGTGTGTGCTCTCTCCAGTTTCTTTTTGGAGGCACTCAGAGCTATGAGTTTCCCTCTTAGAAATTCTTTCATTGTGTCCCATAGGTTTGGGTAAGTTGTGGCTTCATTTTCATTAAACTCTAAAAAGTTTTTAATTTCTTTCTTTATTCCTTCCTTGACCAAGGTATCATTGAGAAGAGTGTTGTTCAGTTTCCACGTGAATGTTGGTTTTCCATTATTTATGTTGTTATTAAAGATCAGCCTTAGTCCATGGTGGTCTGATAGGATGCATGGGACAATTTCAATATTTTTGTATCTGTTGAAGCCTGTTTTGTGACCAATTGTATGGTCAATTTTGGAGAAGGTCCTGTGAGGTGCTGAGGAGAAGGTATATCCTTTTGTTTTAGGATAAAATGTTCTATAGATATCTGTTAAGTCCATTTGTTTCATAACTTCTGTTAGTTTACTGTGTCCCTGTTGAGTTTCTGTTTCCACGATCTGTCCATTGGTGAAAGTGGTGTGTTGAAGTCTCCCACTATTATTGTGTGAGGTGTAAAATGTGGTACATTTACACAATAGAGTACTACTCAGCTATTAAAAAGAATGAATTTATGAAATTCCTAGGCAAATGGTTGGACCTGGAGGGCATCATCCTGAGTGAGGTAACACAATCACAAAAGAACTCAAATGATATGTACTCACTGATAAGTGGATAATAGCCCAGAAACTTACTATAGTGAGATATAAGATACAATTTGCAAAACACATGAAACTGAAGAAAAACAAAGAACAAAGTGTGGACACTTTGCCCCTTCTTAGAATTGGAAACAATCACCCATGGAAGGAGTTACAGAGATAAAGTTTGGAGCTGAGACAAAAGGATGAACCATCTAGAGACTGCCATATCCAGGGATCCATCCCATAATTAGCCTCCAAACGATGACACCATTGCATACACTAGCAAGCATTGGCTGAAAGGACCCTGATATAGCTGTCTCTTGTGAGACTAGGCCAGGGCCTAGCAAACACATAAGTGGATGCTCACAGTCAGCTATTGGATGGATCACAGGGCCCCCAATGGAGGAGCTAGAGAAAGTATACAAGGAGCTAAAGAGATCTGCAACCCTGTAGGTGCAACATTTTGAACTAACCAGTATCCCAGAGCTCTTGACTCTAGCTGCATATGTATCAAAAGATGGCCTAGTCGGCCATCACTGGAAAGGCCCATTGGACATGCAAACTTTATATGCCCCAGTTCAGGGGAATGCCAGGACAAAAAAATGGGAATGGGTGGGTAGGGAAGTGGGGGGGAGGGTATGGGGGACTTTTGGGATAGCATTGGAAATGTAATTGAGGAAAATACGTAATAAAAAAATATAAAAAGAAAAAAAAAAAGAAAAGGAAGTACTCAAAATACCACTATTTGCAGATGATGTGATATTGCACCAGATCCCAAAAAATTCCACCAGAGAACTCCTACAGCAAAGGAACTTCAGCAAAGTGTCTGGATATCAAATTAGTTCAAACAAATCAGTAGCCTTCCTATACCCAGAGGATAAATGAACTGAGAAAAAATTAGTAAAACAACAACCTTCACAATAGTCACAAACAATATAAAATATCTTGGTGTTAAAATATCTGTACAACAAGAACTTCAAGTCTCTGAAGAAAGAACTTGAAGGAGACCTCAGAAGATGGAAAGATCTCCCATGCTCATGGATTGGCAGGATTAATATAGTAAAAATGGCCATCTTGTCAAAAGCAATCTGCAGATTCAACACAATCCACATTCAAATTCTAAATCAATTCTTCATAGAGTTAATAATAACAATTTCCAAATTCATCTGGAATAACAAAAACAAAAACAAACAACAACAAAAAAAAACCATGAGAGTAAAAACTATTCTCAGAAATAAAAGAACTTCTGGCAGAATCATCCCTGACCTCAAGCTGTATTACAGAGCAGTCCTGATAAAAACTGCATGGTATTGGTACAGTGACAGGCAGATAGATCAATGGAATAGATTTAAAGACCCAGAAATGAACCCACACACCTATGCACACTTGATCTTTGACAAAGGAGCTAAAACCATTCAGAAGAAAAAAGAAAGCGTTTTCAGCAAATGTTAATCCATCTCACATGCAAACCTTAACCTAGATACTATTGCTGATGCCAAGAAGTACTTGCTTCTGAGAGGCTCTCCCAAATCCTGACCAATACAGATGAGGATGCTCGCAGCCAACCATTGGGCTGAGCACAAAGACCCCAATGAGGAGTTAGGGGAAGGACTAAAGGTGCTGAAGGGGCCTTATCTGGCATTAGTGGGAGAGGAGGCCCTTGTTCCTGTGAAAGCTTGATACCTCAGTCTAGAGGAATGCTAGGGCAGTGAGGCAGGAGTGGGTAGGTGGGTTGGGGAGCACGCCCATATAAGTATGGTAATGGGGGGATGGAATAGGGGGTTTGCAGAGGAGAAATTGGGAAAGGGGATAACATTTGAAAGGTAAATAAAATTTCCAATTATAAAAACAATATAAGATATACATAATAAATCATAGAATAAACTAAAAATAAAAAATAAAAGAAGTCTTGGGCAGACCAATCATAGATACCCAATGGTGGCCATGAGTTCATGATTACAATGGCTGAGCGCCACCTTGCCCTGCTGAGTCTATTCTATAGGAGGCTTTTTCATAGCCCTCTCTGCCATCTTCTGGTATTTTTTTTTCATTCTTTCTACTCCTTTTCCATAATACAGTGTTCCTTGAACCTTACCTAAGTCTTCATTAGGACTGAGTATTCATCTGCCTCTTATTCTCAGCAACTTGCTCTACTTACAGGACCAGGAGACATGCTCTACTTATAAGACCAAGAGCTGTTCATATTCAGTATTTATATTTCCTGGTCCAGGAACAAAGATAAAAGTCATTCAAACACCAACATGGGACCGGGAAAAGTAGCAGCAAACCCTGGTATATCCCCCTTCACTGTCATTAGCAGACTGAAAAATAGCTTTAATTTTATTTGCACTTACATAAAATAAATCACCAAAACTCCTAAAGGAAGCATCTTTATAATACTCTTTATTTTCTATTTTTAAAATGAGAAAGGACTTGTAGATATTAAGGTTCTTAGAAAATCAGGTGGGACAGTCTCCCTGGTAATATGGTATGTTTAAGGACTACACATCTATACTGAATTGGGAATAATCATCTCAGTTTTTAGTCTAAATGTTAATGAAGCTGATGACATAAGAGTCAATTTTCTCTTTATTAGGAAGACTAGAGCTCAAACTCATAAACATTCTTCAAAAATTCTTATAAGGGCAATAGCAATATTTAAAATATGAATAATTTATTTTAAATTAAAATTCTTCTAAACAAATAATATTAAAAATATATATATAATTTCTTTCCATGGAATAATGTTTTCTTCATTTAAGAGACTATGATGTGTTTTCTTGTCCACACAGAAATGTTAAGTATTTTCTGGAGTTAAAGAAATAGCATGAATGAACTAACAACATTTTCATGTAAAGGTTTTATTTCCAATCTGTTTTGTGGACCAATAATGTTACTGCATTATCATATCTGTAATATTTTCCAAACTTCACAGTTCTAAAATGTGTCCATAGGATATCATTTAAGAGAGAGTAGAATTTGTCATTTACAATGAAATAAATGGTAAACATATTATAATCACCATTTCATCATTTCACTTGGCAAATGTTTAAAAAAAACACAGCTAGTTTGTTTCTCAAACTGGTTAGTTCTTATATAGATTTTAAAGCCAGAGAATGATGCTGCTCAGGCCTGTGGAAAAGAAGTGAAAGGGGACCAGAACTTATCCTGTGTCAGTCCTTGTGCAGGGTAAATGGATTACTATGTTTAATTTTATAAAATGTAAATGGGTGAAAAGGAGTTTAATTTATCAAGTTACAACAAATATAAATATGTTCATCAATTGTAACTGTACTCCACAACATCCATAAAATTATACATTTTAATTGATAGTTGGTTTCTGTTATATGTATTTTAATTGATAGGGCTTTATTTCTCTCTCTCTCTCTCTCTCTCTCTCTCTCTCTCTCTCTAATTGGCTCTGCTTGTTGCAAAAGAAGGTAAGTATTACACTTAGCTGTGGGTAAAGGATGAAAGTTGGAATGCACTTAGGGTTATGTTGGTGTATCAAAGTGACAAAACTTCTGCACCTACGGCTCCGGGATCACTGTGGAGAGCGTTCTTACTGCTTTTCTAGACTATAAGAGCCAGTAGAACAAAGGAACAAGAAGCTACATCAATGAAGTCTCACCAGATTATTGCCTAAACATGAGCTGAACAAAGAGAATAGCAGCAGGTATTCTATTATGGAAAGCGATTACTTCAACCCTAGACAAAAACTACAGGCAATTTAGGAATGCTGAGAGGGGCAAGAAATAGTTTCCAGGGAAAAGCACATTAACTGGTTATCTAATACCAAATAATCAGCCCTGAATATATTCATGACAGTAACATTATACAGATTGAATAAGTTCTATATATTTATTCAGGAATATGTCTACATAGACATAAGTGTGTATGTGTGTAAAAATATACTTATTTGATACATATAAATATATATTTATATATTTATGTTAAAACAACTGATAGAAAAGAGGTAATGTAATTGAAAGAAAATAATGAAGGTTTTATGGAAGATTTGGAGGGAAGAAGAGAAGGGGGAAATGATACAATTATATTAACAAAATTAAGTGAATTCTTTTAAATATGTATAAATAAAAATTCCAAGTTTCAACATCATTTGAACAGAAAAGATAAATAGCTCAAGGAGATTCTAGAAGAATTGGTGGAAATTTTGAGATGGTAAATCAGAGCAGTTCAATGGGAAACCTCTTACCCTGGACACTGAATGCCATCTGTGCTGTCATTGCCCCACTATGCTGCATGTCTCTACAAATATCAAACATACATCTACTTTTGTCCTTCACATCTTTCAAAATTCGAAGTTCAAATTCAAGTGAAGAATAAAAGAGCTTACATTATATATTTTCTGTCCTGATGTCAGAATTCAGGAAGCAAAGCATTTACTCTTTATCCTCTATACTCATATTCTCTCTCTCTCTCTCTCTCTCTCTCTCTCTCTCTCTCTCTCTCTCTCTCTGTCTCTCTCCTTCCCTCTGTCTTCTCTGCCCATAGAACAAAGTACTCAAGAATAAGCTAATTCTGGTAGCCCTGATCTCTTCTGACCTTAGTTTTGAAAAACATAAGAGTAAATCTATTACATATTAGTTTTAAATTCTTTTAAAATTACTATAGACTACCATTTATATATATATATAAGATATATAAACAATAAATGATCTATTAACTTCTCAACTACTAGATAAAATTTATATTATGTACCATGAAAGATTATTTGGAAGATTGTAGGAATGACACTTCTGTCACAAAACTATTACTTGACAGGTGAATTGAGAAATTTGCAACCTGCAAAGCAAAGTCTTGATATGGTCTGAATTCAGAAGGACAGGTCAATTTTAAAAGGATTCCCAAGGATAGAAAAGAACACCTGATCAATATACCAATATATGAGCTGATAAAATAAGATTTCTTTTCAGGATAATATTACTACATTCATATTCACTCTTGTTTTGTTGGGGAAAAATGGCATTGGAGAAATGCCTAGGAAATAGAGAATACTACATACATTGGTATATCATTGCAATGCTTATGCCTGGAGACTTGCTAGAATTGAGGTTCAAACATAATAACCTCTAATATCATGACTAACCAAATAATAGCTAAAAATGGCCAAGGCTAATGACCTAGTTATAGGGGTTCAGGTTGGACAAATCACAGATCAATTCTATTTACTAAAAAGGTTGGCACAATTTCACCAAAATGTCACTTTTGAGCAAACAACACTTGTGATTAACATTTCCTGATCATTATGTGAAATTAAACAAACCAAGGTGAAATTCTGCTTAGGTCACCATTGTGTATTTACACAAGGTTCTAGACATAATAAAATATATATAACATGAAAATAGCAGGTGACAGTCATTCCAAGGTGTTGAGAGAGAAGCATCTCCAGAGGTGATAATTTTAAAATTAACATAAAACATAAAAAGAAATATTAATTAACTAAATATTTATGATATGAGCTGTTTTATGGGTAAATACAACATACTATGCTGAAATACAAATTGGACAAAAGGACTAAGACACAAATTGTTAAAGCCTCCAATTTTTCTGAATTCAAAATTTATTTAAAAGGCTTTGGGATGGCTCCCTAGATAGGAATTCTGTTTACTAGTATAGAAGGGCATTTCATGTCTTCTGGCTTCTACATATACATCCATACACACAGATCTTCAGCACACACACACACACACAAACACACACACAAAAACACACACAAAAAAACACACATTATGTGTTGTTTAATAGATTTAACACAATGATATTTTGAATCTATATGATTAGATATGAAAAGTAAAAGTGTAATTAAAGTGTATAGAAAAATTAAAAGACAAATTAAAGTGTATAGAAAATAAAGGAAATTGACTATTAAACTAAAACTATAGAAATATATTTTGTTAAATGTAACATAGAAATATTTGAAATGTTAATACAAAGAATTGAGAGGTACTTGTGGGTTAAATATATAACATCATTACATTATTTCAAGATAGATTATGAAATTAAACCTAGTATCAAGAGAAATAGCCCATCTGTTGAGTCAAATTGAGAGTTCATTTTTATAATTAGATAGAAATGTATATGAAGCAGGTATTCCATGTTCTTACTAGCATTCTGTCTTCTCTTTTGTAGAGAATTTAGATAATGCACTAGGAATTCGCTATGGACACATTTAACGGAGCACTTAGGACCTTAGGAATTTTTGGCTATCACTATATTTAATAAGGCTCAGTATTGGGATCCATCCCATAATCAGCTTCCAAACGCTGACACCATTCCATACACTAGCAAGATTTTGCTGAAAGGACCCAGAGATAGCTGTCTCTTGTGAGACTATGCCCGGGTCTAGCAAACACAGAAGTGGATGCTCACAATCAGCTATTGGATGAATCACAGGGCCCCCAATGGAGGAGCTAGAGAAAGTACCCAAGGAACTAAAGGGATCTGCAACCCTATAGGTGGAACAACATGATGAACTAACCAGTACCCCGGAGCTCTTAACTCTAGCTGCATATGTATCAAAAGATGGCCTAGTTGGCCATCACTAGAAAGAGAGGCCCATTGGACTTGCAAACTTTTTATGCCCCAGTACAGGGGAAACGCCAGGGCCAAAAAGTAGGAGTGGGTGGGTAGGGGAGTGGGGGGGGTTATGGGGGACTTTTGGGATATCATTGGAAATGTAAATGAGGAAAATACCTAATAAAAATATATATATGCAAAAATAAGGCTTGGTATTGAGGAGAATAATACCAAACAAGGTTCAAAAACCCTCACACATTCCTGAATTAGGCATGCAACATGCACACTCACAAAGATTTGCAGGTGTCACCACTTATCCAAGCTCTGCTATTTATTACCAAATAAGTGGAAATTTTATATGTTAAAATATCACTATAAATGATTTAGTAATTAAATTTGCATTCCATTGGACGACTAGAAAAGACACACTTCTAAGCATCCTACATTGATGGGTAGAAATGTACTTGACTTTAAAGGACAAAATGTAATAAAACATTAGAGCTATTAGTAACAACAATGAGGCAACAATGACTTTGATCCTAAGGATGATGGAGTTGTCCTTTATTCAATAAATCAATAAGATAAGGGAAAGGACCCAAAGAGGTATGAAAAATATTCAGTTTTTATTTTTGTGGCTTATAACAATAATTGTTTTATTCAATTAAAAATTTCAAGGTCCTTCTCTGCAATCTTTATACCAACAATTAGAAATATCCACATGGGAAAGACTGAAAAAAAAGTCATTGTCCTCATGAAAACATTAGTCAATTTTGTGTAGTCTCTATCATTAAGATTCACTTTAATTTAGAATTTAGTGAATAGATTTCTTCTCTGAATAGACTAATTGTTATAAACTCCAAAGAATTTAGAATTCACGCATCAAATGTTGGGACAAGCCCTTGTGCTTGTACAAACATTCTGGTAGTAATAACATATCATCTATATGGAAATTACCTCAGAATTGTCAAATAGATATTTTTATGACAACTTTTTATATTAGTATATTATACTGAAAATATAGACCTTCAAATATATTTTAACTTTCCAATTATTATCATAGTATATTCCATTTGAAAGACATCCCTCTCTTGTTAAAATATTCAAAATAAGACTATCATCTGGTTAAGTAAAAATTTTTAGAATTATTCATTGTACATATGTATGTGTAGCAGTTGTGAGTGAGCAATTCTATGTGATACTAATATCCTGAAAAAACAAGCAATTTTAGATTTAGTTTTGTATTTAATCCTGAATAACCTACTCAGCATGTTGTAGAGAATGTTGCCAAGGCATGCTATTCCTTGAAAATAGAATGCTTGTTTAAGGGTAAAGATTGTAACACAGGTCAAGCATGAAAAATATTAGAATATTTTTATTGCTAACCACACAACATATTAGTATCAAAATATCTAAGAGCCAATGCTTATACATTTGTTATATCATAATTATGATACTGTTCTCTTTCCACATATTTAGGATGGACTAAACTTTTTCTAAGTTATATGGGGCATAATGAAATTGGGAATATTTAATTGAGTTCATTTATCAATGAATTATATAGCTAGCCCAGATGCTTTGTAGCCAAAAATTCATGCAAAGGGATACATTATTCAAGTAAGCTCCAGTTTAGCTGTCAACCATGATCAAATTAATAGGGTAATTGCTAAATCACTATTTTGTATAGAACTACAAAGACACACATTTAGAGACCCTGTGCTGTGTGTTTCAAAGCACCGAGAGCATTTTTAATCTAAGCAGCACCCCAGAGCCAAATAGACCCTACTGCTTTCCTAGCAGTGACCTACACACTGGGAATAATGCAATTAATGAAAATCCCCAGAGTCTAAGATGAAAATGCAAAATATTTTTTTATTTCTCTGGAGTCACTGAAATGTTCATTTACTCTAAAATGGTATCTGTAAAAATTATTCAAAGCTAAGCACACTATTCAGAAAACAAAGAAAGGCATTTTAATTAAAACAAGTATGTGCCTTTTATTTGATTTCTTTTCTTGAAAAATTCCAAGGCTGACAATAAACCTCAAAATCCAGATTGTCTTATATGTGACATTTGCTTTCATAAACCATGCAGTTATCAAGAGCTAATCCTGTAGAGAAACTAATCAAGGAAGGCGTTACACAAATGCAAAACATATGATTAAAGAGGGGAAGGCAGATCTCATGCAAAGAACTGAATATTATAATGAAATTGCCACTGAATGGAGATGTGAAGACTTCAAGCTCACTTTAATTAGGGCACTGAGTGGAATCCCCTAAGACCAACAAGAATTGAACAGCTAATAATCAGTTTGTTCTTCGCTGATTACCAGTTAATCATGTCCCAAACACAACCATGGTCCCCTCTCTAATTATGAATACATTTTCAGACCTCTCCTTTAATCTCCACACTTTTTAGGGGTATACAAATCTTAATCAACTAACTGTACAAGTGCCTACAACCAACAAATGCCTTGAAAACCCTTCCTACTGTTTAGCAAGTAAATATTTGTATCCTTTTGTGGCACAGTGGTAAACATTGGCTAATCTTCTGAGGAGGAAAGAGCTCAGAAGGCAAGGAGGAAAGAGTATAGGGCTTATCTTTTCCAAATAAAGGTTTACTTTCTATACAAATTGCATATTCTTTGTGGAAATTTGAAAGAACATAGGAAAGTGAGATAAAGACATCCACATAAGTATACAATGAAATGAAAAACATTAATAAAAATTCTTGTCATTATTTTTATATTTTTGTACAGAAGAAATATGTTTTATATGTTCTTATAGTTCAAAATAATATCACATCATATTATTATAATTTAACAGCATGTGATCTATCAAGATAATTTTATTTTTTTATTTTTATTTTTAAAATGCTACAGAATATATTTTAATAATATTCTTATCCCATTCCAAAAAAAAAAGAGAAATACTCAAAAACAAACAAAGATCAGATTTAAAATAAAAATAAATTTATTATATGTTGGCTGATTATTCCTGACCATGGGGCCTGGGATGAGGACCTGTAATATTGGAAAGCTTCTGTAAGGCAAAGGATATAGTCATTAGGACAAATCAGCAACCTACAGATTAGGAAAAAAAAATCTTCACTAACTCCATATCCAAGTGAAGGCTAATATCCAAAATATATAAAGAACTCAAGAAGCTGACCTCCAAAAAGACCTAACAACCTAACTAAGAAATGGGGCAAAGAACTACACATAGAATTCACAACAAAGGAATCTTAAAGAAATGTGCAATGTTCTTCAGTGTCTTAATGTGATAAATTTTGGGTAAGGTTCCATAAGCTACTGAAAATAAGGTATATTATTTGTGTTTGGGTGGAATGATCTATAGATTTCTGTTTGATCCATTTGATTTAAGGCTTTCTTTACAGAATTTCTTTGTTTAGATATTGTCTGAATGACTGGTTTATTGGTGAGACTAGGGTATTGAAATCTCCCATTAAGACTAATTTAGGGTGAATATGTAATTTTAGCTGAAGCAATGTTTGATTTTTTTGTTGTAGTTGTTTTATGAACTTCATAACTGTTCAGAGTTGTAATATAAGTTTTGTAGATTAATGAGTATGTCGTATTCTTCCCTCTTAGTTTTTGTTTGAAGTCTATTTTGTCAAATATTAAAATAGCTAGGCCTACTTGAGTCTTGGTTACATTAACTTAGAATAACATTTTTTATCCTTTTTCCCTAAAGTGAAGTCTATCCTTGTTGGTGAGGTATGTGTATGAGATGGAGCAAAAAGAAAGATCCTGTTTTCTTACATAATTTATTAATGTGTATTTAGAGATGAATTGAGACCATCAATACTGAGAGTTATTAATGATTAGTGTTAATTGAGTACTGTTTTATTGTTGTGGCTGTGTGTAATTTAACCCTCTTTTGAATAATTGTCTTCGAATTATTTATTCCTTGTTCCTCTTGAATGTAGGTAGCCCCGTCTTTCGACTGAAAATTTCCTCCCAGAGTCCTAGAGCAGGCTTGGTAGGGAGAAACTGATTTATTTTGGTGTATGTATGAACTTTTCCTCTCTACCTATTGTAATTGATAGTTTTGCTAAGTAGTTTGGACTGGTATCTTTGGTCTCTCAGGGTTCTTAGAACTCAGGGTTCCAGGCCATATGGCTTTCAGAATTCCAATAGAAAAGTGAGGTGTAATGCTAAAAGGCATAAATGTATATGTTACTTGGCCTTTTTTCCTTGCAGCTTTTAGTATTCTTTGTTCTTTTCATTACGTGTTTATATTATTGTGTGTTGTAGGGTGTTTTGTTTCTGGCCCTATGTCTTAGATGTTCTACAGCCTCTTTTAGCTTGATATATATCTGTTTCTTTAGTTTGAGGTGTTTTGGTTTTTTTACTATGATTTTGTTAAAAATATTTTCTGTGATTGTGGCACCATATACAAGTCCTGCATGGGTCTGTACCAGATGGGAGACCTAGCACTGAGACAGGAAGTAGGCACAAGCTTCCACTCTTAACTAGAACTTATCCCCAATTAATTACTATTCAAAAAAGAAAAATTAGGTTTCTCCAACAGTTTCCATGAATATACAAACCACACTTAAGTGAAGGATCCATTATCTAGCAGCCAATAGCCAGCATAAAAAGAATTCAATGAAAGTTTTGGAGTTTTTTTGTTTATTTGTCTTGTTTGTTTGTTTTGTCACATGATGCTTGTTACCTCACTTTATTTATTTTTATAGAGCTTTATCTTATGTTTTATGATTCCAATTTTGTCTTTATGGGTTTCAGATGTATGGAAATCTATTCATCTCAGTCTATGTGAATGTTACGTGTGCTTTTTCTTTCATTTTTTTTCTGTTTATTTGTTAGTTTTGAGTTATTTGGGTTTGCTTATTTTTTGTTTTATCTTTTTACTTTAATTTTAGATACCTTTTAGTTTTTAAGTGAGAGAAAGGAAGAATGTGGATTTTGGTAAGTGGATAAGTAAAGAGGTTCTAAGAGGAAGTCACAATATATAATATGAAAATAAAATAAAATATTATTTTCAATTTAAAGTTTGTTTCTCTGTTTATGACCTTGGATTCTTTTTTTTTTTTTTTAGTTGAAAACAAATACTTTTTTCACAAAACATATCCTGATTACAGTTTTCCCTCCCTCTGCTCCTTCCAGTTCCTTACCACCTTCCTCCCCTCCTGACCAACTCCCTTTCAGTTTCTATTAAAAAAATAAATAAATCACAAAAACAGCAGGCTTCTAAGAGATAACAACAAGACAAAATAAGACATAATAACTTGAGTCAAAACGTTCTTATCAAAGTTGGCCACAGCAACCCCAAAAGAGGAAAAGAAGCCCAAGAGTAAGCATAAGAGTCAGAGACCCATTAGCTGTCATAATCAGGAGTCCCTTATAAATCCTAATCTAATAACAGTATAGATAGAGCAGATGTGCTGTAGACACATGTTGGACCAACCGTGAAAGCAGTCTGTGTTCTGGTTGAGCGAAGCTTACTCTGGAGATCCAATGGAAAATTCTACAAGGGATGGAACAAGCTATGCTACCAGACACAGGCGCCTGACACCAGGAGTCCTCAACTCAGTAGTTCTGCGACTATCTGTCATGTAGACAATGTCCCAAGCTCCTGGTATTCTGGCTAGACTCCACTGCCACAGTTAACCTGGCAGTAGCCAGGTATGCTCCTCCCCACATTTACCTGGCAACAGCAAGGTAGCCCAGCCCACTATAAAAGGGACTGCTTGCTTGGACCCTACTCTCTCTCTCTCTCTCTCTCTCTCTCTCTCTCTCTCTCTCTCTCTGTCTCTTCTACAATACAGCTCTAAAACCATGAACTGTCTCTGCTCATCAAGACCTGCTGTGTTAGAACAATGGAATAGGCCTTTCCCTAAAGAGCCACATCCATTCTCCCACAGGAAGGCCTCCCAGGGTTTCCAGCCACCAGACTGGATGAAAGGATGAAAGACTCTAGCCCAGCGCTCTTTCTCCCCCTGCCCCCTTCTCCCTCCAGTCCTGGGGCTGGTCGAGCCACCCCTAGGCCCCTCCCTTTGTTCTCATCTCTTCCAAGACATACAGCAGTGTCTGGGATGTCCAGGAATGAGAAGCTGTGAGACCCAGATACCCCAGGCTGCTCCCACTCTACCCCTGCAGACTGGGGTTTCATGGCTTCACACAGCCAGATGCCCACACAGGAGGTGTATCCCGTCCCGCGGGATTCAGTTATTCGTGGGTGCGAGGGGGACCGCGAACCTGGAAGGAAATGGGAGGAAAAGAAAGAGAGGCGGAGACCAAGTAGAATTGTACCTATCAAGGTCTCCTTTATTAAGCTGAGGTGCCTTCTTTTTAAAGCATACATCGCGGAGAAAATGGGAGGGGTCGAGGGAGAATTATACAAAGAACAAAGAAGTGGGCATCTGATGACATGGGGGCTGAGGTCAGGCGCCAAACTTGCGGGCACTCTGCATCTTATCTCTGGAACATAGATCCTCCTTGACAGCCTTGGGTGTCAGGCTGGGCTCAGGCGTAACTCATGTCCTTGGATGTCATGGGAACTCAGGAAGAGATAAGGAAGAGGGGACCATTATTCAACTTTACAGCCTTAGGTGTTAGGAAGGGAATAAGGAGAAAGGGGGGTGGCAACCAGCTCTTAGCACAAGGCCATTTGATTTGTTAAAGAGATTTGAGAAGGGATCATCTTCTCACGGAATGGTCTCTGACAGAGGTGTAGAGAGCGCTCAGCAGTCCTCTCCCCTCCCCCCAGACCTCAGAGTTCTGATGGGACAGGTCATCTCTCCCACCTCCTTCATTTCCTCAAGTGTGTCACATGTAAGTTCTATGATTGCTGCTTCAGTTTCTACGAGTTCATATGTGCCTGGCTTAGTTGATTCAGAGACCTTTGTTTTTCTGGTTTCCTCCATCCCCTCTGATTCATATAATCTTTCTTTCTTTGACAGGATTCTCTGACCTCTGAGGGGAGGAAAATTGTATCAGTGTCAATGGTGACTCTTAGTCTTAATAATGTAGGAATGAGGGTTCACTGGGGTTTGCCTGATTATAAGAGATGGCCAGTTGAGACTCAGTCACCCATATTACTAGGAGTCCTCATGAAGACTACCTTCAAAGTTTCAGAGAACTTTCCACTGCACTAGGTTTCCATACTATTTCACCAAATCCCTCTACCAGTTCCAAGAGTCTCTCTCCTCATTCTATCCCTCTATACATCCCATCCCCACCCAATCCCTCTTGCTCCCAACCTCAGTCATCCCAAGTTCACCCATACAATCTATTCTATTTACCTTCACAGGAAGATCTATGCATTTCCCTCTACAATCCAACCCTCTTACGGAACCTCTGTAGGTTTATGGATTATAGTTTGAATATCATTTACTTAGTAGCTAATATTCACTTACAGGTGAGCATATACCATATTTGTCTTTTTGAGTCAAGGTTACCTCACTCTCACTCAGGATATTTCATCCATTTGCCTCTAAGTTTCAAAGAGTCATTTTTTAAATCTGATAAATGCTCCTTTGTGAAAATGTACCACATTTATCCATTTTTCTCATTTATCCATTCTTCTGTTGAGATAAATCTAGGTTGCTTCAAATTTCTGGATTTATGATTAGAGTAACAATGAACATAATTGAGCAAGCTTCCTTGTGGTAAGGTGGGGCATCCTTTGTGTATAGGCCCAAGAGTGATGTAGCTGTACTTGAGATAGACAGATTCTCAATTATCTGAGTAACCATAGTATTGATTTCCATAGTAGCTGTATATGTTTGCACATCCATCAGCAATGGAAGAGTGTTTCCTTTGATCCACATCCTGACTATCATGAGCTGTCACTTGTGGTATTGATCTTACCCATTCTAATATGTGTAAGATGGAATCTCGAGGTAGTTTTCATTTGTATTTCTGTGATCACTAAGGATATTGAACATCTTGAAATGTTTCTCAGCCATTTGGTAATTTTTATTATAAGAATATTTAGATCTGCTCCCATTTTTAAATTGGATTGCTTATGTAGTTTCTTAAGCTCTTTACATATTTTGGGTATTAGTCCTCTATCAAATGTGAAGTACATAAAAATCTTTTTCATTTTGAAAGCAGACACTGTCTGGTTAAGTTTCCCTTACCATACAGAAAGCTCTTCAGTTTTATAAGAAGCCATGTATTCATTGTATTCAGTACCTGGGCTACCAGTATTCTGTGCAGAAAGTCATCCTTTGTGCCCATGCATGTTATTTCCAACTTTGCCTTTTGTCAGGATCAGTGTATCTGATTTTATGTTAAAGTCTTTGATTTACTTGGACTTGAGTATAATTACAAAATAAACATGAAGTTTGGGGGAGATAAGTGAGTGGGTGGATTTGATCAAAACATATTATATACATGTATGAGTTCTCAAAGGACAAAAAGCATATATTCAACAAAACTCCCTCTGACAAATAAAGTCAGAGGTTTTATATATTAATTAGCCCACATTATTCATGTCAGAATATAATGTGCATTTAAAAATATTATTCTGTACTTCATTCCTTTTGATAAACTTTTAAGTGATATTTTCTTAATTAGCTTATTTTGGGGATAATTTAATGTTCATACATATAAATACAACCTTTTAAAATGATGATTTTTGCATTCACAACTTTAATTAATGTGTTTATATTTGTATTGTTCCTAGTTTGTAGTTTTATATGTAAGTTCATCTCTTTAAAATATAACCATCAAAAGAAATAGTGTCTTTATCCTCCAGTATTTATGGATGGGAAGACAACAGAGGCCTTTTGGATTGGTCCTTGATTGAAGTCATAACTTGTGACAAAATTGAGTTTATTTTTTCTACCCAATTCATTAGCACCGATGTTCATCATAATCATTAAGTGCATACCCTCATTGCTCATATCTACAGCCTCACATCAAAATGCCAGCTTACTCAGGGATGTAGTTTCAGAAGTGAGGGTCACACAAATACAAACCTTTACAACCCTGAGATTGTCATTTATTATTTGTTTTTTAAGAAGTGAGAAGAAACATAGATATACTAGGAAATCAGCACTTTCAATTTGTAGAGACATACAGCAAATCTTTTAGAGATTGTAAGCCACAAAGTATCTCAGCCCTAGCATATCTAAGAAGCAGCAGAAGACAATAGACAGATTACACTTGTGGTTATGTCCAACTTGTCTTAGTCAGGGTTTCTATTCCTGCACAAACATCATGACCAAGAAGCTAGTTGGGGAGGAAAGGTTTTATTATAATTCCATACTGCTGTTTATCACCAAAGGAAGTCAGGACTGGAATTCAAGCAGATCAGGAAGCAGGAGCTGATGCAGAGGCCATGGAAGGATGTTCTCTACTGGCTTGCTTCCCCTGGCTTGCTCAGCCTGCTCTCTTATAGAACCCAAGACTACCAGCCCAGAGATGGTCCCACCCACAAGGGGCCTTTCCCCCTTGATCACTAATTGAGAAAATGCCTTACAGTTGGATCTCATGGAAGCATCTCCTCAACTGAAGTTCCTTTCTCTGTGATAACTCCAGCTGTGTCAAGTTGACACAAAACTAGCCAGTACAATTGACCCCTTGTCAACTTGACACACAAACACATCACTAGTAAGCCTCAACCCTTACATTCTTACTCATCCCCAAGATCTAAATAACTTTAAACGTCCCACAGCCTGTACATATTCTTAAAATTTCAATCTCTTTAAAATATCCATCTCTTTTAAAATTCAAAGTCTTTTTACAATTAAAAGTCTCTTAACTGTGGGCTCCACTAAAACTGTTTCTTCCTTCAAGAGGGAAAATATCAGGGCACAGTCACAATCAAAAGCAAAAATCAATCTCCAACCGTCCAATGTCTGGGATCCAACTCACGATCTTCTGGGCTCCTCCAAGGGCTTGGGTCACTTCTTCAGCCATGCCCTTTGTAGCACACGTGTTGTCCTCTAGGCTCCAGATGCCTGCCTGTACTCCACTGCTGCTGCTTTTGGTGGTCATCTCATGGTACTGGCATCTCCAAAACACTGCATGACCCCTTCAATCTTGGGCTGTCAATTGCAACTGAGGCTGCACCTTCACCAATGGCCTTCCATAGCCTCTCACAGTGCCGAGCTTCAGCTGCTCTGCGTGACCCCTTCATGCTTTCAAAACCAGTACCACCTGGGTGACCCTTACACATTACCAAGTCCCACTAGTTATAAATCAGGTAGAAAGTATGATTAAGGGTAGATGGTATTGTGTATTTACACCTTTGGAAATGGACAAACGGTATCTAAGATTCTAATGGATATTTGCAATAAAATCATAGCCAAATTCTTTTAACTCCTGTTTGCAATCAAGAGGAACTGCATTCAGAGAGAAAGCCAGCATATCATGTAGAGCACAGCAGGGTTCTTAAACTCTGGAAAATGTATTTTTGATGTTTGTGAAAGATGAAAGGCAAGAAGGATGGAAGTTAACAATACTAAATTTGAAATATGTAACAACCCTGAACTAATGATGGGAATACATTGTGAGGATATATATTTTTGATAAATATATGAATATTTACTGTTTCTTTAGGAAGGTAAAGCCTCTATAAAGGTTTGTACTGTAATTCTCATTTGCTTATTCCTTAAAAATGTATTCATTCTATAGATTAAACTTACAAGAATTGGAAGCAAGAATATAAAGATTTTATTTATATCCTCTCTGTGCCTCTCTGTCTCTCCCTCTTCTTCCTCTGTCTCTGTCTTTTTCAAGGCCAGATGAAACTACCTATGGTACGATATCTTTTCTGATCATCTTCCTACTTCAAGCAACAACCCTGGTGCAGGACCACTGCTGAGAAGCTCTCTCCTAACGAAGGTCATCTGGACAGTTATTTTGTGTGTGCTCCATTTTACCTTAAATTAAAATGATTTGGTTAATTAGAGAGGAAAGTGTAGGAAAATTCTGTTTATCATTTACCCTGTCTTACTCACTTTTTGTATCTGTAGGGAAAAGATTTCTAATAATTCCCAAGTCACTTTTCTCTAGTCAGAAGGAAGTCCAGTCTAAATTTTGTCAATGAAATCAACTAGATAACAAATGCGTTGTTTTAACATTGTAACAGCAATGTTCAAGTAATTATTTTTGCTGTTACTTCACATATCAGAAGAGATAAAAGTAACCCCTACTTTTCTATTTCTTTTTGTCTTCATGCTTCAACTATTTCACAGTCTAAATCTGATGTAAAAGAAAATGAATGACCCATGACTTGGCTGAAGATTCTGTATCAATGACAATATATCCTTTCTCAGGAAGTATGCTGTGCACATAAAAATAATCTTATACATTATCAGAGTTATAGAGAGCAATATACATACAATTCCCTCAAGGAGATGCCTTCT
Organism: Mus caroli; assembly: GCF_978045245.1. Classification (NCBI taxonomy): domain Eukaryota; kingdom Metazoa; phylum Chordata; class Mammalia; order Rodentia; family Muridae; genus Mus; species Mus caroli. Next base: position 139,707,317 of record NW_028227262.1, read on the forward strand.
ACTTCCTCTGCAAAGGATCCTGCAGCTCTGGAGTGATTTGAGAAAAGGTTATACAATCCATAAAGAAAACATCAGAATTCCCAAACCAGAAATTTTGTAATCTTACTGAACACAAGAAACTTAGCCTTTCATTTTTCTACTTCTTATTTAAACTGACCCATAAAACAGAGTGTTGGGAATACTTGAAATTAAATATAAAATCTTCTGTCACCTAGCTACATGCTTAGTGAATTGAATTTCCCTTCTTTTACCCTCTCCCTCTCCTTGTTACTTCCTCTCTCTCTCCTTCTCCTTTTCACTCTCTCTTATGTCTACTACTGCCCTGATACTTGCACTCCTACTTACCTTTTAAATAGCAAGGGTTATTTGTATTGTCTGTTATTAATAATACACAGAGCATAAGGATTTGCTCATTTGGTCCACTAATGAGACCCAATACATCACTACCTACATTGCAAAGTGTGGGGAAGCTACCAGGATGGATCATTGCCATTCACTATACCCCTGGCAACTTTTAGCCCTTTATCCTTTACAACATTTGAATAGAACAGAAACCCTCCCATAGCATAGAAACCATAGTATTAAAATTAATCTACTTATACATCTTAATTATTGATAAAATGTGAGCTCCTTTGGAGGAGGAATTTTATATTTTTCTATGTCCACAACACTTAACATAGTATGTGGCCCACAACGTGCAATTAGCAAACAAGAAGGTGGAAAAAAATATGTGGGTTGAAAATAGGCAAGAGAAGGGTGGTATTCTTAATACCTTCTTAAATGAAAAGGGAATAGGTGAAGTGAACTGAATGTGGAAATCATTTAATGAACCATATTAAAGAGGGTAATATTTAGATACATTTTAATCTTTGTACCAGAAAGTAGGTAGGCTTTATTCCAATTTTCTATTCTAAAACATAAATGTGACTTATAAAATAACTTCAGTATGCAATTATGCTCATAGAAAGATAATTTTTGTTTCAGGTAGCCAAATAATAAAATGGCAAAGTGAGGAATAAACAAAAACTGGAGAGTTGTTGGGTTTTTTTGTTTGTTTGTTTGTTTTTCATCTTTCTTGTAAAGCAGCCTAGAGACTGAAATATCCTCTGAAACTATTCATCAGGGATGAAACATCCAGAACAAGGTGGAGAAAAGTGACTATGTGTGCCCACAGCCAACCATTGGACTGAGCACAGGATCCCCAATGGAGGAGTTAGAGAAAGGACTGAAGAAGCTGAAAGGGTTTCCAACCTCACAGGAAGAACAAAAATATCAACTAACCAGAACCCCCAGAGCTCCCAGAGACTAAACCACCAACCAAGAGGGACCCATGGTTCCAGCTGCATATGTAGTAGAGGATGGCCTAGTTGTTCATCAATGGGAGGAGAGGCCCTGGTCCTGTGAAGGGTCAGTGCCCCAGTATAGGTGAATGCCAGGGTGGGGAGGCAGGAGTGAGTGGGTTGGGGAGCACACTCATAGAAGAAAGGGGAGGAGGGATGATATAGGAGTTTTCTGGGGGGAGGGACAGGGAAAAGGGATAACATTTGAAATGTAAATGAAGAAAATATCTAATAAAAAAGCTAGGTTATCTCTCACAAATAAGTGTTTTTCAATCAGTTATTCAACACATTCTTTTGCCTAAGAGTGTTTTGTTTAAGCATTTAATAAAATGCAATGTGTGCATGTGATGATGATGATGATGATGATGATGATGACGACGATGATGGTGTGTGTGTGGTGTGTATGTTTGTGTATGTGTGTGCATGGTGGCACAATTTTATAGACTATCAAGATGAGAAGTTTGACAATTTTCATTGAAAAATACATATATTTGCTACCTTTAAAAACGGCACATTAGAAGATTGCCCTGGATCATCTCATGTGCAAATGAAATAAAGACAAAAATAGAGTCAAAGTCCCTCTAAGAGAAATCCAGGACCCAGTTAAAAGATCTCTATTCACAACACCATTAATTGATTTACACATTGGAATACTATTCAGTTATTTAAAAAAATCATGACTTTTGCAAGGAAATATATGGAAATAGGAAATATCATACTGAGTGAGGTAACCTAGACCCAAAAGGACAAGAATAATATGTACTCACTAATAAGTGGGTATGAGCCATAAAATAGAGGATACCCACAATCACTCCACAGACCCAAAGAAGCTAAACAAGAAGGAATGCCCAAGTGAAGATGCTTGAATCTCACATATTACAGGACATAAAATAGTCAGAGGAGGCAGATAGAGGAGGGAACTAGATGGAAGAGAGGATGAATAGAGAAAAGAATGGGGGAGGGTCAGGATCAGGTATGGGGGGAGATACGAGAGAGGGCCAGGGGGGCAGGAGAATGGAAAGAAATCTGCACGTGGCATGGAGGCGTTGTGGAGAGTCAAAGATTTGTGATAGGGGAGGCTCCCAGTAGTCAATGCACATGACCTTAGCTGAGACACATAGCAGTGGTGATATGGAACCTGAAAAGACCATCTCCTGTAACAAGGCAGGACCCCCAGTGGAGGAAAAAAGGACAACAACCTACCCATAAAGATTCAACCCAAAATTTGTCTTGTCTACAAGAAATGTATTGACAAAGATACAGCAGAGAATAACAATAACTGGCCCAACTTGAGACCTATTCCATGGGCAAGCACCAAATCCCTTACACTATTAAATCATTAATACTCTGTTATGCTTGCAGACAGCAGCCTAGCATTACTGACCTCTGAGAAGCTTCACCCAGCAGCTGACTGAAACAGACATTGAGATCCACAGCTACACATTGGAGGGAGCTCCTGGACTCTTATAGAAGAGTTGAGGGAAAGATTGAAGGCCCCAAAGGGAATAGGAATGCCACCAGTAGTCCAACGGAGTAAACTAACGTGGACCCTTTTGGGCTTTCAGAGACTGATCCACCAGTTGAAGAGCACACAGGGGCTGACCTGAGGCCCCTGGAACATATGTAGCATTTATACAGCTCAGTTAGTTGACCAACACTGGAACAGAGGCTGTCCCTAAAACTGTTGTCTGTATGTGGAGTCCATTCCCCTAACTGGCTCTCTTGTCTGGCCTCAGTGAGAGAGGATAAGCCTAACACTACAGAGATCTGATGGGCCAGGATGAGGGGATGGTGTGGACCCTTTCAGAAGAGAAGGAGAGAAGGGGACAAGGGGGAGGGACTTGTGAGGAAGGGAGCCTGGGGCGGGGGGGATGAAGAAGTAAGCAGGATGTAAAATGAATGAATAAGTAAGGAAATAAATAATTAAATAAGGAAGAAAAACTAACAAACAATAATAACTTATCTACTTATCTCATATCCAAGAATGAAAAGCTGAGAATTACAGTGCCTTAAAATCCTACCATTGGTGAGGAAATGACCACTTCCAGAATACACCTGACAATACAGGGATTTGCATCTTGGGTTCTTCATGGCTCTCTTAAGAGTCTAGCTGCTATAATCTCTTTGAAGTTCAGCAATTGAAAGAGAGCCTTAAAAGAACATATGATCACTTTTTGCTGCCATCTCCCTCTGTTCAGTGAAATGGTATTGATGTCCAGGTCCTCATTTTTCCTTAAAGGTTTATAGTATGTGTCCAGAAATGCTGTGCTAGCTTCATTCTTTAAATAGGCTTCTAGTGAGAGTGTCTTGTTGGGGGAGGATTAGTAAGAGTTTTGCCAGTCTGACCAAGTGTGTAGATAGCAACAGCTTACTCTTCTCAAGCCTGTTTCCTTACATGATTTAAACCAATTTTCCTCCATTTCTCTGGGAGGGCTTAGTTTACTTATTGGAAACCCCAATTTTTAAAGCCCCAGTCAAGGACTGACTTACTGTTGGGACATGACAAACCTCATCATTTGTCAGTATTAAAAACACAAAGGAAAAAAAATAAATGAAGTAGTTGTTTCCTATGAGTAAAGGTTTCTCCCAGCTCAGATCAGATCAGACAAATCACTGTGCTCCCAGTTCCTAACTGGAAGGGGCATGAGTACATGCTTCAGGTCCCATCCTTCCCAGCTGCTGCTATTTATCAAGCTGTTAACTAGTCTGCATCTGGAAGCTGATGGGGCAGGCAATTAGTAGTCCTCTGAGATGTTAAATGGGTGTGTGAGTACTTCACAGCTGCCCTACCCTTGGCTTTCTCTGGTGTTAGAATCCCATTCATCCCTCACTGCTACTGAGACCTGACATCTGCTACAATCATGAATTTAAAAGAGTGTGCCATCTGAAAAACACTATGCACATTTGTGAATATATCCTATAGAGCATGGAACAAGTGGGTGAAAATGTGAGCTTTAGTGTACCACTAAGATGTGGAGGAACTAAGCCACATATGTAGCAATCCAACATTGCAAGCTGTTTGTCAAGGGAGTGGATTCAATCTTGCTTGTTTAAAAAAAATAGCAAAAATTGAACATCCTATCTCTCAGTGAATGACTACAACTAAAATAAGGATCTGGAGAAAAAAAATCTGAGAATTTCTGAGAAACTTTGACTAAGAGGCTTACTGAAGTTCTACTTTTGCATAAAGTGGCAGGATACCAGGAATAATGAGAATCTTATCTATTGGGAAGAAAAGATCACAGAACCAAATAAATAAAAATAGAATAAAATGTTTTCCAAATCAAAATCATATTTTTATAACCATAATGTGTGTGTTATTAAATGAGATTAACCAATTGACCTGATAAAGACTTTAAATAACAATGATTGAGATCAAAAAAAGAAATTCAGCAACAAAATAAGAATTTTAATAGGTTATAAACTACATAAAATACTAAATAGGAGTCACAGAACTGAATAATACAATATCTTAACTGAAATTTTCAATCGCATGTTCAACAAAAAATTATATAAAGCAGAATAGCTCACAATATGCTATTAAAAATATGTGCTACTGGACATAAGTACAAAAGTATTAAAGAACAAGGCAAAAGGACACTGAAAAATGAGTCTCTTTGCTAAATAAAAAAATCAGTAGGATTCCCCATGACATGAAAGAGACTATTCTTTCTCCTGTTCAGCAATCATAATAGAAACTACAATCAAGTATGTTAAATCATATGACAAGTCGTCTCCTGTATTCCAGAACCATGTGTGATTTATGAATAGGGCTTCTAAAAGAGTCAATGAATGTGCTTTTAGAAAGCTGTAACTTATTATATAAATAGTAAAACAAACAAACAAACATGAGAAAAGATACTGGTAGTCAATATGCACAACTTTATGCTGTGTATCTAGTTATTTAAACTGAGAACTCAAGAAAATGCCATGTCTACATCAATTTATTATCTGTGACAGATGGGATGGCCATTTGGAGACACACACACACACACACGTGTGTGTGTGTGTGTGTGTGTGTGTGTGTGTAAACATGAATGGATTAAAACCAATAAAGAAATATGGAGCTGATGTATGGAGGATATTTGGCAACAGTCTCAATGACAATTAATAAATTTCATGTTAAAACTCACTGTATGACTTACTCCATAGAACAAGAATCCAAACAGATAAAATCTACTTAGCCAAATTTTAACCTAAGAACAGAACAGTGGATGCAACAAAATCTTGAAGATCATGCCCTTCATAGGTAGATCCAGCACCATGCGTTACCTATCTCTTGGAGTATTAAAAATTATATTATCTTCAAATGGCCCTTTTGTGGTAGGATCTGAGTTGAGATATCTTGTAGCATTGGAAAGGTCATATTTAGTAGGAAAAATTAATCAGATCAAGTCTGGAAAATTGACTATGTTGGTAGTTTACTTAATTCCAACATTGTTAATACAATTGTATGAGAGCCAACACCTATTTTATGTATGTGATTACAGGTCTTAGTGTGCACCAGTAAGACTCTTGAAACTATAATGCTACGTTATGATACCCTTGTACAGAGCTAGAATGGCAATAGTACTCATGTCAAAAATAAGTGTTTTAGAATAATTTTCTAGGATTCATAACATAGAATGGGTTTATACCATATTATTGATTATCTAAAATCTGATGCTTTAATAAAAGGAAAGAATGAAAGGCTAAACCAGCAATTAAAAGAGTTCATACTAATTCAGTAATAAAATAATCATTTAGTGGAAACTGTATAGATTATACATAGGCTAAAAGAGCAAAAATGCTAATAATGTGATGCATTCTGTCCAAACTCCCCCAAATTATAGAGATGGTCTTTGTATTCATTAGTCTTTTCCAGAGCACTTGAGATCCAGTTTTTAGTGCCCAAACAGATAGTTTATATGAACTGTACCTCTAGTTCCATAAATTAAATACCCTGTGGCTTTCATAGGCATCTACATACACATGGTGCATAGAAACTCACAGAGGCACACACAGAGATATACATATAAATATAAAAATCTTAAAAGAAGATGAAGGAATGACTCTAATATGTTAGAAAATTAGTGTTGCTCATCAAGCCCTTTTTGAAAAACTCCTGACTCGGTGGAAATGGACTTGTTCTTCCTCATAGAGTGTTGGGTACAGTCTATAAAATAATTTGTTGCTCCTACTACTGTTGGCATAAAATTCTTTCCAAAATCTTTTGAGCTGCACTCCTGAAGGCCTATTCTACCTATCTCAGAAATTCAAATACTGAATGTAATAACAGACCCAAATATTACAGGAAGATTAAAGTTACTATACATAATGCTGTAGCACAGATCTGCTAACTCAAACATGACAAAATAACCAACTTAGTAGTCTGTCATTTGGCAAATACACCAAGGAAACCCTCTGACCATCCTATCAGTGTAAGGAGAAAAATATTCTTAATCCACTAATAATTTAAGTGGGACCAAAATTTAAATGGCCTAACTCCTAAAAGTACTCCTTATGATGTAAAAATTATGGTGGGATGTCAAGAACAAAATGTAATGGACATTCATGTGAGAAATGATCAATTGTATTACATTCCCTCAATTATTTGTTTTTTCATTAATCCTAAAGTTCATAGTTACTGTATATCTTTTCACAAATATGACTGAAGCTTCTTTGGTCTATCTTTTATTTTTCATCATGAGATTTCCTTTTAATTTTTAAAAACTTGAATTGCTCAGTTTTTTATTTTTATTTTTTATTTTTATCTATCTTGAACAATACAGTATTATTCTTCCTCTGAGAACACTGCTGATTCTACACTCCTCTTCCTGTATTTTTAATACAGTGGTTTAAAGGAAAGCATCAACTGAGATATTTGTAAAGCTAACAAAGACATACCCTGATTCAAAAATATAATGGATCAATCTTCCCTAAGAGGCCCATAATTTTACCATCTGGTTTCCTAGTACCACTTCCGTGGACAATACAAACTTTAGTAATCCTATTTGTGTGTCTATGTGTCCATTGATTCATGTACACATGTACACATATAACTATCTGTATATATGTCTATATGTATGTCTATATGCATATCTATATCTATCTATATGTGTGTGTATGTATATCTATTTATCTATCTATCTATCTATCTATCTATCTATCTATCTATCTATCTATCTATCATCTATCTATAGCAGAATTTTCTCCTAACTGATTAAATAAAAAAGGCGACAAGAAGCCAATCACCGAGTGAAGTGGAGACGGGTCTTCCAGATCTGGAAAAGGAAGAGGGAATGCAGGAGAAAGGAAGGCCTTTTAAGACAGAGAGATGGGAACAAAAATGGCAAGGACAAGATGTAGACTGGGGGGAAGAGAGGGTGTTCTGTAAGCTCAGGTGGAATCCACCAGGATCTGCCACCTGAAGAGTTCTTTCTTTCTTTCTTTCTTTCTTTCTTTCTTTCTTTCTTTCTTTCTTTCTTTCTTTCTTTCTTTCTTTCTTTCTTTCTTTCTTCTCTCTCTCTCTCTTTCTTTCTTTCTCTCTTTCTTCCCTATCCTCTTTCTTTCTTTCCTTTCTTTTTTTTTAATTGGATATTTTCTTTATTTACATTTCAAATGTTATCCCCTTTCCTGGTTTCCCCTTCGAAAAATACCCTCCCCCATGCCCTCCCCCTCTTCCTGCTCACCAACCTACCCACTCCCACTTACTGGCCCTAGCATTCCCCCACACTGGGGCATAGAACCTTCACAGGACAAGGGCCTCTCCTCCCACTGATGACCAACTAGGCCATCCTCTGCTGCATATGCAGCTAGAGCCATGGGTCCCTCCATGTGTCCTCTTCGTTTGGTAGTTTAGTTCCTGGGAGCTCTGGGGATACTGGCTAGTTCATATTGTTGTTCCCCCTATGGGGCTACAAACCCCTTCAGTTCCTTGGGTTCTTTCTCTAGCTCCTTCATTGGGGACCCTATGCTCTGTCCAATGGATGGCTGTGAGTATCCACTTCTGTATTTGTCAGGCATTGGCAGAGCATCTCGGGAGAGAGCTATATCAGGCTCTTGTCCACAAGCACTTGTTGGCATTCACAACAGTGTCTGGGTTTCCACCTGAAGATTTCTAGCATAGAATACTTGGTGAATTTAAGATGCTTGATTCCATGCCAAGCAATTTTGTTATCTGTTGATTCTAAACTAAGATTGTCTGGTGTTTTCCACTTCACAGCAGCTCAACGAAGCTCCAGAGATAGGTAACTTTTGTGTTGGAGAGAGGGCGACCCTAACTAGGTGTGGAATTTGAGAGTGCTGAGCACGGATTGGGCAGCAGCCACCAGAGTGGAGGAGAGAGCTATTTCTGAGCTCTGGAAAGGCAGAGCTAGCTGTGGTAGGGCAGACTTTGGCTAAACGCAAATATGTGGTCTTGGGCTATGTGCTGGGCTGGGAACAGACCAAGACCACCAGCTGATGCCTAGCTGGCAATATGGTGGGTTGTTTTTTAATATTGCACGATTATATATATATATATATATATATATATATATATATATATATATGTGTGTGTGTGTGTGTGTGTGTGTATACATATGTGTCTATACATATATGTATATATATAATGTATATTTATCTATCTATATAATTGATTATAGGCAACACAAAAGTATAAAGATGTATGATTCAATGTATTTATTCCTATACTGCTTTTAGAGTTAACAAATATTTGATTACATTTGAATCAGACTGTCTATAATCCATCCAGATCATACTATAATCCAAGGTATGTCTGCATTCTACCTGGATCATATCATTGAACATGAACCATTGCCTGAACAGCCATGTTGCTGGATTAAAATTTCTCTACAGCTATTGGTAAGGTACTATTGCTGAAAAAAGCTGCATAACTCACAGAACTTACAGAAGTCAAACTGGTACCTACCTAGAGTCTTTACCCATACTGACTATTACAGACAGGGACTCTGCACACCAATAAAGGAGAAAGAGAACATCAATCCAGTTACAATGGTGACCAGATGGCATGATATGCTGGTATAGTAGTGGCAAAAAAAGCTATAGTAGTAACCAACAACTCTATTATAGGAATTAAGATATGAAATGGAACTCATGAACAACAAACCTCATGTGGCCAGGACGCAGAGACTACATAACCTAAACCTAAGCGAAAACTAAATACTACGGTTCTACTAAAGGAACATAGCAATAAAATAAAATTATTTTATACTCTTAGATCAGTGCCTTACCCAGCAATCATCAAAGAAGCTTCATCCTACAGCAGATGAAAACAAAAACAGAAACCCACAGCCAGACAATTTGCAGAGATTGATATATCTTGGAACAGTCCATCCTAAATAGAATGCCCCATCAAAACCCTCTCCTCAAGTGTCAGGGAACCCTCTAGAAAAAGAGGCAGAGAGAGTGTTGGAGCCAAATAGATATAGACATAGACATAGACATAGACATAGACATAGACATAGACATAGACATAGACATAGACATAGATATAGATATATTTATATTTTATTATATATTTGATAGATATTGATATATTTCATTGTAAATATATGTGTGTGTGTGTGCACGCGTGTGTGTGTGCATGTATCTCCAATTTCCTTTTGCTACTTAATATTTTATTCTGGTCTTCTATATACTTAAGCTCACTCATTCAAAACCAAAAGGATCTTCTTCATCCTTTTGACCATATAGTATAAAGTTGTACTAAGCAAGCTATATTACATGCCGTTTCTGCTTTGAACAAGTTATTCTTGTAAAGAATGAATCAGAAGGTATGTGGTTGTGTTAAAACAGATGTTGACTAGAGTAATGATGTTGGTCATAGAAACATCGCCTCCCATGCATTGAATGCTAAAACAAAAAATAGTATTAAATGTCTCTTCTTTCTAACAACAAAGGAAATAATTGTCTACTGCTTCTAAAACAAAGTGTTAACCTGTAAATATGTGTACATTTATGTACATATTTTTGGTCATTTCCATTGCCTTCTATTGAATTTTTCTAATGATGTCTTTAGGTTCTTACTAGCATGCAGAACTTTTTCTAACTCTCACGATCTTTGAAACCTGGGAAAACTTCAAAAATATAAAAATCCAAGCAATTTTTCCTACAACATTTTTATATAACTAAAACTTGATTATCTTTCAATACATGTCAAGGCTATTCTAAATTTCTACATTGTGCCATGGATTATTTTGGATTCAACACTTATTTTTATCCATGCTTGGTAATATTTACAATAACATTCATTTTAAAAGGTTCCTATATTAAAATTAATTCAGTCTGTTTTTGCTAACTTTGTCACATTTTAACTACTTTGTGAAACTGTTTCATATCAAAATTGGGTTTTAAAACTGTTTTGTTGCTGTTTGTTTCATTTTAATTTTGTATCTGATTTTTTTTCCCTAAGCTTTGGCATAAATATTACACCAATCTTATAAGATATAATTATATCTGCTCTTCAGAGTGTTCAAAACCAAGGTTTGTAGGTCTGAACCAATTAAAAGAAGAGGGTCATAAAGAAAGTCAATGTTTTTTTTTTTTTTTTTTTTTTTGGTTTTTTCGAGACAGGGTTTCTCTGTGTATCCCTGGCTGTCCTGGCACTCACTTCGTAGACCAGGCTGGCCTCGAACTCAGAAATCCGCCTGCCTCTGCCTCCCGAGTGCTGGGATTAAAGGCGTGCGCCACCACGCCCGGCGAAAGTCAATGTTTTTATCTTTGGCTTCCATGTTTAGTGAGGATCCAGAGTATGAAAGGATCCAATACCTATCCTCTGACCACTGATTGAACTCCGACTACTGCACATTGTTCAGGGGTAAAATGAATATAATGAGCCATGGAAAGAAGATATGTCATTATCAGTAACTGATCCAGCCCTGCCTACTCAAAAACTGGTAGAAGAAAAACTACTGTGGCTTTCAGAACAGCGAAAAGTTGAACAATTTCAAAAATATGTTACCAAGAAAATAAAGCCGTGAATTAAAACATAATACCACATGGAATTAAAAATTTATACATAGGAAGTAAAACTACTAGCTGAATGAAGAGGCTAAGTGTAAGAATAGAGAAAACCTTTTCCCTCTACACTGAAAGTAAGTGATTAATGACTTGAACACAAAGTAGAGAAATTGAACACCAACAAGACCAAAATTTCCAACCAATAAAATTACTAAGGTACTGAGTGAATAATTCTGAAAAGAAGAAATATGAATTTCTAATAAAATACTTGGAAATTTTCAGCATCCTTGATCATCTGTTTTATATTATCTAGAGACTATTATAATAGCTAGGCTTCAGGTTGTAAATGAATACACACACACACATATATATATGTAGTCTTAGTCAGGGTTTCTATTCCTGCACAAACATCATGACCAAGAAACAAGTTGGGGAGGAAAGGGTTTATTTGGCTTACACTTCCATACTGCTGTTCATCACCAAAGAAGTCAGAACTGGAACTCAAGCAGGTCAGGAAGCAGGAGCTGATGCAGAGGCCACGGAGGGATGTTCCTTACTGGCTTGCTTCCCCTGGCTTGCTCAGCCTGCTCTCTTATAGAACCAAGACTACCAGCCCAGAGATGGTCCTACCCACAAGGGGCCTTTCCCCCTGGATCACTAATTGACAAAATGCCCCACAGCTGGATCTCATGGAGACATTTCCTCAACTGAAGCTCCTTTCTCTGTGATAACTCCAGCTGTGTCATGTTGACACAAAACTAGCATATATATATATATATATATATATATATATATATATATGCTAAACACACACACACATATATATGCTACACACACACATACACACACACATATATATATATATATGTATATATATATTTGAGCATAAATATTGTGAGATAAATAGATATATAAGAAGCAAAACTTATTAAATTGGGATACTCAAAATATCCAGTAGAAAATAGCTAGAGAAGCTATATTGAAGAAGCCAATAGAGAAAGTCCAAGGCAGAGCAAGGGCTTTTTGCCTTTTCTTGCAGTTAGCTTCAGGGTGCAAGTTGAGAATTTCAGCCTCACAGTACTGCAGGATGCTTCCAGTTCAATTTCCAAAGCCTTCTCCAGGACATACCTTTGTACAAATTATATTCAGCCCCCTAAGACCAACTCTATAGCCTAAACAATAATCTCTCCATGTCTTCTGTGTCTCAGAGATTCATACTACTAACTTGATCACATTTTCAAATCTTTATCCATAACATTTTTTCTAATAATTAGAAATACACTATAAAGTGAACATCAAGATTAGTGATTCTTCATTGTCCACTATTATGTCCCAAACCTATAATAGTATCTGAGAAATACAATATACTTAATGTTCCCAAAGAATGAATGAATTAGCGTCTTACTTCACATCACCTGATAAGTAAACACAGATGAATGTTGTGTTCTCTAAGAATGTTCAGTGAATCCTTGTGTATTTGCAATCACTCCAATTTGTGAGATGATACTATGTACATTACTCAGCAATTTGGAAGGCAGCAAGTGTGGTATATAGGAGTGTTTGGAGGGAATAACAAAGGAGAAATTGATATAATTATGATCTAAAATAAAAAGAAAAATTGACAAAAAACATACAGACTGAGATTTAGATAAGTGATATCAATTTCTTCAGATAGTATGGACTTTTAAATTCAGTTTTAAGAGACTATATGAATGATCATTTTTATTGTGTTTTCAAACAGATTTAAGACTGTTTGTTCTTACCCTTACTGCCCTTTTACCGTGTGGCTTATCTGGCCAACTTCAAAGTAGAAGGGCTTCACCACACCATGGTTTATTAACTCAAACATCTCATGGCCAATGTAGTTTCTCTTCTTCCCTGTGAAGAAGTTGTCCACCAAGCCACTGCATCACTATGCATCATGAGTTTGCTAGTCAGATGGGAGTACATGCTTTGCCTGATCAAAATTTCAGTTCCTTTTCTAGGAAAAATTTTACTGCTGAGTATTTATGGATGTTATTAGTTTAGATATGACAGTTGAAGCTTTAAACTACAAGAGAAACAGACTATTGGAAAACATTATATTAAACTAAATTGTATTTTAAAGTGTATATTTTTGTTCATGAGTATGAGTTCATTGTCATTGAAATATTAACTGTTTAAATAATATCCAATTTTACTATTCTTAACTATTTCCTTAACATGTGTTATTCTTTGAAAATGGCTTATGTGTAAAGCAAAGCCTTTCAAAACATTATTTTTTATTTTTATATAATTACCTTGTCCCAACAAGAATGTTGCTTAGTTGATTCTTTAACTCAAAATACATGTGTGGCTTTCTGAAATATTGTAGCTTTATGCAAAGGAAAGCTTTTAAAAATTGTTTGTACAGAGGCATATTTTTTCAGATGCATTTTACATGCATCATTTAATATTTTTGAATGAAATAATGTCAATTATTATAATTTATTTTAATAAAGTTTATCATAATAAAATTTCAGGACTGTATTAACAACAGGGAAATGTGTATCTGTGAATGCACCCTGTAATGTCTTCAGGTTATCAGCCAGCACTAAGTGCCTTAAACTACTGCTGTTCATCATCAGCATTATCTTGATATGCTCCTATAATCTACCTAACGGTCTGAAGTTCTTCATCATTGTCATAAAAATATACACATGTGTTAAGAACTTTGTTATTCTCTTCCTTGAAATGTGTAACAGTCTACATTATATAAAGAACTAACTTCTATCATTTCAGAAGTTAAAAAAAATCTGCATTCATTGTAAAGAAAACTTTGAACATTGACTAAAACATGATTTAGTTACAGCCCAGTTGTTCCTTTCCACTATTTAATTTACTTCAATTATGTCACTTGCATTAAGGTAAATAGTGTAATTTATTAAAAATGTCAAACTTCACATTTCACTTCCTTGATTGATTTCAGCTATTTAGAAATCAGGGCTTTGTACTTGGTGCCATGTCTCAGCAAACACCACAGCTTGCAGCATTTTACTCACTCCAGCCTTTAGTTTTGTGCTAAGGCAGTGACATTTTAATATATTTTCTTTTTATCTAAATATCAATGCTTATTTTAAAGTTCAACAAATTTCGTTTCTTTTAATGCCATTGTTTCCTTGACTTCCGTATTTCTAGCATTCTTTTTGATTAAGGATGTATTAAATCATGTGAAGTATCATTTTCAACCAAGAGTTTCAGTTAGTGACAAACACAAAAGGCACAAAAACAAAGGAATTAGAGTCCAGCATATATTGTAGCAATCTCCACTCTATGAGCTCTCCATGATGTGACACGGAGTTATTTCTAAGCAAAATAATTATTATATAATCCAAAAATAAAGCAGAGACTATGGCCAAAATTTGGATGCCAGAAAGACAACACAGATAAATTTGTTTCCTTATGTTATATTAAATATTTACAGAAGAAATAAAGCATACAAGGATTATAAACCCAGTGTACTAAAGTATAGAGATTGACATAGTTCATTCTTTATAGCAATAACCAGATATTTTGAATACGTAAAATCATGAATATTTATAATTTGTTTACATATTTAATTTTATTTAGGTTTTGAGATGGGGTCTTGTTACGTAGGTCAGTCAAGGCTAAAGTTTGCAGTCCTCTTTGACAACCTCTCCACTGTTCCATCTTTGTGTCTGTGCATTCATCCCCAGCTTACAAAATACTGCTTAGTTGAAGCTTTCTATATGTGTTTGAACAGACTTTTGTACTTGACATAAAATACAGTACTCACAGATAAAAGTAGGCTATTCGAATTAACTAATAATATTCCTGTGTATATAATCCTTCTAAATAAACCTGAGTAAGTTCAGTAGAATAAAACATTGAATTCTTTGATTCTTGTGTTTTTCTAGTTGCATACAATACATACATACATACATACATACACACACACACACACACACGTGTGTGTGTGTGTGTACAGTTTTAATTGACAGTTTTAATTACTTGAAAATTTTAAAATGATTGAATTCATCAATTTGGAAGATGATACTGTTATAGTAAAAGTATCTTTAAAAGTGATTATTTAGCTTCATCAATCCTAAAACTCTGGCAACATGAAATTACTCTTATCTAGGATTTATCATTTAGATGAATTATCTCCAGTTGGTGTTCTTCTGTGGTGTGTTTTTCTTCTAGGAAACTCTTTGATTAAGAAAAATGAGATAAGATTAAAAGACAAAATTTGTTCTCATTAGCTCAAATAATGTCTTCCTCATTTTCCCAAATAAATATTGCATGCACTATGGTTTAGTTTACTCTCCATATCTTTCTCAATCTTTTTCTTCTTTGTCTGGAGAAGAGAAAATGAATGATTCAAGTTCCCAGGAGGAAAAAGGTCTATAAGATTCCATCTACTACTCAAAGGAATGGAAGCTTAATTCTCTGTCACCTAAGGAGAGTCCTGTTCTTGTTTTTATCCTAGCTCCTACTTCCTGCCTGGCTTCCAGATATAGTGTCTGGATATTCAGTCATTATATCATTCTCTTTTTTGACAAGGATAAACTATAATAAATCAGAACAGGGAAGAAAATCCCCCATCAAATGGATTCCATGTGGGTTAATTTTCTATGTATTTTTTAGGTGTTTTGTTCCTTGACAACCCTCTGTGCACTGCCAGCAGTGAACAATCCCTTTTAAAAAGTGAGATATATAATGGAAAGAATAATTGACCTGAATGGATCAACAAGAAATGTATGATAAATTAGAACTACTATCAAGAGCTCTTATTCTATTTCAAAAGGAAATGGTGTACTAGTGAAGAACCATAGTACATGGAACTTACTTAATTTCAAGCTGTCTCTGAACCACCAACCAAATATAAACATACATAGGCTAGACCTAGGTCCCCCTCCACAAACACACACACACACACACACACACACACACACACACACACACACACACACACACAGCAGATGTACAGCTTGGTCTTCATGTGGGTCTCCCAACAACTAGAGCAGGTGCTGTCCCTGACTTCATTGCCTACCTGTGGATCCCGTCCCCTTAGCTGGGTTGCTTTGTCTGGTCACAGTGGAAGAGGATGTGGCTAGTTCTGCAGTGCCTTGATGTGCCAAGGTAGTTTGATATTCACTGGGGACTGCCCTTTCAGAGAAGGAAGGGAGAAGGGAAGGCGGGAGAGGTTAAGGGAAGGGGATCTGGTAGGAATGGGACTATGATCAGGATGAATAATAAATAAATACATACATTAATGGAAAAAAAATCTGCCTAAAGATAAAATGAACACTTTTAGACTAATGGCATTGGCTATTAATTTGAAGAGGAAGTTTCAAGACAACCTAGCATTGACTGTGTCACATGTTCAGTAGTGGCCCGAAAATGCAGAGACCCCCTACCCAAATATTAGATGGTGTTCTAGGAGTATTGTGGAATGTTGGGAAAGGACTAAAGGATCCTAAGAGGACAGGGACTCTCAAGGAAGACCAACATTGTCAACTAATCTAGATCTCTCACCTACTGCTCCATTGTCTGCCTGCATGCTGCCATGGGCTCATCACGATGCTACTGGACTAAATCTTTGAAACTGTAAGAAAGCCCCATATTAAATGCATTCTTTTGTAAGAGTCACCTTGGTCATAGTGCCTCTTCATAAAAAAGGCAATCTGCAATGGTATAGGACATATGGCAGGTCATTGAGATAAGATGTTCAAGTATGGTAAAAATGAGATGGTATAGTTATTTATTTTGGATAGTCTTTTTATATTTATATCTTTTGTTATATTTGTTGTTATTATTATTACTATCATTGTTATTATTTAATTAAAGTCCGATATACTGTAACCTTGCTACTATAATGCAATCTACTCTTCCCCAATGTAGCCCATAATTTCCCTGAGGCTCCAGTTCATTCACTGGTAGAACACTTTGCCTTTTCACAGGGTAAGTGGCAGTGAAAGGGTATGATCAAAATATTCAGTTGGGATAGGAAGCTTTCTAGCCAAAATAACTTAAGTAAGCTACAGATGAGATAAAAAGAAAAAGTTTATGGTTTGTTCACAGAATGGTGAGAGGAGTTAACAGGAAACAAATATACTTTTCTCTTTAACTTTCTGATTTCTGATACAAAGGTTAATTAACACAGAGTATCCATTCCTGTAGCATTGCAGTGATGGATAAAGGAGAAGAAATACTCAAACTGTGTTGCCATGATCGTGACAATTATAAACTCAGAGACTCACAGATGGTCAATATGCAAAGAATAAAAGATTTCAGAGTTCTCAACCCTAAATGAAAAATCTATATAAAACCCCTGTACACAAGACTCAATGATCTATAGGAAGAGGGGCCTAAAGGATGTAGATGACATCAAGAAAATTGTGTTTCCAAGACCCACAGGGCAAATGTACAAATGAATTCACAGCAATTGTGATAGTTTTCATAATACTTGAAAACTAATTTGGGGCTTACAAAATTCTGCATGGAGAAGAGGAAGTGGTCCTGAAATCTTACCCCTACCTGGGGAGTTATTGGCTTCTGGAATATGTAAATTCAATTTCTTTCAATAGTGTGACACATGTTATAGGAATCATTCTCCAGGGAAGGCTCGTGCAGAAGCAGCCAGATAACTGGACCCAATGGTGAAGAGAAAGAGAAAGAGAGACTGAGACAGAGAGACAATAACAGAGAGACAGAGAAGACAGGGAGAGTACTCTGGCCTATGAATATAGCCATAAATATTAAGAAGGCAATTTAATAGCATGTCTATTTTACAAGATAACAATAACAGTTTCTAATTCCCTAGGTGCTACTCAAATTAGGTCATCTTTTGTAGTCCTGGGTACAAGAATTTTTGTAGGACCAAATATATGGTTTAGTCAGCAAGGTGCCTACAAATATGAGGAGTGGAGTTCAACTCCATAGAACCCTCCAAAAATACCTGATGCAGTAGCCTCCACTGGCACCCCCAGATCAGGGTCTGAAATACAGATTACTTACCCAGTGAGTCTAGCTGAACAAACTATTGTACTCATGAGATTCAGCTACATAAGAGACATTCCTAAAGCTAAGGTGGAGAGGGTGTATAGAAGATATCTGACATTGAGCTAGGACATTCATATACATGTATTTACACGAACATCACACACACACACACACACACACACACACATGCACACATACACACATGCACACACACAGTTTTGTGGCTTTTCTAATATGCAAATCATTTTCTTGGTGACTACAATGTAGTTTCCCTTTGTGGCTTTTTCCCCCCTATATATCTGGTTGCCATGGAATAGAAATGAATGGACTTAATTAAATGATTCTTTGAAAGTAGCCATAGTTAAGCACATTGGTAGTATTCATTTTATTTTTATTTTGCCAAAAAGGAAGGCATTTCCTGAAAAATTGTAAAAGGCAAGTTCAAATTTAAATAAATCTAGGAGCTATGTGAAATATTAGTAAGTTAAATGACTCATACTATATTTTTCTGTGTGAAGTATCTATCATCATGATCTAACTTCTACATATTACAACCTAGCTGTGATAAAATTGCTTCTGGTTTTCCAGATACAACAGAGCAAACTGGCCAAGTGTGACCACTAAGCTATTCATCTGTATACATTTTCAGTAAAACATCAGATATTAAGTTTTGTAAGCCATAAGGTCTGAGTCACGACTACTCAGCTCTGCCCTCATGCAAATATCTTCAGCTGGGAAAGTAGGGGTGCTTTCTGTGTTATGACAGACATTTAAGAAATGATAATGAATAGGCTTTATTACAATCAAACTTCATTTACCAGAAACTACTTGGCAGATGTAACCTATGGGTCACCAATTGATGACCTATGGTCTAAGGGATCCAGCACCTACCATAGAATAATGCTTAAGTCTATAATCATTGGGGCTATGAAAACTTGGTGATAATAATGCTACCATGTTACCTAAGCTGCTGTTTCTCAAACATCAGTCTTTAAAGAGTTACAAAGGATTAGCCACACATATGAATTTCACCCCTCCTGAATTAGTCCTTCCTACTGTCCAGACACCCACCCAAAATAATTAAACTCTTTCAGTGTACTGGCTTTAATGAGGACACCTTTGGTGTGGTGCTATGTTGTCTGTGTCTATCACAATCCAAGAAGTCTTCATCTCCTTTTCATCATAACAATGGAAGATAAAGCACCTTCCATTTTCTACATCCTCTCTCTTGTTTTGGTTCTAGCTCAGCATTTCCCCCACAGAGTTTGTTCAACACATTCCCTTGCAAAGTATGTGTGCAGCGATTTTTAATGATCTTCAGATGAAAGGTGATCTAAGTGATCTGCTTTGAAGTTCCTGCCTCCTTGCTTCCAAAACCTGGACAGATTATCAAGGTACATAATGAATATAGACAAGTCCCAAGACCATGCCTAACTGTGATATTTTCATTTAATTATAAATTCTGCCATTCCCATTCTTTGAAAATACAAAAGACATTTTCTTTGGAAATGAACTACTGGTTCATTTATATTGATCTGTACATGAGGAAGAATATCAGGCCCTGGGCAGCCGACAGAGGGGTGAAAACCCACCTCTCCTTAAGAATATATCTAAGAAAGCTATTATTTTCTGGATGACTGAATTTTCTTGGATCTCTAATTTAAGCATTCCATCACCAGGATATCATACCATCCAGAGAATGAAGGATAAAATTATCAGCAGCACATGATTGTACATGATACACTCTCATCTGCACCCTGAAAAACTCATTAAACATCCTCTGCTCTTCTCTAATTATCCCAGTGGCCTACCAAACAGTTTCTGTAACATGATTTAAAAAAACCTGATATTTTTAACTGGCAAATGTTCAAGCTTTCACAAATTATTTGGAGGTAAGAATTCCATTTCTTGCTAAATAAAAAGATTTTACGTACAAGAGATTCAACATAGGTAGCAAAGGGCTTTGATTATTATATTTCAGACCTGGGAGTCAAATGTAAAAGCTAAAAGAAAATTCTGTTCCTCTGTGGGAGAACGCTCTGCAGAACAAAGACCTTTTACTACCCAGGACTTTTCTGAGTTTTAGATGTTGATTTTCCTCATTTTTCTTTTCAAGATCAGAATGTCTCTATTAGTGCCTTTTAGACAGGAATGTCATGCAGAGAATTGAAAGGGCACCATAGACTGAAAAGCATGACTTATTGTATAGATTGCATGCATTGCAATTTATTTAATTATTAAGTTATTCCAATGAAGATATTCTGCTTTGGCTAAGAGGATCAAGTAGAAGCCAGAAAATAAATGAGAAAAGTCAAAACTGAGCTGATTATTTTCTTAAAGACCCTTCAGTTTTGAGCTTTTTATTTTTAAAGGGAAAAACTGGTAGGCAAAGCAGATAAATGGATAACCTTGTATGTGACTAGACATATCTAAAATGCTTTATATATAGGTATTGATGGTATAGATACATAATTCTCATGTATCTGTATTAATCATAAAACTTAGATGAACATATTTGCAGATGTATATGAATAATATATGTCTTGTGATTATGCATGTATATGTATATACATAAACAAGATATTTAAGTATTTTCTTATTTTAGTATCGTCTATGGCTTAAGTACTTAAAATTTACCCATTTAATTAAAACTAAGTACTAGACATTTGTCATCTGCAAGGAAAAATAAAAGTGCTCTATGTAAACTTTGGAACCTGGACTTAAGTAGCAATACCAGTTATAAGCACTGGCAGTTTAACTCGGTATTAATGACTTATCCAGTTTCTGTTTACAAATTCCATAATAAATCCTAAACTCACTTTTCTCCTCTGATGAAGGAAACATTGTGAAGTGTCTGGATTATGAAAGTCATAGTAATGATAATGGCTCAATAGAACATTAAAGTTTAAGGGAATCACTGATGTCAAATTTGCCCTCATAGCAACATTGTTTCCAGAAATCATAAAATATCAACAGTCTCTACTGTCTAAATAAATATCTTGAGCTTTATGTTTAGTGAATATGAATGGTGGGAGTTGGTCTGGTGCTGCTATGTATTTAAATGCTAAACACAGGCACACAGATCTGGTTGCAATATGACAAGCAGATATTCCTATACACCAAATGATGTTTTTAAAACAATGCTCCCCAACATAAAGCTATGGTTATGGTTAAATAAAAGTAGCTATAGTTGGTAAGATTTCAACTACCAGGCTGGGAGAAACAGAGAGAACTGAAAGAAAGGGAGAAAGAGAGAGGACAGAGAGAGAGAGAGAGAGAGAGAGAGAGAGAGAGAGAGAGAGAGAGAGAGAGAGAGAAAGCTCAAAGAGTCAGATGCAGATAGTTATACCCTACCAATGGAGTGAAGTCGGGGACTCCTATGGTTAAATTAGGGAAGGACAACCCCATAGGAAGACCAGCAGTCTCAACTTACCTGAATCCCCAAGATGTCCCAGAAATTGAGTCACCAACCAGAAAGCATACACTTGCTGGTATGAGGCCCACGACACATATAGGGAAGAGGACTGCCTGGTCTGGCCTCAGTGTGAGAAGATGCACCTAACTCTTGAGAAACTTAAGGCCCCAGGGAGTGGGGAGGCCTGGTGAGATAGGGGTGGAAGAGGGGCAATGAAAACATCCACTTGGAGACCAGAAAAGAGGAATGAGAAACTGTTGGTGGGCAGATCAGTATGGTGAGAGATACTGGACAGTAAAAAAAAAAAAAAAAAAAGACTAAAGATAAATTTTTAAAAATGAGATGATAAAATAATAATAACAATTTCCACTAATAATCGACTAGCTCTAATGGGAAAATTGCATACAATTTTATGAAAATATAGTGATAAGGGAAAAAAGTAAAAACAATGTGGTTTTTATTTGTTAAACTTGTTTTCTCTGATATTAATCTAATTTTAATGTAACTTCACACACAGAGAAAAATACACACAGACACACACACACACAGACATACAAAACATACACAGGTAAACACAGACACACACAGAGAGGCACAAACAGACATACCCAGAGGCATACACACAAACACACAGAGAGACACACAGACATACAGAGAGATTAACACCAGCACCTGTTCTGCCTCCTTTTTTAAAAAAAAATCTAAATCCTTTTATTTAATATCATTATTTTAAATATTGAAATATATCTGCATTTACTTTTTGTATATGGCTATAGTTTTTACTGTGTTTATGCCTGTTAACATTGTTCATGTCTGGCCCCCATGGAGGACAGAAGATACAAAACCTGAAGTTACAAGCAAGAGTGAGCTGCTGTGTGGGTATGGCGAACCACTCTTGTGTCCTCTGGAAGAACCAATGCTTCTAAACAGTGAGACGTCTTTCAAGCCTCTTAAAATTTTAATTTGTTTACAGGGGCAGATTTCTCTATTGCTATGATTTAAGCTGATTTTTTAGATACCTTTAAAATCCTCCAAGTCAATCTTTCTCAAAAAAAAAATGACTTTATGTTTTCATCAGCACTCTCAATCATTGCATAACAAGCAGATATTTTCCCATAAGCAATCCATAAAATATGTCATTTCCCTTCATAATAGGTTCTGTGCATTTTTACATTGAGTTCATTTATGAGGTCATTGGTAATAAATGTTCCATAAAAATCATCAATATGCATGTCTGTTAGTCTGTTAGTGAGGCATTGCACATGTGATTATCTTCACAGGGCTTTGTGTTCACTTGCTTGATTTATGGAGATGCTATCTGTCTGTCACATCTGTTTGGAAACCCCCCTATAGTTTGTTCAAATACCTAAATGAGACATTCACACTATTAATGAGTAAAATTGGTGGTAATTTTTTCTTCCCAAAAGAAAAAACTGTGTCTTCTCCTACTACAATTGCTACTGTTTCCATGTAGATCATCAAAAGTGAAACAAGGTCCAATAGATCCACACATGCCATCGTTTCTACAGCCAATTTTTTAAAAAGAAGCTCTCAAAAGTCAGCTTCAGAAAAATGCTCATTGGGTGCTTCAAAGGCACTGAGGAAGGAGATAGAGACAGAGATAGAGACTTGAAGATGGTAGATAAAAGACAAAGAGTGAGAAAGGCAGGTAGCAAGGAAGGGAAGGGGGAAGGGAAAGAGGGAAGTAGGAAGGGAGGGAGGGAGGGAGGGAGGGAGGGAGGGAGGGAGGGAAGGAAGGAAGGATAGAAGGAAGGAAGGAAGGAAGGAAGGAAGGAAGGAAGGAAGGAAGGAAGGAAGGAAGGAAGGAAGGAAGGAAGGAAAACAAAGACAGCTTTGTACCTTAGGTATTTCCAAAATTATGATTTCTAATAGTCTTACCTCATCCATGAGAACACATCTGTCAGACCCCAACTTCTGAATTTTGTTCTCAATGTCTCTGTTACTGCAGTTGCGGCTGGGCTGTATGGTATCCAAGGCAACACTGTGATAGGTGACCATCAGTGCCTAAACTAACAAAGTTCAACTCAATCGCACTTCTACATAGCCCAATAGGCTCATGATATGATTTCTTCTTTGTTTCTCCTGTTTAATCATAGAAAGCAAACAGGCAGGCAGACTTTTCCTCATTTCATTTTTTCTCTATTTAAAAAAAAATAAGAACCAAGCTCTTATTGCAATGAAATAGATATGAAAACACATATTAGAAAACCAAAATTTGACATTGAGGAGGCCTGCAGGCACATAGGCAAACAGAGCTGACTTAGCCACAACTCTGCCTCCAGGATCCCACCAGCCCTCCCAGACTCTCTGCTCAGTCACTTGCTCCCTCACCACTTGGTAGGAGAGGATGATGGGGAAAGACATGTCTACTTTATTCAGGGACACAGACTTTGTTATTTATGTTCCAATTTTCAGGTCCTGAATGAGTTTCAGTCACTTGTGTGGGCGATGCCGTTCGGTTTTCTGCTTTGTTCCTAGAATCCTGAAAGCTGTGACAGTAGGGCACCCAGTCTGTCAAGTGCAACAAAGGCAGGACATATCTGACATATGAAGAAAGAGCTACTGTATCACACGCCTGCAGTAAAGTGGGTAAAAACGTAATAAAATAACAAGTGTCATATAAGATTAAGTGGGACACACACACCTCTCTCAGCATTCTTTCAGCTCACTGCAATCAGGCTCATAAAACCTGCACCCAAAACAAAGGAGAACACAAACAGAACTGTCCTCTACAGAAATCTTAATGCAAAAATCAAAAAGTGAGATCTAGGTTAATGGATAATGGTTGCTAATAATTACCCCTATTCAGCATTATTCATCTCAAGTGAAACCTAGTTTTTGTGTTCTCCTGTGAGGGAAGCCACTAATCATTTCTTTGGCATACAGTCGCTCGAAGAATCTTGTGAGTTGTATTCTCATTCTTCTCAAAGGCAGTCAGCACTCATCCATGTCCACATGTACACTGTCCCATCCAATAATAGAAAATTCTATTCAGGCATAGTGACTCACTGTGGTCATACTCCATCACCTCGCTTATGCCAGCACTTTACTTAATCATTGTCAGCCAGACCCACCCATTCTTGCTCTTTCCTGATTCCTTCTCCTTCACAAACGTAGCACATGTAAGTATGCCCTTAATGATGGTCAATTTTTTTTCCTTAGGTTGCACAGATGGCTGGGTTATTTTTATTCATCAGGAAGACTTAAATTCAGAGTTTAATAGAACTAGACTCTTTCATTAGGAAATGATTTCCAAATAACTTCTTTACAGATTTAATGTAGGCATCATTTCAAAATATTTTAAAATTCATTTAAAACAAAAGGGATATTTCTTCTGTCCCTTGGCTTAAGATAGTCCTGAATTCATCTCTTCTCACTTTAGTCTACTTTTCACTGTGATAACTTCCCAACAATGAGTTTTAATCTAGATGTTTCTATAACTTACATGATGATATTTCCGTGTATGGAAAATACAAATCCCAGCTTGCAAGCTAAAAGGTAGTTTTGTAAAAATATTACACCACAGAACAGCATCATATGGAATGGGACATATGGTTGACTACTGCAGGATATTTCAATTTTTAAATCTTTTCTTAAACATTAGGTGTCATTTCATAGAATAAAATATATAAAATATCAATTTAGTTGGTTATTCTTATAATCTAACCTTTGAAGTAAGATCTCACAAGACCTATTCTAAAGATGAAGCTAGATTATTAAAATGGTAACAATAAATCGATCTGAGGATGTGTATAGAGCCTGGTGTGTTCTTGGAAGGGACAAAATGACATGGTTCCTGCCTATGCAACAAGGCCCTGGTATGGTATCAATGACTGCTGTGGGTATAAAGCTTGTTTGTGTAATAATGTACATATTTGACTTTCCTCCAAGGAACATCCTCCCTCTTACTCCATGATAATCAGAGACAACATGAGTCAAACATGTGGCTAATATCTCAGCAAAATAGCAAACACTGAAACCTTTAGGACAGCCCTTAAGGCTATGGGAAATAACTCTAAAGGCATGCATTTGAAAATATATAATTTCTCAACTATGCAAAAATATCAGGATGCAAAATGAATTATGTGGGGCTTCATCAATCTAAAGAAAAAAAGACACCTGCATTAATGGGCCAGCTTGTCAGAAAGGTACGAAGTCAGACAGATTCCTAAGTTCAAGGCCAACCTGGGACACACTAAGGATAGGCTTAGATATGTTCCTACCAAGCTAGCTTAGCATCTGTGTGTAACAGAGGCAGCCAGATCCCTGAATTCTTTTGAGATGTTGAAAGAAATTGTGTGCTTGCTATTCCCTAAGAACCAAATTACTGAGGGTTACAGGTTGGTGATTTATAAAATAATCAGAAAAGGGAATCTGGAATAAATAACTAAATTGAAATGTAAATAAAAGACTGGACTTTTGTCTACATAAGATGATCTAGCAGAAAGCAGATAGCAGTTCTTTAGAATTTTCTCTATCAAGAGCTGAGCTGTCCAGAGATCTCTAGAGAGTAATAGGAGCTCTTCAGTCATTTTTCTTAACAGGATTTCTGACTTGTTCAGAAGATCCAATAATTTTTAATAGCAGCTTGTCTGCCTTTGATCAGAAAAGCCATCAGCTATCCATATAGCTTTTAGAATTTTTACTACCAGAGAGAGCTGTCTCAACCAGAGAGTTTTTAGAATAGCAAAAAAAAGTTGGTTAGAGCTGAGCAGAACAGAGAGGAGAGAGAGAGAGAGAGAGAGAGAGAGAGAGAGAGAGAGAGAGAGAGAGAGAAGAGAGAGAGCACAATGTGGAAAGCCATCTCAGCAGAACATAGACCACCAGCTTGAAACCATGATTTGACTTTGAATCATTTGTTTTTGCTGTTCCCAGACACACCTCTTTTCTTAGAACCTTCTCCATGCTGAGGCTGGTCCTTGGCAGATGTGGAACTAGAAACTACAAATGGGAGAGATCATGTAGCATTTGTCTTTCTGGATCTTGATTACCTCATTCAGGAAAGTATAAAAGTACCATGGGCATGGAAAGAAATGTGGTTTGAGGGGGAAATACCAACATACATGTTATATGAAGTAGAAAACTGAAAATCAGGAATGTGTTCTAAGGGAAAAGGAAGATGAGAAATTCATGTGAAATAGGGAAGGGATCAAAGTTCTTTTATACTATTTTTATTTATCCGAAATGATTCATATAATTATAATGATAATATAATCTTATAATTCCTCATAAGAAACACAGAAAAATAAAATAAAATAAAATAAAATAAAATAAAATAAAATAAAATAAAATAAAATAATAAAAACCCTAGTTCAAAGCACATAAACTCTATTTTAAGTAGTTGGTATAGGGACAGCTGAAACCTCAGATCATTATCCAAATTGACAAGTAAAATGTAAATGTTGCTTTTATTTCCTTAGCTCAAGAGATGAAATGAGAGCCATACTGAAGCTGGGCAAGTACATATCTTAGGTTGAGCCCAGAGTGATTGTTTCTGTGTTCTAACTTTCCCTAGCCCTAGGCTTGGAAACTTCTAGCTATCACAAAATCTTCTCTTCCAAGGTGACTGATTCAATCTGGCTTCTCTTGGCTTCTGGCTGAATTGCTCTTCTTGACCTATATCAATGTTGGCAACATGTTCAAGTCTTCTAGCTTTTTCATTCTCTGGCTCATTTACCTGTGTCTAGCTTGTTCTCCCTGCAACATGTCCTTGTAAAACTGTCGCAATAAAACTGCCATATACTCCATCCCCTCTTGCTGCTCTTAAGCAGCCCTTCTCTCCTATGTTGTTTTTCTGTGAGTTGTGAATATCCCTGTCTATGACTCATGCTCTCAAATATTTATCTGGCTCGTCATTTTATCTGTCCCTCAACTAGATATCACTCTCAAACATGGTTCTTTCCATCTACCATGAACCTTTACCCTCATTTTAAAAATTAAAAGTATATACTAAGGGTATATCTGTTTTCCATATAGATCACAATGGAATCCAGGATATTCCAGCATTCTAGTCAGATCATATAAACCAAGAAGATCTTTGGATGTGATCCCTTGCCAGACAGCCATGTTACTGGATTAACATTCTTCTGCAAAGAAAAAGCAAGAGAACTGTAAATTGCAGTATTGTGGAGAGCCGTGCTGTGAGCAATCACCATTATAAGATGGCGCTGGCTTCCGCTGTGCCTAACTAGTAAACAAGCCTTGTGCACAGGTGCAAGAGTGAATTCACGCCAAGTCACTGCCCATCTCTGGGTGTAGTAATGAGGTGATGGACAAACAACAAATCAGGTGCTGACACGACATGCTGAGGGCTATATAAGCAGCACCATTTTCTGGGTTCTGGGTCTTCCCTCCTGAAGAAGCAATAAAGCTTGCTGCAGAAGAAGCCGGTTGTCCGAGTGTGTTCTTGCGGGACAAGTGGTGCCGAGAACCCGGGAACTTCATACCATCACCAGCGCAAGGGAGATCTTCCATTCACGGGGCGGGTTCAGAACTGCGGGACACATAAGGCTCTGTAAGGTATGTTCGGTCTTGAAATTTCTCCAGTGTTAGAGGCCTTTTTGTATGTTTTCACGGGGCTCGTTCTTTTTCTTTTGATTACGTACTGCTTCCACCACTGGAACTGCTGACTGGTTCTCAGTCGAGGTCAGGCATGGTTAGATAACAGGGCAGCGAGCAGTATAGAAACCTCCCACTCTGTGGTGACCGCCTTACAGTCGGTCTTGAGGCAGTGTGATCTAAAAATCGCCACTAAGACTATAGAGGGCTTTGTTAAAGAGATATATCGTGTAGCGCTGTGGTATGTGTGCTCAGGGTCATTAACTATCGCCTCTTGGGAGAAACTCAAAGGAGATCTAGTTAGGGAACAGCAGAACAGCAAACTTAAAGCAGGGACCATGCCGTTGTGGAAACTGGTAAGATCGTGCTTAACAGACGAGGATTGTCAGCAAATGGTTGAGGCAGGGCAGAAGGTCCTGGAGGAGGTCCAAGACAGTCTATCAGAGACAGAGCGGGGAGAGAGGTTAAGAGTTGAGAGGAAACAAGGTGCACCAAAGAATAAAAGCCTTTCCATGGGCCTTGAGCCTGAGGAAAAGAGAAATAAGGGAAAGAATGCCCTGGGAGAGCTTAGAAAAAGGGATGGAAAGGGAGAGAAGAAGAGAGATTGAGCTGGGGAGGCACATAAGGGAAGGAGCCTCTATCCGCCATTAGATGAGTTCCAGGCACTAGCTGTTAGTAGCTCAGAATCGGATGAGGAACTTAGCCCCTCTGAGGAAACAGACTTAGAGGAAGAAGCGGCTTGCTATGAGTGAGAAAGATACCAGCCAGATGAAAGACGAGTTAATCAGTCACAGAATAAGACAAAAGCAGCTAGAGACAAATGTCAGCTTGCTGTGCGGTCTCCGGGCCCTCAACCTCTGGGTCCTAGTGCACCTCCACCCTATGTGCAGAGGTATCATTCAGACTCATTCATTCCAGAAGAGGAACAGAGAAAAGTGCAGCAAGCATTTCCGGTCTTTGAAGGCACCGATGGCGGACACGTTTACGCTCCAGTGGAGTATATACAGATTAAAGAACTTGCTGAGTCAGTACGTAACTATGGAGTCAATGCCAATTTTACTATAGCGCAAGTCGAAAGGCTTGCTACTCTGCCAATGACTCCCGGGGATTGGATGACTGTATGAAAGCTGCAGCTCCTAACATGGGAATGTATCTAGAATGGAAAGCTTTGTGGCAAGACTCCTGCCAAGCACAGGCAAGGGCCAATGCCGCCGTTGAAGTGGACCAAAGAACATGGACTTTTGAGTTGCTTACAGGTCAGGGACAACACGCTACTAACCAGACAAATTACCATTGGGGAGCGTAAGCCCAGATCTCAGATGCTGCCGTTAAGGCATGGAAGGCACTCTCTAGGAAGGGAGAGGCAAGTGGACATTTGACAAAGATTACTCAGGGTGCCCAGGAGTCATTCTCAGATTTTGTGGCTAGAATGACAGAAGCGGCAGGGAGAATATTTGGAGACCCAGAGGCAGCTATGCCTTTAATTGAACAG
The DNA here is from genome assembly GCF_978045245.1 of Mus caroli. Taxonomy (NCBI): domain Eukaryota; kingdom Metazoa; phylum Chordata; class Mammalia; order Rodentia; family Muridae; genus Mus; species Mus caroli. The sequence continues at coordinate 139,737,090 of NW_028227262.1, forward strand.
TTGGTCTATGAACAGGCTATGCAGGAATGCAGGGCAGCTATTACACCCAGAAAGAGCAAGGGGTTGCAGGACTGGTTAAAGGTTTGCCGTGAGCTTGGAGGGCCGCTCACTAATGCTGGTTTGGCAGCTGCCATTCTACAAGGGCAAAAACACCCTGACATGGCTGAGCTCAAGCTCTGCTATAATTGTGGCAAACCGGGACACTTAAAAAAAAGGACTGTAGAACCCTTGTCAAAAGGAGACCACCAGGACTGTGTAATAAGTGTGGGAAAGGATATCACTGGGCCAGAGATTGTCACTCAGTCAAGGACATTCGAGGCAGGCCCTTGCAGCCAGAATTTCCTCAAGCAGTAGAAAATGAGGCCATTCCAAAAAACGGGAATCTGGGCCCCAGGTCTCAGGGCCCCAAATCATATGGGATCCCGGCAGGCACAAAGTGGACCCCACAGTCCGCAGGGCAGCAGAAGGGTCAGCTGGATTGGACCTCCGTGCGACCACCCGATTCATGCTGGTGCCCCAAATGGGGGTGCAGCCCCTTCCTAATGACTACAAAGGGCCTCTGCCATCCAGAACTGTCGGGCTAATACTGGGACAGGCCTCCCTTACCTTACAAGGCCTTATTGTTCACCCTGGAGTCGTAAATCAAGATCATGAAGGGGAACTTCAAGTTATATGTTCCTATCCTCAGGGTGTCTTTTCTATTTCACAAGAGGATAGAATAGTTCAGTTAATAATTTTGCCAAGCCTACATGGCTGTTTTCCTTCCTCTGGTGTCCCTTGAGCTGCCAGAGGGATTGGTTCTACTGGAAATGATTCTGATTACTTAATAATGCCTCTTGACTCCAGGCCATCCTTAGAATTAGTTAGAGAAGACAAACAATTTAAAGGGATTTTAGACACAGGAGCAGATAAAAGTATCATCTCTTCCCACTGGTGGCCAAAAGCCTGACCGGTCATTCAGTCATCACATTCTTTGCAAGGGTTAGGTTATCAGTCCTGCCCCACTATTAGCTCCCGTTCTTTGAGCTGGCAAGCGCCTGAAGGTCAAATGGGATGATTCACTCCCTATGTTTTACCACTCCCAGTAAATCTCTGGGGGAGAGACATTTTACAGGCACCGGGAATGACCTTGACTAATGAATACTCGCCACAAGCTGTTCAAATGATGAAGAAAATTGGCTACAAAGAAGGAAGGGGATTAGGGAAAGGAGAGCAGGGTAGACTGGAAACTATCCCTAAAGAAGGTAATAATGGGAGACAAGGTTTGGGTTTTTCCTAGGGGCCGTTGAGGGCTCCATGCCCATACCATGGCTTACAGAGGAATCTGTATGGGTTCCTCAATGGCCTCTCTCCTCTGAAAAATTAGAAGCAGCCACAAAACTGATCTCTGAACAGCTACGCTTGGATCATTTAGAGCCCTCTACTTCACCCTGGAATACATTTTCGTAATTAAGATAAAATCTGGCAAATGGCACTTATTACATGATCTTAGAGCAATTAATGCACAAATGCGCCTGTTTGGGCCAGTTCAGCAAGGGCTACCATTGCTTTCTGCCTTACCCAAAAATTTGGAAATTATAATTATAGATATTAAAGATTGTTTTTTTTCTATACCTTTATGCCCTCAACGTAGGCAAAGATTTGCATTTACCATCCCATCCATTAATCATTTAGAGCCTAATCAAAGATACCAATGGAAGGTTCTACCTCAGGGTATGGTGAATAGCTCCACCATGTGTCAACTGTATGTGCAATTGGCACTTAAGTCAGTTAGAGAGCATTTTCCATCATTACTTGTAATACTTTATATGGATGACATTTTGATTTAGCATAAAAATTCACAGTTATTGCAAGATGCATACCCTATAATAATAAAAACGTTAGGGCAATGGGGATTGCAGGTGGCCACCGAAAAGGTGCAAGTTGCTCGAATGGGAGCCTTCCTAGGGTCACTCATTTATCCTGACAAAGTTGTTCCTCAAAAATTAGAGATTCGCAAAGATCAACTACATACCTTGAATGATTTCCAAAAATTGCTGGGAGATATTAATTGGCTAAGACCATTTTTGAAAATTCCCTCAGCAGAATTAAAGCCCTTATTTGATATATTAGAGGGAGATACCCACATCTCTTCCCACAGAGCACTTACCCCAGGTGCATGTCAAGCTTTACAAACTATAGAAAAGGCCTTACAAGATGCTCAATTACAATGCATTGACAAGTCGAAGTCATTTGAATTGTGCATATTAAAAACTGCTCAGTTACCAACAGCAGTTTTGTGGCAAAATGGACCCTTATTGTGGGTCCACCCTAATGCTTCCCCTGCAAAAATCATTGAGTGGTATCCTAATGCAGTTGCTCAACTTGCACTTAGGGGGATAAAAGCAGCCATTACTCATTTTGGGAAAGATCCTCATGTGCTAATTGTGCTTTATACCCCTGCTCAAGTTCAAACCCTGGCAGCAACAACTAACGATTGGGCAGTCTTGGTTGCCTCCTATTCAGGACAAATTGATAATCATTATCCAAAACATCCAATCTTACAGTTTGCATTAAGCCAAGCCATAGTCTTTCCAATAATGACAGCCAAACACCCACTTCCTGATGGGGTAGTAGTGTATACAGATGGATCGAAATCTGGCATACGTGCATATGTAGTAAATGACCAAGTAACATCTAAACAATATAAAGAGACATCACCCCAGGTTGTAGAGTGTTTGGTGGTACTGGAGGTCCTTGAAACTTTCCGGGGACCACTCAATATTGTATCTGATTCCTTATATGTGGTTAATGCAGTTAATACACTTGAAGTTGCTGGTTTAATTAGACCCTCTAGCAAGCTTGTTCACATTATTCAGCAAATTCAGTCAGCCCTGTTATATAGAAGACATCTTGTGTATATTACTCATGTCAGGGCTCATTCTGGCCTTCCTGGCCCCATGTCTCATGGAAATGAGTTAGCAGACAAAGCCACTAGAATTGTGGCTGCTGCTCTGTCCTCGCAGGCAGAGGCTGCAAGGGAGTTTCATAAACGTTTCCATGTGACAGCTGAAACTTTATGCCCTGTTTCACTTTAACCAGGAAAGAAGCTCGTGACATTGTCACCCAATGTCAAAATTGTTGTCAATTTTTGCCTACTCCTCATGTGGGGGTAAACCCCCGAGGCATCAGGCCATTACAGGTCTGGCAAATGGATGTCACTCATATTTCCTCCTTTGGAATAAATCAATATTTACATGTTTCCATTGACACCTGCTCTGGTGTTATGTTTGCTACACCTTTAACAGGTGAGAAAGCCTCTCATGGTATACAGCACTGTTTAGAAGCTTGGAGTGCTTGGGGCAAGCCCACAATCCTTAAAACTGATAATGGGCCAGCATATACCTCTGCTAAATTTCAGCAATTTTGTCATCAAATGGATGTCACTCACCTAACTGGCCTTCCTTATAATCCTCAAGGACAAGGCATTGTGGAACGTGCCCACTGTACACTCAAGTGTTATTTTATAAAACAAAAAAGGGGAGTTGATGAGACTCTGCCCTCAGTGCCAAGAGTAGCTGTCTCCATGGCACTCTTCACACTTAATTTTCTGAATCTTGAAGAGCAAGGTTGCTCTGCAGCTGATCTACATAGCTCAGACCCTGATATATCAAAAGAAATGGTGAAATGGAAGGATGTCTTATCTGGTCTGTGGAAAGGCCCAGATCCTATTTTAATAAGATCCAGGGGAGCTGTCTGTGTTTTTCCACAGAGTGAAGGCAACCCATTTGGCTGCTGGAACAACTCATCCGCAAGATATTAATCAAGGATGGTGTGGAAGATGCTGACCTCCTGAGGACTGCTCCTGATGCTGACAATGCTGAATTTGTCTCAGGTTCCTAGTATGATGGGCGAACAGAGATGGGCCATTCTCTCGGCTTTCTCTAAACCAATTCCAGTTTGCCATGATGCTATAGTTTTTCCAAAATTCTTTACTAATAATAAAAAACTGGACTTACCATATTTGCCATTTGACCCTTTACGGGTCCCATTAGGAGAAAATCGCTCCCTCCAAGAACAGGGTTCCCTATGTTTTCAATTATCGCAAAAGGGGGACTGTATTCAGCTCAGTATCCGAATGTTAGGATCATTTTTGGATAGTGGGACTGTAAATTTCACCCAAACCCGAGGAAAAGGAAGCAATGATATTATTCATGTTACATGGTTTTGGTGGCAATGGACAGTCTGGCTAAATGGTACATTCTCATCTCCCAATTGGAATGAGATGGAGCGTCCTCGTCAACCCAGGATTGCTCCTCATTGTGGTGGAGAGGATGTAGGGGAATTGCCACCATTGTCAGATTGCCAGTCATCTATAGCCAGATGGATTGATGAGCACAAATATTTTACCTTCTCCCCCAATATGTTGTTTGGGCCTGAAGAAGAGTTTGTAATGAGAAATGGGCCTCTTCTTGCAGGACCGCCCTTTGTGGGATTAATGGAAGCTGTACAGATCTTAATCCCATTGTTTTCTTAAAAGGAGGTGCTGTAGGAAAGGCCATTTACACTGGTCTCTCCAATTATACCCTGATTGGGGCATATGGACCAACAAAAAATATATAATTCATACTGAAGAAATCTCTGGTTTAAATAAGAAGTAGATTAATCTAACTACATATCGACTCCAGTATGTGTCTATCCTCCCTTTTTGTTTATTTTCTCTAATGATTCATTTGAAAGCTGTGTAAATGATTCCTGTTGGATTTCTCAAAGTTGGGATGCAACAAAGGACACCCGTGCCATGGTGGCCCAGATCCCAGGTTGGATCCCTGTTCCGGTGGAAACACCCTCCACCTTATCCCTGTTTCAAAAAAAAAAAAAGAGATTTTGGCATTACTGCTGCCGTGATCATAGGAATTTCAGCCAGTGCAGCTGCTGCTACAGCTGCAGGGTACACTATGGCTAGTACGGTCCAAACAGGCACAAAATTAAATCAGCTTTCAGTCGATCTGACTGATGCCATCAATGTCCAAACTTCTGCTAGTGCCCAGTTGAAGGGAGGGTTGATGATTTTGAATCAGTGCCTTGATCTGGTTGAGGAACAGATAGGTGTCCTATACTAGTTGGCCCAGTTGGGTTGTGAAAGAAAATTGGGCACTCTGTGTATTATCAGTGTCCAATATGAAAATTTTACTCGTGCAGCTAATCTGTCTAGACAACTCTCCTTGTATCATGCAGAAAAATTGGTCCGAGGGGTTCGATGAGACTCTTGAGGCCTTGAAGGTGGCAGTTTTAAGGATCAACTCAACTCGAGTGGACCTGTTATTGACAGAGGGCCTCCCCTCCTGGATTTCATCTGCATTTTCTTATTTTAAGGAATGGGTGGGGGTAGGTTTATTTGGTACTGCCAACTGCTGTCGACTTGTGTTCATGCTCTTGTTGGTTTGCAAGCTCAGAGCCCAACAAACATATGACAAGGTCATGATAGCTCAAGCACTTGCTGCCATTGAACAAGGGGCCTCCCCTGAAATCTGGCTATCTATGCTCAAGAATTAGTCAGCATTTGTCATTTTTTTGGCTGGCCTCTTTTGTAGAGTTCGCCCTAGGTCATTTAGTAGTTACTGTCACATAGCACTGCGGTATCCAGGGACAGGCAACTTTCCTCATGCACAGATCAACCTAAGACACGGGGCCCGGTGGCAATAGGGTTACCCTATGACGGGAAAGGCTATGACATTAGAGGAATGACCTAAGACAGGAGCCATAGCGGATGGACATAATTACACAGACCTAGACCAGCCTCATTTTAATAAAACAAAAAGGGGGAGATTTGGAGAGCCTTGAGCAATCGGCATTATAAGATGGCGCTGGCCTCCGCTGTGCCTAACTAGTAAACAAGCCTTGTGCGCAGGTGCGAGAGTGAATTCACGCCAAGTCACTGTCCATCTCTGAGCGTAGTAATGAGGTGATGAGCAAGCAACAAATCAGGTGCTGACACGCCACACTGAGGGCTATATAAGCAGCACCATTTTCCGGGTTCTGGGTCTTCCCTCCTGAAGAAGCAATAAAGCTTGCTGCAGAAGAATCCGGTTGTCTGAGTGTGTTCTTGCCGGCGAGAACAATAGCTCGGGATACAGTATTCTTTTAAAACCTCAGTATCTGCCATGAATGATACCTCTTCCAACATGGCTAATACATAATCTTGTCTAAACAGTTCCAAAACCTAAGGATAAAGTATTCAAATATGATCTGTGAGGGCCATTCTCATTCCAACCTCCACATTTAGTCAAGGGAGGAAGTGCCTCTGAAAATAAGATAGATTCTCTGTAGCCTCCCTCAGCCTTGAAGCAGGTTGATCCAGACTTTGACCTTGCTGCCACTAAGAAGGAGATTACCTAGGGTGGAGCCTTCTGACCTAGATGGCTCTATTGTTCTGTCACCTGCCACTGCTCTCCTCCAAGACACTGCTACCTGCTGAGAGGCCCCTGAGATATTCCGGAGGAACATCCTATCCTGCATGTCACCTGCAGGCTGGCTCCAGACACCAAGAATGGACTGGTGGGGGAGATGGGCCTTCCCCCTTTATAAGCAGTTTCTGAATAAAATTGCGGGCCTTGAACAGAATCGTGTCTTGGTCTCAATTAATCTTTCTTTCTGTCTAAGTCTCTTTCATCCCCAGCCTGCCGCCCAGGTGTACCCTGTTCTTGTAGGCTGAGGGCCAGCATACAGCAGATTGGCATCTGAGCCAGGGACATTGGGAACAGTGGGAAAACACTGAAGGAATCTCTGTGGAGCTCCAAGGAAAGGAAAGAATCAGAGGATCATATCGGGCACAGTGTGCAACAGGTATTTATGTTAGTGCTGGCTTTAAAATTCATTTCTTAAAAAGTGTTGCTGGAGGTGCGATATGATATGGACTAAGTTTGGAACAGTGCTAATCCTGCGCTGGGTCCACTTAGGGTTCAGCAGCAAAGGACTAGAAACTTTGAATCAGGTGGTTGTCCACAGCTTTCAAAAGCTGTTTCAGGCGAGAGGAATAGGGCTTAAAATAATGAAACAGGAGGTTGTCCGCAGTTGAGAACTGCATCAGGCTAGAGGAATAGGGCTTAAAATGATGGAGTAAAATAACATAGAGGAAAATGGATTTTGAAATTCTCCCAGAGACAAAGAGAAATTGCGGGACAGCAGAAGTTCTCTGCACTCTTTGTGTTGTCTAATGTCTGGTGCACCAGTCCGTTTACATGTCAATCCATGTGTGTTTTGTCTTGTTGTCTGAATGACTGAAAGTTTTGTGTTTCATGTTGGAAAATAAAAATGGCTAAGGCTTTATCTGCTGGTTCAGCTCACATTTTGACCAAGAATCAAGGACAGCAGGGGAGCCACTGCTGGAAAAACTGCTTTCAAAGAAAGGGAGTCTGCAGCTTCTTGGTTTTAAGGCAAAAAAACTGATAGTTGGATTTTTCCTAGAAAATTACAATCATGATTATTGTGTTTAACAAATGACAAAGTGCTTTTTTATCTTATAATTATAGCTGTAAAAAGTAAAATTCTTTGATTGGTCTAAATTTATAAGACTCTGTAGCTACTGCATTTGTTTTTTTACTTTTTTTTTTTTTTTAGATATATTCTTTATTTACATTTCCAATGCTATCCCAAAAGTCCCCCATACCCTGCCCCCCACTTCCCTACCCACCCACACCCATTTCTTGGCCCTGGCATTCCCCTGTACTGAGGCATATAAAGTTTGCAAGACCAATGGCCTCTCTTTCCACTGATGGCCGACTAGGCCATCTTCTGATTCATATGCAGCTAGAGACACGAGCTCTGGAGGGTACTGGTTAGTCCATATTGTTGTTCCACCTATAGGATTGCAGAACCCTTTAGCTCCTTGGGTACTTTCTCTAGCTCCTCCATTAGGGGCCCTGTGATCCACTCAGTAGCTGACTATAAGCATCCACTTCTGTGTTTGTTAGGCCCCAACATAGCCTCACAAGAGACAGCTATATCTGGGTCCTTACAGCAAAATCTTGCTAGTGTATGCAATGGTGTCAGCGTTTGGAGGCTGATTATGGGATGGATCCCCGGATATGGCAGTCTCTAGATGGTCCATCCTTTCATCTCAGCTCCAAACTTTGTCTCGTAACTTCTTCCATGGGTGTTTTGTTCCCAGTTCTAGGAAGGGGCAAAGTGTCCACACTTACATCTTTGTTCTTCTTGAGTTTCATGTGTTTTGCAAATTGTATCTTGTATCTTGTGTAGTCTAAGTTTCTGAGATAATATCCACTTATAAGAGAGTACATATCATGTGAGTTCTTTTGTGATTGGGTTACATCACTCAGGATGATGCCCTCCAGGTCCATCCATTTGTCTAGGAATTTCATAGGTGTAACATTGGTAGCAAGACAGCTTTAAATTGTTCGCTCAGGTTTGGAGTCTTTCCAACACATGGCATAAAGCAGGCCAAAAAACTAGGCCTCTAAGGATTCTTCTAGTTGAGACAATATTTAATGGATTCTTATCCTAATAGGTAGAGTTAAAGATAAGATTTAAAACAATGTCTCTTTAATGAAGCATTAAAATTTGCACTGTCATTCATTCATAGGTATAAATTGGCAGCCAAACTTCATAACATGATAGTGATGCTTCTGATATTGATTTTAAAGATGATAAATTGTTTTGAAATTAGGTTTTGCTTACCCAAGGTTGTGGATATTATCCTAACATTGCAAAAGAAACTTGAAAATTATGGTTAAAACTGCCAGTGCTCCACTGACTGCAGCTTGCAGTTTGATCGCAAATTTAAGATTTTCTACTCACCCATATAATGTTAATTAAGATAATTATAAGAGTAATCATATTATGAGAGCACTAATACAGCTCTCTGTGGCCATACAGCCATACAAAGCTCAGAGCAGCCTCAGAGAGGCTTGTGTGACTTTCTTTTGTTTTGCAAACGGTGTGCCTAAGGAGGTTCTTGAAACTTGCCTCTCCTTGCCTCCAGGGGAATTTTCTTTTAGCTAAAAGAACACTGTTTGAGATCTATTCAGATGTTATTCTAAACACAGTTCAAATTCAAAATTTATACAGGGTCAATCAGAGTGTAGAACTTATAAAGGCATTATAATCTGGCTTGCCTACTTTATGCAAAGTTATTATAGATTTAAAAGTTTGTTTTTTTCCTTTGAATTTTGATAATTGTAAAGAGTTTTACTTCTAGTGAACTGGTAATCACTGGAAAATTTTGCCTCTAGGTATGGATAATATAGCTTTACATTATGTAAGAAAAATTTTTATTGTCTCTACTTCTATACAAGAAGCTAAGAGTTTGAATCTTTCAGTGCATATTGTTTCCTAAGTGGAAAGTATTTAATTAGCTAATGCCTCTCAAGGGAAGTTTACTTCAAATCTTTGCTCTCATACAATGAACTTTAAAGTTCTGGGGAGTAACTGTTGCTCCAGAAAAGATTCAGAGGCAATATCTTTTTAATATTTAGGATTTTAGTTATACTAGAAAATTGTGGTACAGAAAATCTAAGAACGAAAAATTGATTTGCTTCAAAATTTTATTTTCAAAAGCTTCTAGGAGATGTTATTTGGCTAAGACCTCACCATAGGAGAACTTAAGCCTTTGTTAGGTGCTATTAAGTGAGATTTAAATTAACTGGTGAGAAACAAAAAGGCTTTACAGAAAGTAGAAAAAACTTCTGTGATCAATTGTTATCAATTATAATCTATGGTAATTAAATATTAGCTGCTTATTTTAGTAATGTTTATTAAATGTGCCCACAGCAATTCTTTGGTAAGAGAAAACATTAATGTAAAATCATCTTTCTTCACCTCCCGGCTGACTGTTGGTCTACATGGAGGGCTGGCTGGCTGTTGGCTGCTGCGGGGTGGGGCCGTGGGGTACCCAGCTTTCTCTGAGCAGAGATGGTGCGGTAGCTTCCCCCCCAAAAAACAAACAAAAAACAAAACAAAAGAAAACACAGGCGCCTTTGTAGCAAACTCAGCAGCTGGCCTGAAGCACCTGTCATGTGCACTGTGGCCCCCATGGGCATCTGCCTGTCCCTACTGGGGGTGACCGTATTCTTCCTGCTAGGGCTTGGGGGTGCTCTGCCTCCTTTGCTCAGTTCTCCTGGCCTACAACAGATTGGGCCACTTCAGCCTCTTCTGCCTGGGTAGCGGCCCGGCAGCAGATGAGGCTAAGGTGACATTCACCTCAAAGCAAAGTTTTGACATCCTATTAAAGCTGCTGTGGTGCTAATAAAGAATTGTAAGATAAATTCATATATTTTAGAAAAAAATATACCAAAAACTTGTGTCTTAAAAACCTGACTAAGTGTCTGTTTCTTGTTCCAAACAACAATTAATTTGGTTACTGCAGAATATTGATATTTGGCCTGTTGCATACTATCATTTTAAATAAAATTGATAATCATTATCCTAAACATAAGCTAAAAAATTGTTTTCATGCATGTTTTTGTACATTCTATAAATTTATGCATGCATTCCATTTACTGTGTTTAAAAACAGCCCTTCTATGGAAAGTAAATAAATATGAATTGGATCACATGCTTATTCTTTTGAGTTTCCTCCTGCTTCAGCACAGATAATTAAATTGTGTGCTGTAGATGGTGTTTTAAAATGTTGAATAATCAAGCTTTAATTTGTATATTAATAGTCAATATTATATCTCAGAACTTACAATTGCTTAAAATTGTCCATCCCTCAGATACTATAAATTCTTAAATTTGCAATTGTTTATGCATATACAACTCATAAGAAAAAAAAAATGCTGTCTTTTTTAGAGGACTGTTTTTGGACATTTAAGAATTTGTTCTAGATTGCCTAGACAAGACCCCTTAAGGCAATGCCATGCTAGATTTATATCTCAGGCAGATTACAGGCCTTACATAAGAATAATCTCATTCTTTATATAAACAAAACAGTAATGGCTTAAGATAATATTTTGGTATTTTTAGAGAATGTGCATGTCAAATTGAAAAAAAAAATGTTCTTGGTGTCCTCAGATTCTACCTGTTTCCACATAATGGTATTACTTCTTGAGGACTTATACTTGATCAATTGCTACAAATGAATGATCTTATTTCTGATTAATAAATAAATAAATTATGCACATGTGACTATTAATAACTTTTCAAGCCTTCTAGTTACAACCGTTCTTCAAGAGAAACAACTGAAGGTGTATTTAGTCACTGCTCATGTTATATTACAACTGACTATAACAGTCAAGTATTTGAGATGTTTTGTCAACAATTTAATAATTCTCAAAGACAAGGTATTAAACTATAGCTTCATTAAAAAAAAAAAAAAACAAAGAAGTGGAGGAATTATATCCCCGTGCATACTATTTAAATCATATTTTTATTTTAAGAATTTTGAAATTTGGATGTCAAAGAACTTAATAAATGCCTTATAGTATCTTAAAACTAGACATAATCATGTCTAGGTGAGATGAAAAGTATCTACTTATTGGCATATCGCTTGATCCTGAACAGCTACCCTATTGGGGAAAGGGGAAAGCTTAGGTTCTCTGGACAGAATGTTGCAGAAGCATGACAACTGTCAGAATGATTCGTGTGACAAGCTGACCTGTGAGTTCTCTGAGTGCCCTGACTGTGGTGACAAGAAAGCTGAATTGGGTATATGTTTTTGACCCACCCTTGCTTGCCTTTGTCCCAGATTGGACAAGTTAAGGTGCCTTAATTCAAGCTTTTTAACCTTATGGACATAGAACGTTAGAGACAGTGGAATCTGACTTACAAAGATTAGTCATAAGAAAGAGTTATAATGATCTTTGTCGTTCCTTCAATGTGACCAGTTATTCTAACTCAATCTTAGACTGGTCTAGTAATAATTCCAATATTAGAGTTTCCTATTGAAGATAGCTAAAAATCTTAATTACCTAGCAAAGTTAATTTGGACAACAGCCTCCACTTTCAGAGAACCTCCCGCTTTCCTGATAATTCTCAAAGCCACCTCCCCCACATGGAGAGGTCAGAGTCTGAGTTTGATCCTTGCTAATTTGCAACTGATTAAAGTACCTGGGCTTCCACAAAGAAGCTTTTATCCTGATGCTTTTCACTGTCTCTACTTTGTTTTTCAAGCAGGTCAGTCAATGCCTCATAGCCTGATTTCAGCAAGCATGCAGCCTTGCCTCCAGCAAGCACAGGTGGAGGAATTATATCACCGTGCATACTATTTAAATCATATTTTTATTTTAAGAATTTTGAAATTTGGATGATTAATCAATATGAAGAAGCATATTCAGTATATATTGTGGCTTTGGTCTGATTTGGGAATAAGGTGTGCTATGAGGGCTGGTTAGTCAATGACGGGCAACCAGATTTCGGAGCCATATCAATCTAAGACAGAGGTATATGCTGAGAGGCCGTGGTTTGTTAATAATACACCATAGAGCCATGTTTGTGCAAAATAAACACAAACAAGCTGCATATATTCTCCTTGACAGATAAGAATGGCTTGGGAAAATCTGAGATCCTAAAACAGGCATGGCTGCCAGCCACCATAACTCCCAGGCAGGACTATGGAGCATAAATAAATTTTATGCCTCCGTCCAACTATTTTTATTATCTGATCAGGGAGGAATTGTAGCCTCCCTCAGCCTTGAAACAGGCTGATCCAGATTTTGACCTTGCTGCCACTAAGAAGGAGATTACCTAGGGTGGAGGCTTCTGACCTAGATGGCTCTATTGTTCTGTCATCTGCCATTGCTCTCCTCCAAGACACTGCTACCTGCTGAGAGGCCCCTGAGATATTCCGGAGGAACATCCTATCCTGCATGTCACCTGCAGGCTGGCTCCAGACACCAAGAATGGACTGGTGGGGGAGATGGGCCTTCCCCCTTTATAAGCACAGTTTCTGAATAAAATCATGGGCCTTGAACAAAATCATGTCTTGGTCTCCATTAATCTCTCTCACTGTCTAAGTCTCTTTCATCTACAACCTGACTCCCAGGTGTACCTGGTTCTTGTAGGTCATGGGCCGGCATACAACAATTCTCAATAACTCTCTTTATTGCTTAACATGTGTGAGCATGGAACATATTTATAAAGACAACAAATACTTAGGATTCAGGACTCTATGGTTCATGCTAGATGTTACTAGTTTCTTTCTTCTGTCTAGCTTTATAGTTCCAGAAAATACTATAGTACCTGCCAAAGGCAGGAAGCAACTAAAACCATTCTACCCAGCTTGAACACCTATGAACTATAACAATGACTTGCCTGATCAGATATGATAAAGGTCCAATTAGTAGCACTTACATGTCAGTGGTAACCAACAGTTGCCTAATTGGATTTAAGATCTACTTAACAGGAAGAAAGTTATGCCTAATTGTAAACACCTGCTCAACTTCCTAACATTATTTAGGTCATAGACCTTAATAAAGAATTTACTACTGCTAATTTGCTATGCAAAATTACTTAGAGCTATATAGTATACTTTGAATCAGATAAGGTGACACTTTCTGATCTTTTCCATCTATTCAGTATTTTATATCTTTTCAAACTTCATATAAATTTTTGGGTTTTTCCTACATATGTAAATGATTATGTTGGACTTTTGATTAGAATTGCATTGAATTTGTAAATCGCTTTTGGTAGTGTGACCATTTTCATAAGATTTATTTGTCTTATTCAAGAATAAGGAATATCTTCCTATTTACCACTGTCTTTCTCAATTTCCTTTCTTGGTATCTTCATATTGTTCTTGCAATATATATTAAACATTTTAGTGTAATACAGTACTGCATATATTTAGTGTACAGATGATAGATATATATAGAATATTATGAATAAGATTGTTTCTCTGATTTTTTATTTTGTATGTTTTGCATTGTTATATAAAAAGAACATTGACTCTGTGTTAACTTTATATCCTTACCCTTTGATGAAATTGGTGTTACCTATAGGAATTTTTTGCCAGAACATTTAGTTTCTTGTTATATATATATTATCTACAAATCAGAACAACTTTATTTTTGCTTTTACTATATGCATCAATTCCACTTCATGCTGTTTCTTCATTATTTTACCCAAGACTTCAAACACTATTGGATAGAAATTGAAAATATGGATAACCTGTCTGTTTTAATATCATACTTCAAATGCTTTGAAGTTTTTCATTCATTTCGTTTGATGTTAATTGTAGGATTTTTGTTATATGTCTTTATTGCACTGAGGTATGTTGTTTCTGTCTCTAACAGCTCCATGATGGCTTTCATGAAAGAACTTGAATTTGTATCAAAGTTATTTTTCTGAAGGTATTTCAATGATCATGTGATTCTCTCTTTTAATAAACTTATTGAGAAATACCTTACATATGTGAAACCATTTCTACCTCACTGAAATAAACTCAACTTGGTTTTGATGGATGGATGATCTTGTTTCTGTGCTACAGAGTTCAGTTTACAAGTTTGTTAATAGATTGCGCATTTTACTTTATTAGTGAAATAAGTCTGAACTTTCTTTTCTCCTGAGTATGTTTGCGTGTTTGTGAGTGTTTTCCCTGAGTGCTTTCAGTTTCCTGGTAAAGAATTAATTATCATTCAAAATTAAATGAAAACAAATGCAGAACATACCAAAACCAATTCTATATGATGAATATAATCTTTTTTATAAAAAAACTTTGTATCTCTAAGTGCATGCATATGAAAGAGAGAGATTTCAAACAACTTAATGATGCACCTTAAGCTACTGGAAAGCAAGAAAAAAAATCAAATCTCAAATCACTACACTGGGAGAAATAAATAAAATCATTTCAAAAATTAATGATGAAGAATTAAAACAAAGCAAAGTCAAACCCTATACAAAATAAATGAAATATAAATGTGGTTCTTTAAAGTGATAAACAAAATTGAGGAATCTTCAGCCAAATTAAGAAAAGAAAATAATACATGAAAAATGTACAATAAATCAATTACTATCAGGACAAGTAGAGCAGAATGCAAACTATTCTTCCTAAAATCTTGAACACGAGAATACTATTCTCTCCACTCTGACTCAATATGGAATGTAAATTCTTAGCTATAGCTAGTAGACAGGTGAAAATATGAAAGTGAGAGAAATAAAAAGGAAGAAATCAATGTATTTCTACTTATAGAATACATAATTAAATATAAAAGAGACTCTAGAAAATACAGGACAAGCTGGTAGGTCTTATAAATATTTTCAGTACTTTGAAACATTCCTGACCTAATGGTTCAGGTATATATGTGGAAGATAATAGGAAAGATTTCTAAGAACATGAAGTAGCAGATGACTTCAAGAAAACAGTATTTTCCAGACAACAGGCTAGATGCACATATGTACTTATGGCAATTGTGATAACATGAATTCTCATACTATCACCACAGAATTCCCACCCATGACTCAGGAGAGACTGAAATTTAATACCCCTTGAGAAGTAATAAATTAGTCTACATTAATAGTGTGACCTCTGATGCTGTGATTATAACCTCAGAGCCAGCTCTACACCAAGAGAAGTGAGGTGGGAAACAAAACTGGGTTCTATGCAGGGGAAAGGGAGGGAGAGAGAGAGAGAGAGAGAGAGAGAGAGAGAGAGAGAGAGAGAGAGAGAGAGAGAGAGAGAGAGAGAGAGAGAGAGAGAGAGGAGAAGAGTATCTGTTGGAAGAATAGAGAGTTGGCTGCAGATTCAAAACCCATTGTATAAAACTCTCAGGGAATAAAAATATTTAAAGTTTGATTTTGAGTTGATTTTGCCTTTGTTAACTACTGAGCTCTTCTGATGTTTTTGTTGAAATTATTTCTGCTACGGACAATATCTTATGTAGGATGATTTGAAACAAATACATTCAGACCCAAAATCTCTGAGTTCTAAAATCAACTCTCTCGCTATAGCTGTTAGTTTGAATGCCTTAGGGCTTCTAGAAACCTCATATAAAGTGCATGAAGTCGTTGAAGTTTGAAGTGACCATTTCAGTTGTTGTTCTTAATCCTTTCTCTAATACCCACAGCCGCATATCTCAGTCCGGGCTTCTCAGTGGCAGCAATTGCAAAAGCCAAAACAATTATATTCTATGTTTTATTGTCCATGACATGGTGCTAACTTTTCTGTGATATTTCAAATAGTTACTAATCATCCTTATTCCAAAATTATTAATTACAAAACAATAAATATGAGACCCAAGGAGGTTGCATTATTTACCTAAAGTTGCCATGTAGTTGCAGAAGCATTATGTCATGGTTGTGTGTACAGTCATTTCATTCCCGTGTAAAACCAACACTTTTCATGATGCAGTGCTGTGTTTTACAGACTCTTTACATTTTCTCAGCTGCATGGCGATCTGATTTCCATACGGAATGCTTCGTGTTTCCCTGACTTCTTCGTTTATCACATTATTGTGTGTGTGTGTGTGTGTGTGTGTGTGTGTGTGTGTGTGTGTGTGTATGAGAGAGAGAGAGAGAGAGAGAGAGAGAATCAGGACCATTTACACTAAAGAAACATGTTTAACTAGTGACCTACATCCCCTAGCTTACTTGTATTTTCCATTTCAAATTTCAATTATCTCAGAAATAACCATTTTATATGCTATCAGTTCTTTGTACCTATTTTGTACATTTTATAGCTTACTGTAATCTATTATTGACATTAAAATGTTAGTGAAATTTTATCATTAAATTTATCACTTAAGTAGCAAATCAATTAATTCAGTATTTCAATTTTTATCTATAATTTTATTTTTGCATTACTTTTACTTATAATGCTCTTATTTTAGAGTGATTTATAACAATCTGTCTATAGTGAACAAATTGAGGAGCAGATTTTCAAGTAGAGCATTAATGAAACAAAATGAAAGAACCAATAGCACATTCAAATGAACACTAAACACATGAAATTTCTTCAAATGAAGGATGCATCAAAGTGACAGAATTTCACATTGTATAGTATGCTCCAACATCATTTCTCCAAAGTGATAATCATTTCATATTCCTTCATTTTGCATATGATCAGTATTTGCTTTCATTTTCTCTTTCCTTTTTAGCATCATTTTGGCTTAGATTTTACTGGTTTAAAATTGACTGCAGTTATATTTAAATTAAAATGTAGTCTGCATAAAATCTTCTCATATTCCTATATTTATCTAAGATAATAATGCCAATTTATCAATAGTAATATAGGAATTATTAACTTAATTTCATTATACATAACTAACTTTTGCAGTTCATGAGTTCTGTATTTGAGAAGAGCAAAACTAGCAGTGGTTATAAAGCCCTCTCATTAGCATCCTAATCTCTTGCCAATTTCATAAGGCAGCCACTGCCCAGAATTATTGAGAACTACATCAGTATCTAGTGCTTATAGATTCATAGCCTTAAGCTTTTTTCTGTACCATTTTTAAGAGTGAAAAATGTATGGGGTCTTCATTGGAAGATGGATTTTGTTTTGAAAATTAATTATTTGAAGATTTCCTAAGATAATTGAAATTAATCCAGTTAGAAACAATGGAGTAATCAGCACGGTACACTGCTTCAGCAAATGGTGATGAACATGGAGATTTTGGCACAAGACTGAGTCATGATGGAGAGAGGTTGTTTTCAACCCTCAGCATGTGCTCTCTTCTTAGCTTCATCGACAAAAAACAAGCTTGCATTTTCCTTCAATGAAATCAACTTTGGCATGAAAATATGAGTTCTGTTTTATTTTCACAGATTGGAAAGAAAGCATTTCCCATAATAGGGAGACATTTAAACAGTAATTGTCATTCTATAAGTGGTGACAGAGGCAATAATTTGGCACTACTAACCTTTTGTGTATGTGAAGAACTGAAATATTGACACCCATAGAGCAGTGTTGATATCTGTGCTTCAATATGGAATTGAGGAGTATCAATGGTGCATGACTTTTTGTGTCTCACTTTACTACAAAACATTTCATTACAGAACCGAACATATGGGATAAATTACCATAAAGTGAATAACATGCACTGCAGAAATCATACAGAAGAGATAAAAAATTGTATTTAAAACTGAGAAATGGCATACATTACAACATTTTGTTAAATTATAAAAGAAGGTGATAAATATTTTTGCAGGATCATGTTAGTAAATAATCACTCTGGTAAACACTATCTATAATTTTGTGTTTCAAACTCTGGGAGTTAACCAGAATAATCTCAGAATAATCTTGTGATTTTTTTTTAATTTAAAACGTTGGAATTTAAGGAAGGGGTGTTATTTAAACATTATCTGTTCCTCATATGCCCCTCACAGTTCCTCATATACCTTGGAAGTCAGTACCCTTGTAGCCATAAACACTGCAAGTATCAGCAAAGTGGCAACTAACAGGCCCCACAGCTACAGGGCACCCACTCCCATTGTGCTTACCACACACATCACCTTAGGAAAGTCAGCTTTATTCGGTCTTTATAGAAGATCCCCTAAGAAGCTCTGCTTACATTTGTTCTGATTTGACCTGGCTCAAAGTTCACACAGCAGAGTAATTGTTGAAAATTCTGAGACAATTGATTAACAGTGCAAAGGACTGAGTTGGCAAAGTCAGAAAGGATTCCTAGAAATTAACCAAAAATCTGAAATTAATCCTGGGAGACTTAACTGTCCTTAGAAGCCCTTTCAAAGCTCTGACATATCCTTGAAGATCTGCAAGTGAAAGCATATGTTCACTGTGGTGTAAATATTCAAAAGACCTTATGCTCTCATTTGGGAACATGCACAAAAAAAAAAAAAAAAAAAAACAAAACCACCTTCTTTCAACATTTTTACTCTACACAGTAGAAAGTGATGAGTGAGACAGGGTTAGGAACTATGACCATGTTGAACATGTACTCCTACATAGACCTTTGTATGGCTCAGTAGTTCTAGCAAATAATTAAATAAAATCTCTGCCAATCTGTGAATGTGAATATGGCCCAAAATCTACATAAAATAATGAGGTTTCAATAAACAAGTATTAATAAGTAGAGTGCATCTTTCCAGCATAGCTAAATCTAAAGTTGGCATATGAGTAGATTGTAAACATTCTACACCTTAGTTGTTAGGAATGCTCAAAAAATTAAAAAAGAAAAAAATCCACTTCCATACACTAGATCAGTTACTACCTTTGATTAACATAACATTTCTGAGCATATAAAATGCACTCTGAGTAAATATCATTTTCTCAGTATGAACTTCAGTTTAAAAAAAAAGAGGGAAAATACAAAATCAATAATCACATTGCCTACTAGATCAACTGAGCAGAGCTTGCATGATCTTGCAGAGACTGAAACAGCAAATACAGAGCATCATGGTTCTGTACCAGGTTCTCTGTGTATATGCTGTAGTTGTTAGCTTGGCATTTTGGACACTCCTAGCAGTGTGAGAAGGCATTTCTCTGACTCTTTTCCTTGCTCTTGAGACTCCTTTCTTCCTATTTTGTTGCCTTGTCCAACATCAATATAAGGACCCTTGCCTTGTCTTATTATATGGTCTTTTGTCCTATTTTGCTGTGATCTCTTGAAAGTCTACTCTTTTCTGAAGATGAAAAGAAGAAGGAGTGGATCTGGGGGTGCAGGGCGGTTGGGGGCAGGGAGTCAGGAATTGTAGAGTGAGGTGAACTGTGGTCAGGATTTATTGTATAAGATAATAATTAAAATTATTAATTAAAATAAGATAGAAGGATGAGGAACACATTTGGTGTCAGTGAAAAATCATGAAAATAGAATTGTTTTTTTGGAAACCAGCAATATTAACAACTCATTGCTATAATATCTTTAATATAATACATATGAGTATACTTAAGTAAAGGGATTAAACTAATTGGTAATATAAAACATCCTACATGTAATCTTCTAAATAAATGATTTGCTAAGTCTAATAATTTGTGTGTGTGCATGTGTGTCTGTATTTAAATATTTTTGAAATATTCTTAAAAGCAAACAAAAAGAAAATGTTCCGAAACTGATACTGGCTAAAACATTTTACAAAAGTTCTAATAAAACAAAGATGTCAATGTCAATATTCAACAAAGTTAAAACAAATTCAATCCACCAATTAGCAATAAGAAATATTTTTCTAAGAAATGCAAGGCTGGCTTAGGAATCAATATCAATGTTCTAGAACTTACTGATAGAATAAAGAACAGAAAGAAAGCACTTGAATAGAGAGAAGAATTTGACAGAATTTAATATTCTTCAACAGCAAAAATAATTCAACAAAATAGAAACAAAAACTCCTTAATGAGATAGATGATTCTTTGCTGGGTCCGGCATAGCCTTGGTAGGGACAGAATGTCATGGTTCCTATCTCTGATACATGGTGTGGGGTTCTAGAAGTGTTTATGGCTACTGTGGGCATAAGGCTTGTTTGTATAATAATTTATATATTTTACATTCCTACTTCAAAGAATGTCCTCCCTGTTAATGACTCCATGATAATCAAAGACATCATGAGTCTGGGAGGCAAAGGTGTGGCTAATGTCTTAGCAAAATGGTAAATGCTGGGATCTTCAGGACCTTAAGGGTGTGGAAAAGAACTCTAAAAATGTGAGTTCAAAAATATAATTTCTTTAATGATCCAAAATAGAAAAATACAATATGAATTATGAGATGCTTCATGAATCTAAAGGATCAAAAGTAGCTGCACGGTGATTCAACTTGTCAGAAAAATACTCAGGAAGGCGTTAAAGAGATTTAGGGAGTGGTGATCATAAGAGATCCCACCCACCTAAGTTTTTTGTTTATGTCTACAAGGGAAGGCATATTCCTGAGTTCAGTGTCAGCCTGCAACAGAGTAAGGTTAGGCCCAGATGAGGGAGAAATTGTAGTTTCCCACTAAGCTAGTTTATCCTCTGTGCTTAATAGAAGCAATAGAGGCAGACAGATCTATGAATTCTTTTGCAATATTCAAAGAAAATGTGTGTTTGCTGTCTCCTAATAATCAAAGGGCTGGGGTCACAGGATGCTGATTCATAAATAATCAAAAGGTAACATGGAGTAAACAACTGGATTGGCATGTAAAATAAGACTGGGCTTGTAATCTGCTAGAGATGAGCTATCCAGAGAATATTTTAGAATAGCAAGGGAGAACTACTTGGATAACTGGCATGAGCAGAACACAGAGAGAGAGCAGAACATAGAGACAGAACTGTGTAGATGTCCAGATAGAGCAGAACATAGATAAAGCATCTGGAAAACTGTCTCAAGTAGAACACAGGCCACAATCTTGGGCCTATGATTTGATTTTGAGTCGTTTATGTTCACCACTCCTAGACTCTCCTTGTCTCAGAACCCCTGTCCAATTGACAATTCCTTTTGAAACTACAGCAAATTCTCTACAAAAACCTGGACAACTTCTTCCTAAAATCAAAACCAAAACAAGGATGTCTGATTCCATGGCAATTCCACCATTATGGGAGTTTCCATCTACCTCAATTAAGAATGGAAATGAGTCTGGGTTACGTCCTTTAGATTCATGTACTCATTTATAAAGAGCTATTAGCCATAAAGTACAAGATAACCACACTAAAATCGAAAGCCCCCAAGAAGCCAAGTAACAAGGAGGCACAAGAGAGGATGGTTGAATCTTTCCCCGAAGAAGAAACAAAATAGGTATCAGAAGTTGACAGGAGAAGACTGGGTGGAAGAGGGGATCGGGGCATGGGGGACTTATATGTGTTGTACACAGAGCAGGGGAGAAGACAGATGGGCTGAGATGTGGAGGTAATCTCTAGGAAGTGCCAAAGACCTAGGATGAGGAAAAATCCTAGATGGTTTAAGGGGCTGACTCTACCTGAGATTTCTAGCAGTGGGGGGATATGGATCCTGAAGTAGCTGCTTCCTACAGACAGGCAGGATTCCCTGGGAAAGAAAACGACAGCATTCTACCCACAAAAGTTTTGACCTAAAATGTGTCCTGCCTACAAGATAGGCAGGGACAAAGATAGATCAGAGTCTTAGGGAATGGCCAACTAATGGCTGTCTGAAATTGAGACCCATCCCATGAGCAAGAACCAATCCTGAAACTATTAATGATAGTCTGTTATGCTTGGAGACAGGACCCTAGCATAACTGTTCTCTGAGAGGTTCCACCCAGCAATCAATGGAAAGAGGGCTGGAGACTAACACCCAAATATAGAACTCAGGGAGTCTTACAGAAGAGTTGGGAGAATAATTGAGGGATCAGAAGACAGAAAGGACTCCACAGGAAGATCAAAAGAGTCAATTAACCTTGACCCTTGGGGGCTGCCAGAGACTGAAACACCAACCACAGGGCAATGTGGACTGAACCTAGGCCCCATGCATATATGTATTAAATGAACAATTTGTTCTTCATACAGGTCCCCTAAACAACTGGAACAGGGGCTGTACCTGAGCCTGTTGCCTGCCTGTTTGCCTGTGGATCCAGAACCCCTAAATGAACAGCCTTTTCTAGCCTCAATGGGAGAAGATGTACCTAGTCCTAAAATGATGTGCAGGGGGTGAGGTGAGGCAGAATGGGGACGGGCAGGGGGAGTGTTGCATGGGGGTGATGAAAGGTTTTGGGGATTGGTATCTAGATGGAGGCTTCATCTCCTATGGAGAATGGATGGAGGACATAGGTGAGGAGGTACTGGGAGGAGATGAAGGGCTGATACTGTGTAAAGTGAATAAATAAATAATAAATGTAATAATTTTTAAAAAGAATAGTGAAAATAAACAGTGGAAATGAATGAGAATATAGAATGCCAAAACAGGAAAATAATCTTTATTTGGGGTGACATGTTCATACTAATAAAAAAATATGAAGAAACAAAGCATTGTATTTCTGAATTAGCCAAATAGAATTAATTATTCCAGATTAGAGCATACTTAAAATTATAACCATGTCATGACTAGAAATGAGAAATACAGTTATAATTTTTATATAATAATTTTAAAACGTGTAAACAATGAAGGATGGTTCTTAATTTCATTACAAAAATTATCCACCAAATAGTAAAAGAAAAATACATATTGTAAAATAAATAAATTCTAAATAACTGGGGAGAGAGTCCCTGCAGATGATGCAACCTGGTTTACAGAGCAGTACTTCCTAAGTCAGTGGTGCCTCCTTTATCAAGAACTAAGATGTTTTTGAGAAATATAAGTGGATTGAAAATAATGTCAAAACACAAAATGTATAGAATATTTCAAACAATAGAAAACTATGAAATACATTTTAAAACTGTACCCCACCTCTTTAGTGATCCACTGACAGAGGTAATGAATGTAACCTGGTGATGCCGTTCTGAGTACAGGTTAGTGGGTAAAATCATTGAAATAGAGTTTTAAGCCAAAAGAAATTAAACACTACTTACTCTCATGCTTAGTTATTTAGCAACAACATAAAGACCAGCAAATGGGGTTAAAATAGTATTTTCATTAAAAATGGTGAAAAAAGTACTGGGTAGGCAATATTTTTAAGATTGGATCATTACTTTATATTACATAGAAAAAGATACATTAAAATGAGAAAAGAACTATGTTTAGGTGTTTCTCTGTGCTTGATTTGTTTTGTTATCTAATCTAATGTATTTCAGCATTTCTAAGTTGAATTTTTATTTTTGTCTATATCTGAATGTGTTCATAATGAACATACATCTTGCTGTCATAATTCTTGCCTGACTGGAGTCAATAAGTTTTTGCATTATAAATGTGGACTTAGACATAGATAACAGTGGTTCTGATGTATAGCCCAGACTCTGTAATTTCTTTTTTTTATTAGATATTTTCTTTATTTACATTTCAAATGTTGTCCCCTTTCTCTCCGAACACTCCATATCCTATCCTCCCTCCTCCTGCTCACCAAACTACCCATTCCCGTTTTCCTGTCCTGGCATTCCCCTACACTGGGGTATCAAGTCTTCACAGGATCAAGGGCCTCTCCTCTCATTTATGTCTGACAAGGCCTTCCTCTGCTACATATGCTGATGGAGTCATGATTCCCCCATGTGTACTGTTTGGTTGGTAGTTTATTCCCTGCGAGCTCTGGGGGTACTGGTTGGTTCAGATTGTTGTTTCTGCTATGGGGCTGCAAACCCCTTCAGCTCCTTGGATACTTTTTTCTAGTTGCCCAATTGGGGACCCTATGCTCATTCCATTGCTTGGCTATGAGCTTCCACTTCTGTATTTGTCAGGCACTGGCAGAGCCTCTCAGGAGACAGCTCTATCAGGCTTCTATCAGCAAGCACTTGTTAGCATCCGTGATAGTGTCTGGGTTTGGTAACTGTATATGGGATGGATCTCCAGAAACATTTTTATTTGACATCCACAAGCTCTCCATGGCATGTGTGTACTCACAAAACACATCCTCCACACACATAATATCATGAAGAAAATGCAACTCAAAAAGACAATAAAGCAGGACACAGTAGATTATGGATTGTATGAATATATAATGAACATAATGTAAAATACTATCTGTGACAACCACGGGTGAAAATGTAATAATTGAAAACCCCATGCTATGAAAACATAACTGAAACCAAGCTTGGGATTGGTTGGTGAGATTGGAAAGTGGTTCAAATACTGAATACAATTTGTCAGTTTAGGAAAATGATGAATATGGAGTTAGCATGTGTTCTAAAATCTTCAACTATAGGTTTATATTTTAAAAAGAAGACACACACATTTGCATAATATATGTGTGTGTATATATACATATATGTACATACATACATACACATATATATGTATATATATTTTTTATATGCAAAAAGTGTGTACATAATGGGGCTGGAGATATAGCTCATTGGTTACAAGCAAAAGCACTTGCTCTTGCAGAACTCCTGGCCTAAGCAAGCCTACAGTGCTCAGAACCATCAGTACCTCAAGTTTTAGATGATCTTATGCCCTCTATGGACACAAAACACACATACTGACTTTTTACCCCTGTGCGCACAAGACATACACATTGTGCACATTCAAGCAAAGTAGTCATGTAAGTAAAATAAAATAAAATAAAATAATAAACAATGTTTTAAATGTGCATTCAAAACATTTTTTCTGATCAAAAGACTAGAGAATAACATACATTTTAATTGATAAATTTACTTCATTAAAACTTTGTAACATGACTTAACAGTAGGAAGGATTGTGTATATATATCATAACATGGATGCAATTCAGAAATACACTGATAGAAATAGCCTACTCACAAACACAACACACATTGAATAATTCCATTTAACACTGAGTGTTCTGAAAAGAGGAATGCTTAGTGGCTATTAGGAACTGGAGAATAGGAAGAATTGGAAGCTACAGTAAATGTTGAAGTATTGTATTTCTTATTATGATAATATTCTGAAAATATGAAACAATGATGTTTACATAGCTCCACAAGTGCACATTACATAATTTTCATTTATCTTTCTTTCTTTTTTCCACTGACTTCTTTATTTATATCACTTTATTTCCTTATCAAAATCATACCACACCTTCTTCCTAGTCTATGCTTCACAATAATTTTCCTTTTTGAAAAAGAATCAAGCGGCGTTTGTATTTTATTTAGCCAAAGGTGTCATTTTGATACTTTTTTTTATTGCTGTAAAGAAACATGACAATTAAGGCAAATTAGAAAAGCATGCATTTAATTGGGAGCTTGCTTAGTGCTTTGGAGGGTGGGGTTGTGATCATCATGCCTGGGAGGATAGCAGCAGACAGGCAGTCGTGGTGCTATAGCAGTAACTGAGAGCTTACATGTTGAGACTTCAACCATTAGTAGCATAACATAAAAGGAAAATGAGACAGCTAATGGGAAATGGGTAGGTCATGGCACATCTCTTTCAACAAGACCACACTTCCTAATCCTTCCCAGATAGTACTACCACCAATCAGGGACCAATCATTAAAAAAATATGAGACTAGGAGAGTCTATCATTTCTAAAGTCACCACGAATATTTTACATACAGTTATTTATTCAGCTTTCTAACATCAAATGAATATAAAATAGAAACTATTCATAATGACAAACTTCATTCATATTCAACCACATAACTTCAAATATGTATTAAAACTAAGTTTTCAATTAATGAAGTAAAAATTTAGCTTAAAATATTTAAAAATTTCTAAGGTATTTGTGAGAAAAATATGTGATGGTATAGCACTAAACAACAAAAATGTCAGAAATAAGTTGATATTGAAAATATATGTTTGTATTTGATTAGTTCTGATCAAAATACACTTTAAAGACATTTAAAGATGTCATGCAGGGGGGAAATATCAACGTAGTGGTTATCTTCATTTCTCTTTTCCTTTGGTTGCAGTGTTGGTCATTGAATGCAGAGCACTGCACATGCTAGGCGAGTGCTCTATAACTAACGTATGTCTACAACAGTAATGAAATTGTCTTCATAAACAGAAATATGTATTAAAATTTAAATAATAATTAAAATCACTCATTAACAAGGCAAACAACCTCATTTAGACTAGACAGACTGATTTTTATTCTACTCTTCAGTATGGATTTTATCCATACCAGAATCTTAAAAGCAAATATATTCCACCATTTCCTACTTCTCATTCCTCAGCTATAATTATGGTAAGACAAAGCATATGTAGTTGTTTTTCTATATGAATGAGTATGGTCAATACAAAGTAGCAAAGGTAGGGTTTATACATTTTGTTTATCTTTTTTAGCCTATCATCATGCTATATTAAATCATTGAAGAATTTCATTAATGGACCTAAAAGAAGGTCTTTTATAATCTGATACTCTTTACTGTACAACTAGCTCATCCTCAAAGCTGCAAAGCTACCTTAAGCACTCAGTAACAAGACAACTTCTGTCTTTTTTCTTCCTGCTGTACTACCCTTGGCTTCTAATACTACTTCTGGAAGCCCTTCTCCATTGGTGTATTCAGGAATATTTTTATTCATTATTCAGAGCCAGCTTAAATGTTATTCTCCAGAAACCTCCTTTAACCTTTTCAGTCAAGAAAAAAGTAAAACATTCACTCAGTGAGCCCATAATAGCTTATTACACCATTAGAACTCTCACTGCATTGGGCTGACTTGTATATGTTCCTAATTAAACTGAGTAACAGAAAAAGAATAGCTCTGCATTTAGTTTCCTTAGAACCTAGCCTGAGGTCTAGCTCATATATATGTTAATGAATATTTGTTGAATTAATTAAGGATAAACAAAGTCAAACTAGCAGACCTCTACCTGTATTTTATATTTCCTCTTCTTAGAGGGCTGTATAAACTGAGTTGATTCAGAGAATTGCTAAGAGGATAAACACGACAATAGGAAAAATGAAACCTGCAGAAATAGTCTATTCACACACATGTACAAGTATGTATGTAGCATTCACCTATCAGCTTTCTACATTCCATTGGCCTATGAATATTAATGATGTGTGTGTGTGTGTGTGTGTGTGAGAGAGAGAGAGAGAGAGAGAGAGAGAGAGAGAGAGAGAGAGAGAGAGAGAGAGAGAGAGAAAGAGAAAGAGAAAGAGAAAGAGAAAGAGAAAGAGAAAGAGAAAGAGAAAGAGAAAGAGAAAGAGAAAGAGAAAGAGAAAGAGAAAGAGAAAGAGAAAGAGAAAGAGAAAGAGAAAGAGAAAGAGAAAGAGAAAGAAGTTATGCCAAAGAACAATGACTGATTCTGTTTTCACTTGATCAGAATTTAAGCTAGAGGGTAGAGAAAGCATCATGTTGACAAAAGAATAAAGACTAAAAGATTTTTTAAAAAAAAATCCAATCTCCTGGTAACTTTCTTCACCCCCCCAAAAAAAAATTTCTGCATAAATATAATGGTTAAATTGTTTCATCAAAATAACATTTCCAAGATGTCTTATGATGCCAGTTTAGTTGAGTATAAAAAAAACCATAATTTTCATAATTTGAAAGAAATGATCTTTTTGTCTTTTGTTTGTTTGTTTGTTTGTTTGTTTGTTTATTTATTTATTTATTTATTTATTTATTTATTTATTTTAACTCTCCAGATGTTATCGGACCTCCTCTAGTCCACCCACCACACCAGACTGTCCCACATCCCATTCCTTCTTCCCACCCCCCTGTCTCCACGAGGATGTCCCCATCCCCTACTCCCCACTCCCCACTCTTCACCAAACAAATGTCAAAACTCCCTGGGCCCTCCATTCTCTAAAGTGAATTTTTCTTTGATTGATCATAGAGCCTCCAGGCCAGTTCTTCGCTGTACATGTGTTGGGGGGCTGATAACAGTTGTTGAATGCTGCATAGTTGGTGGTCCGGTATTTGAAAGATATTTGGGGGTCCAGAATAATTGAGACTGCTAGTCCTCCAACAGGGTTGGCAACTCTCTTCCTTAGCTTCTTCCAGCCTTTTCTTAATTCAACCACAGGGGTCAGCAGCTCCTGTCCATTGGTCCCTTTGAGTCCTGAGAGTCTCTAGCCTTCCAGGTCTCTGGTGCATTCTGGAGGGTAACCCCCCACCTCTCACCCCCCTAACCCAACCTCCTACCTCCTGAGGTTACCTGTTTCAATTCTTTCTGCTGGCCCTCAGGGCTTCAGTCTTTTACCCTCACCCAATACCAGATCAGGTTCCCCCACCCCCATTTCCCACATCCACTTTCCCTCCCAGGTCTCTTCCTCACTCCCTCCCCACTTGTGATTCCTTTCTTCTCCTTCCCAAGTGGAACTGAGGCATCCTCACTTGGGGACTTCAGCTTGTTGACCTTTTTGAATTCTGTGGACTGTATCTTGGGTATTCTGTACTTTTTGTTTTGTTTTGTTTGGTTTGGTTTGGTTTGGTTTGGTTTTTTGACTAATATCCACTTATTAGTGAGTACATACCATGTATGTCTTTAGGGTCTGAGTTACCTCACTCAGGATGATATTTTCTAGTACCATTGATTTCCCTGCAAAACTCAGGATGTCTTCGTTCTTAATAGGTGAGTATTTCTGGTATATAAAATGTCTTTTATTTTAAGGAGGAATTATAATATATTAATAAAATACATTCAAATCCACGACGAATTATCCCGATATAGTTGAAATTATCCAAATACAGAACTGCCTGCAAAACCAATTATATTTATCCCAAATATGTCTCAAAATTAAAAGATTAATCAGCTTTAGGATTTAATTTGCTTACAATGACTTGGAATTGAAGTGTACTGTACGAGTCTTTTTTGTCATTGAAAACTAAGTTCACAGTAATTCTGGGGACAAATTGGATTTCAAAATCTGTGAGCAGCTCAAGTTTGAGTTTGCATGTGAAAGACTTTCTGAAGGTTTCTCAAGAAATACCTTTTTAATAAATCAAGTTCAATGCAGACTTTCACATCTAGACAGACAAAAATCAAAAGGCTTCATTTTTAATTAAAAGGGTTCTGAATCTCTATACCATTATTCATTTTTATCATACCAGGTGGTCTGATACTTAGCATTAGGGCTAGCAAATATAATCATGGAAATTCTTGAGAATCAGAAGGCACTTCTACTAAAATCAAAAATATCATTTCTAATTTAAAGGGGGAAATGTTTATATTTTGGAAAAGTAGATGATACACATTGAATAAAGAATTCTCTTGGCTAAGTGCCATTCAACATAATATATAGTCACCATCTGTATGTTTCAGCCATCAAGACTAAAATAGTAAACAATTCGCCTAAAGAATATTGATTGTCTAAGAGCTAGGATTAAACAAGCAGTGAAAACAAGCAGTATATACAGATGTTTCTTTTTTAAACATCAAAAAAGGGGGCAAATTATGCATGAAAAGATAACGTCTATCTACGAAAGTGGATGTGTTTTTCTTTTCTTTATTATATATAAACATTTCTTCCTTTCTTTCTTTTCTTTCTTTTTTTTTTACATCCTGACTGAGGTTTCTATCCCTCCCTCATTTCCTCCCTGTCCTTCACTCACCTTCACTCCACTCCCACACCACCTACTTCTCTTCTGTTTCTCTTCAGAAAATGGTAGGCTTCCCATGGATATCAACCAAGTATGGTATATTAAGTTGCAGTAAGACTAGATATCTCCATTTGTATCAAGTATGGACAAGAAAACCTACCTAGGAGGAGGAAAGAATCCCAAAGGCAGGCAGCAGAGTCAAAGACAGCCCCTATTCCTACTGTTAGGAATCTCTCATGGAGACGGAACTACCAAACTGTAACATATATGCAGAGGTCTCAGCTTGAGACCCATCCCATGATGGTGAACCTATATCTGATAGTGCTGGGAGGGCCAGAAACCAGAGGCTGGATAGCCTAGACATCTAGGATAGAAAAGGATTGCTAATGATATTCTACTATACTCAGATTGATGCCTAGTCCAATTATCAGAGAGGCTTCACCCAGCAACTGACGAAAAGCAGACAGACACAGGCAAACAGTAGGCAGAGCTTAAGGAATTCAGCAGAATTCCTTATAGGTGCTCATAGAGAATGAACTGTTAATCATGATGCCTGTATAGGAATAACATAGGCCTTCTACATAGATATTTTCTAAAAGGACACAACACAGAGTTTCAGCAAATATGAAAACCCTGAAGCATAAAAGCAACAGTAAAACAAAATCAGATATAAAAATGTACTTCTAATAAGGAAATGAGTGGATGCATGCTTAATATATCTACAAACAAATAGGACATTTCATTTCCTTTACATTATTAACATAAGGTGCCTAAAGACATAGGATAGATAAATACATGATAGATAGATAGATAGATAGATAGATAGATAGATAGATTGATAGATAGATAGATTGATTGATTGATAGATAGATTAGATAGATTATAGTTATAGTGTTAGTATATATTAGCAAAACATATGCTAAAGAAATCATGTTCTTTGCTAAAACACTACACAGTAGTACAGCAACGAGGAAAAGTCATAGCAATAAATGTGCATTGCAAAAAATAATAAATAAAAAGACTGCATATGCACAACCAAATGATTTGATTCAGTAAAACAGAAAAGCAAAAATAATTCAAAGACAAATTTAGTAGAAGTAAATAGGTAACAATGAATAGACAAGAAGCAAACAAAATATAGATGACTAAAAACAATACAATAGATAAGGAAAGTACAGAATGGATTTTTGAGTAGAAAATTGTGAAGGTGCAACATTAAATAAAATACCCTGTTCCTTGAGTACTATAGAGAGGGAACCCAATGTGATAACACAGTTCTTCTGCCTCTGTCTGTTGCCAACAAAAGCCATTACTCTATATTGACTCAGCAGAGAACAAAAGGAAGTATACAAGAGAATGAAGTTGTTTTTTCCTAGGGTTTTGTAAGGAAGAAGTTATTTTACTGACTGCTACTGATTCAGAACAACTCTAAAAACTGAAAACATATTTTCTTTATGAATGTTCACATGTAGCTTTCAACATTTACAGTGGATATTTGTTTTCTAGGTTGCTTTCAATTGGCTGCCTCTGGGGAATTACTACAACATACACACACACACACACACACACATATTTGCACAAACACACTAAGGGAATACAAAGCTCAGAAAGACTGGTTGCATTTTTTTTCTTAAAGACTGGTTAAATTTAAACAGGCTAAGAACACAGCAGAAAAGATTAGATGCATAGTTGTAAGTGTTTTCAAATCATTATTTGCTGGATTACAAGGTTGGCAAGTGTTAAAAAGAGCTATTTCCAGAAAATGTTATTATCACAGGAATTGAAATTTTACTCTAAAAACAAGAACAAAGATTTAAATAAAAACATAAAATCAGATATGCAAAGGAAATATTGTCACCAATATTATATAATAAAAAAGATTGCAAGTCATTGTTATGAACTGGTATAGAACAACACATTGAAAAATGAGAAGCTACAGATCTTTGCAAGCTTCAGAAACAAACCCTTAATATCAAAAACCTTAACAGAGCAAAAATGAGAAACAAGATTGAATCAACAGGAAAATTGCTTCTTAAAAGCTTTCCCAGGGTTGATGGACCCACTGCAAGACTCTTCAGACTTTTAAATTCCTGAGACAATTTTTTACAATGAATTCTCAAAATTTCAAAGGTAACTGATTCTATAGTTTGATACTGGAAAGACACAACAACAATAACAAAACTAAGCTAGACCAATATCCTTCATGAAAATAGATATAAAAATACTCAACAAAATACTCTCAAACAAAATAGGTCATATGATAATCATGTGAAAGTTACTCTAGGGAGTATGCCTCAACAAATATTGATAAGTGGAGGTGATATATAACAATAATGTCACAAAGAACAAAATTCCAAAAATAGAATCGATACATAAAATCTAACCATGCAATAAAACAATTGCAGAAAAACAAAACCACAATATTTCTTAAACATTAGCTGGTGATGGTGTCATACCCTTTAATCCCAGCACTCCAGAAGCAAAGAGATGAATATGTGTAAGTTCAAAGTCAGCCTGATCTATACACCAAGTTCCAGGACAGTCAGGACTTTAGGGAGAAATGCTGTCTTGGAAAAAAAAAAAGTAAGTAAAATAGACTTGAAAGTCACAGAATGGGGCTTTGGAGAATTCTGAATGAGTAAAGGTGCTCTGCTAAGACTTATAGCCTGAGCTGAACCCCAGGACTCACACTGTAGAAAGAGAAAGCAACTAAGAGTTGATCTTTGACTTTTCCTCACCTACAAATAATAAATGTAAGTACAAGTGAAAAGGCTACAGAATGAATTCTCTTCAAAGGAAAAATAAAGAGACCTTTTCAGAAGATACCTTTATAAAGCATGTGTTTTTGTATACTTTTATTACCAATTAAAACATTTCAAATTAGGAAAGAATGATATCTTGAGACTGGTGCTGGCAGCAAAAACTTTAGAAATTGTGAGGTAGGAAATCTGAGTATTTAAGACCAAGGACTATATGTCTAATCAGTCTTCAAAGCAAAGATATTTTCCTTGTAGAAACTAGGCTAAAATAAGTATAAACGCATGTAGAAATGCTTTCAGATTTAGTTTGTTAGTCAGCTTCTCAATGATGGTCAACATAAGCAGCATGAGCAATGTGAGAAACCAATATAAAAAGAAGTTTCATTCTGCGTCAAGGCTGTAGACATTTCATGTTCGTGGTCAACATGCCCTATTGATTTTTATTAGTTTTAATTAATTTTATTAGGTATTTTTCTTCATTTAAATTTCCAGTGCTATCCCAAAAGTCCCCCATACCCTCCCCCCCACAACTCCCCTACCCACCCACTTCCACTTCTTGGCCCTGGCATTCCCCTGTACTGAGGCATATAACGTTTGCAAGACCAATGGGCCTCTCTTTCCACGGATGGCCAACTAGGCCATCTTCTGATACATATGCAGCTAGAGACACCAGCTCTGGGGGGTACTAGTTAGTTCATATTGTTGATCCACCTATAGGGTTGCAGATCCCTTTATCTCCTTGGGTACTTTCTCTAGCTCCTCCATTGGGGGCCCTGTGATCCATCCAATAGCTGACTGTGAGCATCCACTTCTGTGTTTGTTAGGCCCCGGCATTGTCTCACAAGAGACAGCTATATTAGGGACCTTTCAGCAAAATCTTGCTAGTATATGCAATGGTGTCAGTGTTTGGAGGTTGATTATAGGATGGATCTCTGGGTATGGCAGTCTCTAGGATCTCTGGAAAAGCAGTCAGTGCTCTTAACCGCGGAGCCATCTCTCCAGCCCTAGTTTTAATTAATTTTTAGTTATCTTCACTTTATGAAGTCCCACTTTGTAACTCAGACTGCATAGCCTAGGCTAGTCCATTACTTTCCCCTATCTACTTGTCTAAGAAAAGTGCTAAGATGCCCTGCTCTGTAGCTTTTAGCCATTTAGTAGCGTAGAAGCACCATGTCATAAGTGTGCTTCTCATGCTCTGACAGCCAGGATTAGGGATGGAGAAAAGGATAAGAACAAAACATATCCTTCTAGAACATGTCATCAGTAACCTACTCCCTACCCTGAAACCTATCTCCTAGTGTCTATCAACTCTAAATATAAGGCAAGCCAATTAGGAACCATTAGTGGATTAATTCACTGGTGAGTTTAGAACTCACAGTCAATCACCTCTCCATAGTCCCACCAGCTGGAGACCAAACCTTCAACCTGCTAGCCTTTGGGAGACACCCTTCTACAAACCATAACACAGCAGAAACCGTCTGGCACATCCACAATGGTTTAGCAAAGTTAGAGCTTATACCATGGGCTGAATATTTAATTAGGGTCAAGATAAGCGCTATTCAGTGTGTGGCTCTGCATGGGCATAAGAAATAACAATTTGACATTAGACTTAAAATCTAAGTCAATGATCGCCTCTTGAAGTGTTTTTGTATTGAAGATAAGTACAGGAAAAGATGTATTATTGAAGGAAAATGGACCATTAACAAAAAACTTCATCCTAGTATTCAAAGTATGAATTATGATATATTTAAAATGTTGCATTTAAAACACAAAAATAACATTCATTTGAATTTGCAATGAGTAATAATCACTGGGTGATAGCAAATATGTGAGTGAATTGTGACATTCTGACCTGATTGTGGACATGAATGTTGGAATTGAAACATCTTAGATCTAAACACTTAAATAGTAAAATCTAGCAGAATTGGACAATTAAGAGGCATTAAAAAAAAATTAGACATCGTTTTAACAGCAGCAGTTCTTTGCTTACAGCGCACTAATCCTGTATACAGGATAGATAGCAGACTTTACCTGTTTCAATATCAACCCTATTAATGTTGTCTTTGAAGGACCAAGATGTTTGCATTATCACATGCAAAGATTTCTCTTTTTCACTACTGGAAAGTGGTAGAGTAGGTTCAGTCTAACTCAAAGGTCACACTCTTTATTTAGGGTAAGACTGACAAATAGAAAATCTAAATCAACATATTTACAAAAACCCACGTGGGTGCTGAATGTGGCAAATCAAGAATTAAATGGTAGGTTTAGAAAATTAGTGGTATTACACCAAGGAAGTGGGCCTAGTGTACAATTTACAAGGAAATAACACAGGGCAGCAATTAAGGGGAAGGAAGTTGTTTGGTACATTTAGGATCAGCTGGATGAGGCTAACAGATGGTGGTGGGAGAAATGAGCATGAAGAGAAGATATTCAGAGGCAAGCTCAGGAAACAATAAAGCTCTGGGGTCAAAGCTAAAACCTGTTCAGATCTTGATCCTAAAGTTGCTTCAAAACTTTGCGCAGTCATCACAATAATATGATTTAAGGAAGGTTTTCATACTGTTTTAAGTTTAACTTTGACATGTTATCTTTTAAATAACAATGTCTTGAGCTTACCACATTATCAGACAGAATGTTAAGGTCATGTTTTAGCTCTTATTCTCTTCACTAGCCTTTAAATTTCATTTTTATGCCATTGTCATATTTTAACCTATTTTTAAAAGTAATCTGTTATTCTGATTATATAAGTAGATAGAAGTACTGCAGGTTTCTTGTAAAAGTGAACCATGGAAATTTTTCTTAAAAAAGGTAAAAAATCATCCAAAATCACACTGTAGACTTAGTAATCATAGTATAAATGTTTAATGTTGTTTCTAGTCATACTTTTGAACAGCTTATTTTTTCCTTTTTTTAAAATTTTTTATTAGGTATTTTCAGCTTAATTTTTAATGGTCATTTCATTTATTTTGGCTATTGTTTGCTTATGGTATATTTCTCTTGGGAAATAAATTAAACACTTCAGTTCTTGGTAAAAATAGAAAATTTTGAGTTACTATAGAAATAGTATGTTATAGTCAGTTTCTCTGATAATTCTTTATTCAAAAAATATAAGGAAACTAAGGGAGGTGGGAGGGGATCCTGTATGTATTGTTCTGGTATGTAAATGATTACAATGATCCATGATAATTAAAAAATCAATTAAATGGTCAATTTTCCCACATAATCACAATTAATGAGTGAGTTGTAGAAGACAAACCATGGCAAGTGAATTATTTATTTCTATACCAAATGTCTACTGTGCTTTCCATGTCACATGTTAATGAAATATTCCATATTAAAGATGCTCTAGGAGAGAAGAGATTGTTCAAAGATTAAGAGTGTTTACCGTACATGGATGAGAGTTAGAGTTCAAATACAATCACCCAGGCTTTGTTGGATATAACCCAGGATTGCATCATTCTAAGTACTTCTCCTCATGCACGCTCTTGGGGCTCTTCAAAGAAGTTTCTCTTTGCAGCAGAGATCCAAAACCTTAGGCTCAGGGAACATGGCAGAGAATGGTAATGAAGATTATAAGAGCCAGAAGACAAAAGCAGGATGTTATTGCAAGATAGTGTCTTCCATACATGGCAATTGGGAAGCAGAACCCAGGAAATCTCAAAACAATATGTTCGCCATAAACAAAACACAAAAAATATTACCAATTGCCATACCAAAATGGATGAGGAATTCTCATAATACTTGACACCTAGAAAAAGACAAACAGGAAATTGATTGCTGGGAGAAAGAGAATCAGTCTTATCAGGAGATAAGACTTTTGATAAATTAGCCAAGTCCAAGAGGTCAGCCATGGACACATAGGAGTTACAAAATGATTCTCCAGGTTGTATTAATAAGTGTGTGTGTGTGTGTGTGTGTGTGTGTGTGTGTATAAAAATTATACGTAAAGAATAAGAGAGCATGAATTTGAGGAGTGAAGGTGATCTATAGGGAGAAGAGGTAAGAAGAAATGTAAATAAAATTATGAGGTTCTGGGATTCCACCAAGACTAGTCTGCACAGGTGAGAGTGTGAACTACAGAAGCTAACAGCTTCTGGGACAGGTGGAAGCCACAGAGCTTCTGAGGCAGACCGCGTTTCAGGCTTCGGGCATCTGGGCACCTTCCCTGCCAGAGGAGAGGTGTCTGCCCCACTGGGGAGGGCTTTGCTGCAGGACCTGGGGGAGCCATCTTGGTTCCCAGATCCAACCAAGACTAGTCTGTGCAGGTGAGAGTGTGGACTACAGAAGCTACACAGAATCTAGGACAAGCCCTATTTCAGGCCTTCATCTTCTGCAACGAGGCAGATCCAAACGACGGATATCTGTCCTCCATCCCTGTAAGAAGAGAGCTTGCTTACAGAGAGTGCTCTGACCACTGAAATTCAGGAGAGAGCTAGTCTCACAGGTCTGCTGACAGATGGCTAACAGAATCACTAGAGGAAAAAGCTCTAACCAGAGACAACTATAGCAACTAACTCCAGAAATTACCAGATGGTGAAAGGCAAATGTAAGAATCTTACTAACAGAAACAAAGGCCACTCACCATCATCAGAACCCAGCACTCCTACCTCAGCCAGTCCTAGGCACCCCAAGACGCCCAAAAAGAAAGACCCGGATTTAAAAGCATACCTCATGATGGTGGTAGAGGACATCAAGAAAGACTTTAATAACTCACTTAAAGAAATACAGAACACTGCTAAAGAGTTACAAGTCCTTAAATAAAACCAGGAAAACACAGCCAAAGAGGTAGAAGTCCTTAAAGAAAACCAGGAAAACACATCCAAACAGGTGATAGAAATGAACAAAACCATACTAGACCTAAAAAGGGAAGTAGACACAACAAAGAAAACCCAAAGTGAGGCAACACTGGAGATAGAAACCCTAGGAAAGAAATCTGGAACCATAGACGCAAGCATCAGCAACAGAATACAAGAGATGGAAGAGAGAATCTCAGTGCAGAAGATTCCATAGAGAACATCAGCACAACAATCAAAGAAAATGTAAAATGCAAAAAGATCCTAACTCAAAACATCCAGGAAATCCAGGACACAATGAGAAGACCAAATCTACAGATGATAGGAGTAGATGAGAATGAAGATATTCAACTTAAAAGGCCAGCAAATATCTTCAACAAAATTATAGAAGAAAACTTCCCAAAGCTAAAGAAAGAGATGCCCATGAACATACAAGAAGCCTACAGAACTCCAAATAGACTGTAACAGAAAAAAAAATCGTCCTGACACATAATAATCAGAACAACAAATGCACTAAATAAAGACAGAATATTAAAAGCAGTAAGGGAAAGGTCAAGGAACATATAAAAGCAGGCCTACCAGAATTACACCAGATTTTTCACCAGAGACTATGAAAGCCAGAAGATCCTGGACAGATGTTATACAGACACTAAGAGAACACAAATGTCAGCCCAGGCTACTATACCCAGCCAAACTTTCAATTACCATAGATGGAGAACCAAAGTATTCCACAACAATACCAAATTTACACATTATCTTTCCAAGAATGCAGCCCTTCAAAGGATAATAACAGAAAAAAACCAATACATGGATGGAAACCATGTCCTAGAAAAAGTAAGAAAGTAATCCTTCAACAAACCTAAAAGAAGACAGCCACAAGAAGAGAATGCCAACACTAACAACAAAAATAATAGGAAGCAGCAATTACTTTTCCTCAATATCTCTTAATATCAATGAATTCAATTCCCCAATAAAAAGACATAGACTGGCTACACAAACAGGACCCAACATTTTGCTTCTTACAGGAAACCCATCTCAGGGAAAAAGACACTGCCTCAAGGTGAAAGCCTGGAAAACAATTTTCCAAGCAAATGGTCTGAAGAAACAAGCTGAAGTAGCCATTCTAATATCGAATAAAATCCACTTCCAACCCAAAGTTATCAAAAAAGATGAGGGACACTTCATGCTCATCAAAGGTAAAATCTTCCAAGAGGAACTCTCAATTCTGAATATCTATGCTCCAAATGCAAGGGCAACCACATTCATTAGTAAAGCTAAAAGCACACATTGCACCTCATACAATAATAGTGGGAGACTTCAACACACCACTTTCATCAATGGACAGATCGTGGAAACAGAAACTAAACAGGGACACAGTGAAACTTACAGAAGTTATGAAACAAATGGATTTAACAGATATCTACAGAACATTTTATCCTAAAACAAAAGGATATACCTTCTTCTCAGCAACTCATGGTACCTTCTCCAAAATTGACGATATAATTGGTCACAAAACAGACCTCAAGAGATACAAATATATTGAAATTGTCCCTGCATCCTATCAGATCACCATGGACTAAGGCTGATCTTCAATAACAAAATAAATAATAGAAAGCCAACATTCACGTGGAAACTGAACAACACTCTTCTCAATGATACCTTGGTCAAGGAAGGAATAAAGAAAGAAATTAAGGACACCCTCCTGGGGTAGCATTGGAAATGTAATGAAGAAAATACCTAATTAAAATTTAAAAACAAAGGAAAAAATAAATAAAATTATGAAAGAAAATAATTGTACATTTTGAATCTATCTCCATTCTCAGTATTTGATGCTTTATGTATATGAATCCAGTTATCTTGAACTTACCTGAAGTAGCACTGTAATCTTGGTTAATAGTAGACAAAAGCATTTCTAAGCTCTAACCTTTCTTACTCTCTAGCCCTCCTTTTCTCTCTCCCTTTCCCTCCCTCTCCATGTGGTCATGGCTAGCCTCTCTCTCTCTCTACCTTCTCTGTTTCTCTCTGCCCTTCCACAATAAATCTCTAAAACCATAAAAAAGTAGACAAAAGCTGACTAGAATTATATTGGGATTATATAAGGGTCTAGGTTATTTGATTCTGTTGGTCTTTTGGTATAGTCCCTATCCTGTCAGGGTTCCACAATCCTCCCCCCTCACTTTTGGCTGTGAATCTCTGCATCTGTTTTGGTCAGCTGCTCGATGAAGCCTCTCAGAGGGCAGTTATGTTAGGCTCCTGTCTGCAAGCATAACAGTATCATTAGTAGTGTCAGGGATCATTTCTTGCCCATGAGATAGACCTCAAGTTGGGAGAGTCATTGTCCCTGTACTTCTGTAGACTGGACAAATTTGGGTTCAAAGGTTTTGTGTGTGGGTTAATGTCCTTATTTCTCCACTAAGTTCCTGCCTTGCTGCAAGAGGTAGCCACTCCAGTTTTCATATCCCAAACTACTTAGTGTCTCAGCAAAAACCATCTCATAGACTCCCAGGATTGCATCATTCTAAGTAGTTCTCATACACACTCTTGGGACTCATTAAAGAAGTTTCTCTTTGCAGGAAAGACCATTATACAAAGTCATAAGTAAAATGAGAGAACCTCCCCAATCCCCTGTCTCTGGCACATTCTAGAGATGCCCCCCAACCATCAATTTCTGTTTATGCTCCAAGCACTCTCTCCTCAGCACTCCATACAATTGAACCCCTCCTGCTCTCCTCCTCATCCTCTCTCCAAGTCAATTTATTCATCTACCTCCAATGACAATTTCATTTCCTTGTATGAATTAGATAGAAGCATCGTCCTTTGAGCCATCCTTATTATTTAGCTTCTTTGGGTCTGTGGATTGTATCATGGGTGTCCTGTACTTTATGGCTAATATCCACTTACACTTGAGTAAATACTATATATGTTCTTTGGGATATGGGTTAGTTCACTCAGGTTATTTTCTAGTTCCATTCATTTGTCTGCAAATTACTTGATATCCTAATTTTTCATAGGTGAGTAGAATTCTATTGTGCAAATGAACAGCATTTTCTTTATCCATATTTCAGTGGAGAGACATATGGGTTGTTTCTAGTTTTGGGCTATTATGAATGAAGCTGCTGTGGACATTGTGAACAAATGGATTTGTGATATGGTAGAGCATCATTTAGGTATATGCCCAGCAGGGGTAAATCTGGTTGTTGAGGTGGAACAACTCCTAATTTCCTGAGAAACCAACAAATTGATTTCCAGAGGGCTTGAACAAGTATACACTCCCTCAAGTAATGGAGGAGTGTTCCCTATGTTCAACATCCTCCCTAAATTGTGGTTTGACCTTGAGGTTTTGATCTTAGCCATTCTGATGGTTGTATGGTTGAATCTCAGAATCCTTTTGATTTGCATTTACTCTATGACTAAAGCATTGAACATTTCTTTAAGTGCTTCTAGGCCACTCAAGAATTCTATGTTGAGAATTCTCTTTTTCCATTTTGAGGGCTGCCATATTGTCTTATTGACAGTGTCCTTTGCCTTAAAGAAAGTCTTCAGTTTCATAAGGTCCAATTTTATAGTTGATATTAGTGCCTGAGTTATTGGTGTTCTTTTCATGAAGTGTTCTTCTGTACCAATGAGTTCAACATTATCCCTCACTTTCTCTTCATTTAGATTCACTCTATCCAGTTTTAAGTTGATATCTTTGATCAACTTGGACTAGAGTTTTGTGCAGGGTAATGAATATGGATTTATTTATATTATTCTACCAGCAGGCATCCAGTTACATCAACACTATTTGTTGAAGATTCTTTTTTTTCCTACTATATGGTTTTGATTTTTTTGAAAAATCAAGTGTCCAAATGTAGGTGTGTGTGTGTGTGTGTGTGTGTGTGTATTTCAAGATATTTGACTAGATTCTATTGATAGATGTGTCTCTTTCTATACCAACACCATGCAGTTTTAATTACTACTGCTATGCAGTAGAGCATGGGATGAGGGATGGAGATACCTCCAGAAAATTTTTTTATTGTACAGTATTGTTTTAGCTATCTTGGGATTTTATTTTTCCATATGAATTTGAGAATTATTCTTTCAAGGTCTATAAAGAATTGTGTTATAATTTTGATGGGAACTGTATTGAATCTGTAGATTGCTTTTGATAAAATGAACATTTTTAACTCTGTTAATCCAAGCAATCTAGAAGCATGGGTAATCTTCTAATCTTAGGAAATCTTAGTCAGGCAGTGGTGGTACACACCTTTAATCCCAGCACTTGGGAGGCAGAGGCAGGCAGATTTCTGAGTTCGAGGCCAGCCTGGTCTACAAAGTGAGTTCCAGGACAGCCAGGGCTATACAAAGAAACCCTGTCTTGAAAAACCAAAGGAAAAAAAAAAAAAAGGAAATCTTTCCACTTTTTTTTTTCTTCAGAGATTTAAAGGCATATCATAAAGATCTTTCATTTGGTTAGGGTTATACTAGTAATCTGTATTATTTGTGCCAATTGTGAATGGTGTTGTTTCCCTGATTTCTTGTTCAGCCCATTTATTATTTTAATAAAAGAGGGCTATTGATTTTTTCAGTTATTTCTGTATCACACCACTTTGCTGAAGGTGTTTATCAGCTGTTTGAGTTCTCTGGTAGAATTTTGGAGTCACTTATTTTCTAATTTGTATCTATTTTATCTCCTTTACTTGTCTTATTGCTTTGCTAGAATTTCAAGTATTGTATTGAAGGGATACAGGGAGAGTAGACATTACTATCTTGCCCCTGTTTAGTGGAATTATTTTAGGTTTCTCTCCATTTAATTTGATGTTGGCTTACTTCATCTTGTGTTTATTATTTTTAGTTATGTACTTCATATCCCTGATCTCTCCAAGAATTTTAACATGAATTTTGATATTTCTTTGGATTTCACCAGGGTCTGAGGTTATTTCTCTCTTTTCATATCCGAATTTATTAATTTGGATATTACCTCTCTGCCTTTTAGATAGTATGGCTAGAGTTTGTCTATCTTGTTGATTTTCTCAAAGAACTAGTTCTTGCTTTTGAATTGTCCTCCTTCTTTCTAATTTATTTATTTCAGCCCCAAGTTTGATTATTTCCAGTTATCTACTCCTTTTGGGTATGTTTGATTCTTTTTATTCTAGAGCTCTCAGATGTTCTATGGAGTTGCTGATATGAGATCTCTCCAGTCTCATTGTGAAGGCACTTAGTGCTATGTACTTTCCTTTTAGCACTGCTCTCATTTAATCCCCTAAGTTTGAGTATGGTGTGCTTTAATCTTCATTGAATTCTAGAGAGCCTTCAATTTCTTCTTATACT
Source organism: Mus caroli (assembly GCF_978045245.1). Taxonomy (NCBI): domain Eukaryota; kingdom Metazoa; phylum Chordata; class Mammalia; order Rodentia; family Muridae; genus Mus; species Mus caroli. The sequence continues at coordinate 139,779,789 of NW_028227262.1, forward strand.
TCTTTTGACCCAGTGGTCATTTTGAGTAGAGAGGTGTTCAGTTTCCATTAGTTTGTAGGGTTTCTGATTCTATTATTGCTGAACTCCAGCTGTAATCCACAGTGATTGGATACGATGCAAGGTATTACTTTAATGGTCTTGTATCTTTTGAGGCTTGCTTTGTGAGTGACTATATGACAAGGTTTGGGAGAAGGTTCCATGAGGTGATAAGAAGATACATTCTTCTGTGTTTGGGTAAAATGTCCTAAATATCTGTTAGGTCCATTAGATCCATAACCTCTGGCTAGTTTCATTATTTCTGTTTAATTTCTGTCCTAATAACCTGTCCATTGGTAAGAGTGGGGTAATGAACTCTCCCAATATTAATTTGTGTTATTTAAACTTTACTCTGTGTGTGTGTGTGTGTGTGTGTGTGTGTGTGTGTGTGTGTGTGTTTGTTTGAGCAGTGGTTTTCTTTCTGGCATATATATATTTTCCCCTTTCGAATTTCCCCTCTACAAACCCCCATTTCACCTCTCTCTCCTGCTTCTATGAAGGTGCTCTTACACCCGCCTACCCATTCCTGCATTACTGTCCTAGCACTCCCCTATGCTGGGGCATCAAGCCTTCACCAAGGGCCTCCCCTCTTATTGATACCAGATAAGGCCATCCTCTGCTACATAAGCAGGTGAAGCCATGGGTCTCTCCATGTGTACTTTTTGGTTGGTGGTCTAGTCCTTGGAAGCTCAGGGAGGGGGGATCTTGTTGGTTGATATTATTGTTCTTCCTATGGGGTGGCAAATCCCTTCAGCTCCTTCAGTCTGTCCCCTAACTCCTCCATCGGAATCCCTGTTGTCAGCCCGATGGTTGGCTGCAAGCATCCACATCTGTGTCTTAAGATTCTGATAGAGCATCTCAGGACACACCTATATCAGACTCTTGTCAGCAAGCACTTGGCATCAGCAATAGTGACTGGGTTTAGTGGCTGTATATGGGATGAATCCCCAGGTGGGGCAGTCTCTGGATGGCCTTTCCTACAGTTTCTGCTTTACTCTTTGTCCCTGTATTTCCTTTAGACGGGAGCAATTCTGGGTTAAAATTTTTGAGAAGGGTGGGTATCCCCATTCCTTAAGCGGGGCCTGTGACTAACTGCTCCATATGGTCTCTACCCTTTGTTCTTTCTCCCCTTTGTTGGGTATTTCAGCTAATGCCATCCCTGTTGGGTCGTGGGAGCCTCTTTCTTTCACAGGGTCTGGTAATCTGTCCTTTAACCATGGTTGTCCCATGTATTGGCTGCATGTTCTGAATACCAGCAGGAGTTCTCAGGAAGGCAGGGTGATCTGTGGGCCAAAAAATGGACAGCAGGGGGCAGTACACATCTCACCTCTACTGGCTGTGACTAAGGTAGACCTGATTGGCAAGGAACTCCTGAGCATTCTAAGCTGGTTGTACTTGGGGCCTCCACAGGCCTCCACAAACCTCCAAGGAGAAACTGGATGCTCTTGGAGTTTTTCAAGGCTCCAAGGAACTGCAGGGTGAGCTCAGCGCCTGGCAATGGAGGTGAGAGGACTGAAAACAACTCACGTCTGCTGACTGCCCCCTGGGCAGACTAGACTGGCCAGGAAAAATGGTTTTATCGTCAAGTTTAATAAATAGATAAATAAATAAATAAATAAATAAATAAATAAATAAATAAAACAATATTGTATAATGTAATTATGAAATAGTATAAAACATTTTTCCCATGCTTGTCATATACTGGCTTCTTTGGGTTTCCCAATGTCAATTAAATAATATTGAACTTATATTCCCTGATTTTTCTAGAATAACATAATTAAAGATTTATGTGTAAACCAATTCTTGATTCTGAAAATATTATATAAATATTGAATATTATTTTGATTATTTATGTCTTCATCTTTGATCTTTGGAAAGTATAAAAATCTATACAATTTCAATTTTTCCATTTTTTCAAATACTTCTATGTACATATTATAAAACAAAATGATCTATTAATATCGACTTGCAAGTATTACAACAAGGAAATGTTTTATTGAATAAGAACTGTGACTTTTTTCACAGAAGCCAAGAAATGTAAATTTCCACAGTATTACATCATGTGCAAATCATTTATTTAAATATATATATATATATATATATATACACACACACACACACACACATATATATATATCATCAACTACTATGCTTCTAAGGAGATTTTTTTTTTGGTTCTTTTGTTTTGTTTTATTTTGTTTTGAATAAATGAGCTTGAAGGACTTTTATAAATAACTGGAGATAAAATAAAGTTGATATACCCATGTCGGGATGTACTAAAGTCCTATTCCCTATGCCAGTCCATAATTTTTTCTTTGTGTTTGTTTTCTTTTTTTTTTTTGTATTCAAATCACAGTAATACTTCTTTACTTCCCAACTCAGAATATCTGGGTTGAGAATAAGCTAGAGCAGTTTTTAAATAAGTATAGAAATATGGTAATGCCATGGCAAATGGGACCTCATAAAATTGCAAAGCTTCTGTAAGTCAAAGGATGCTGTCAATAAGACAAAAAGGCCACAAACAGATTGGAAAAAGATCTTTACCAATCCTAAATCCGATAGAGGGCTAATATCCAATATATACAAAGAACTCAAGAAGTTAGAGTCTAGAGATCCAAATAACCCTATTAAAAATGGAGTACAGAGCTAAACAAGAATTCTCAACTGAGGAATACTGAATGGCTGAAAAACACCCCCCCCCCACCCCAAAATGTTCAACATCCTTAGTCATCAGGGAAATACAAATCAAAACAACCCTAAGATTTCACCTCACAACAGTCAAAATGGCTAAGATAAAAAACACAGGTGACAGCAGATGCTGGCAAAGATGTGGAGAAAGAGGAACACTCCTCCATTGCTGGTGGGACTGCAAGCTGGTACAACCACTCTGGAAATCAGTCTGGCAGTTCCTCAGAAAATTGGACATTGTACTATGGGAAGATTCAGCAATTCCTCTCCTGGGCATATACCCAGAAGATTTTCCAACAGGTAATAAGGACACATGTTCCACTATGTTCATAGCAGCCTTATTTATAATAGCCAGAAGCTGGAAAGAACCCAGATATCCCTCAACAGAAGAATGGATACAGAAAATGTGGCACATTTATCTAATGGAGTACTACTCATTTATTAAAAACAATGAATTTATGAAATTCTTAGACAAATGGATGGATCTGAAGGATATCATCCTGAAGTAGGTAACCAAATCACTAAAGAACACACATGATATGCACTCACTGATAAGTGGATATTAGCCCAGAAGCTCAAAATACCCAAGATACAATTTGCAAAACACATGAAACTCAAGAAGAAGGAAGACCAAAATGTGCATATTTCAATCCTTCTTAGAAGGGGGAACAAAATGCCATGGAAGAAATTACAGAGACAATGTGTGAAGCAGATACTGAAGGAATCACCATCCAGAGACTGCCCCACCTGGGAATGCATCCCATATACAACCACCAAACCCAGACACTATTGTGGATGCCAACAAGAGCTTGCTGACAGGAGCCTGATGTAGCTGTTTCCTGAGAGGCTCTGTCAGTGACTGACAAATACAGAACTGCATGTTCACAGCCATCCATTGGACAGAGCACCAGGTCCCCAATGAAGGAGGTAGTGAAAGGACCCAAAGAGCCGAAGGGGATGTAGCCCCATAGGAGGAACAACAATATGAACCAACCAGTACCCTGCCACCGGAGCTCCCAGGAACTAAACCACCAACCAAAGAGTACACATGGAGGGATTCATGGCTCCAGCTGCATATGTTGCAGAGGATAGCCTTGTTGGGCATCAATGGGAAGAGAGGCCTTTGGTCCCAAGAAGGCTTGATGTCCTAGTGTAGGGGAATGCCAGGAGAGGAAAGCAGGAGTGGGTGGGTTGGTGAGCAGTGTGAGGAAGGATGGGATAGGGGTTTGTCAGAGATGAAACCAGGAAAGGGAAAATGTTGGGCACTGGGCTATACATAGACAGTCTGGTATCCAGTCGAGCTGAGGTCTGAACCCCAGAGTGGTGATAATTCACCTACATGGCACGGTAGGTGTTTCCTCATGTCTCCTCGAATTCTGGATCTTGTCAAAGTTACTACCCCCACTCCCCACACAGGAGAAGCGTGTGGCTAGCAGTCACATAGACAATGTCCTAAGCTCCTGAACTTCAGGCTAGACTCCTCCCAGGTACCTAGCAACAGTAAAGATAACAACCCACCATAAAAGAGGGGCTGCTTAGCCCCACCTCACTCTCTTATGCCTTTTACTCTCCTCACTCCTCTCCTCTCCATTCCTCTCCTCTCCTCTCAATCTCTTACTCTCTCTCCCTTTTGGTCTCTCCCTCTTATCCTAGTCTTTCTTCTCTCTATCCTTTCCCCCCTTCTCTCCTCTTTGCCATGGCAGGTCTCTCTCTCTCTCTCTCTTTCTACCTTCTCTCCTTTCTCCCTGCCTTTCTACAATAAAGCTCTAAAACCACAGACTGTCTCTGTTCATCAAGGCCCGCTGTGCTAGGACAATGGAATAGGCTTTCCTCTAATGAGACATTTCTTTCTTTTCTTTTTTTTTTTTCTTCAATTTTTTATTTGATATTTTCTTCATTTACATTTCAAATGCTATCTCAAATGTCCCCTATACCCTCCCGCCCGCCCTGCTCCCCTATCCACCCACTCCCACTTCTTGGCCATGGTGTTCCCCTGTACAGGGGCATATAAAGTTTGCAAGCTGTTTCTAATCTCCCATCAGAAGGCCTTGCTGTGCTACAGTCAAGGCCCGGACTAATGACTCTCACCTGTGTGGGAACCTCTCTCCCTCAGCCCTCTCACCTATGACCCCAGGGCCAAAGGTGTCACCCCTGGGCCGCTGGTTTCAGGGGCTGCCCCTTGTCCACCCCCGCCAAGTGGGGTCATTGGCTTAGATGACCACTGGGGGCCGAGTGGGAAGCATCTAGCAGCGCTCCAATGTCTGCCTGCCCAGAGAATAGGAGGAATTCTACCCAGACGTGGACTCTTTTCCTCCCCTCTCCTTTCCCTACACCCCTATAGTTTCCCAACAGGATAACATTTGAAATGTAAAAATATCTAATTTAAAAAAAAGAAATATGGTAATGGTATCTACCACAGGTCAAAAACCTTCAAACAACAACAACAAAACAAATGAACAAAAAACAAAGCAAAACAAAACCCTGTTCTTGAGAACCTAGTTGCTATGTTGTACAAGAACCCTGATGTTTAGAGGATTGTATAACTTCTACAGGTCCATATCAAAAAGTGTGAGAGGCTGATTTGAAGTTTTCATTTTCTGGAGTGAAGGTTCTGCCTTTCCCAGAGACAGTTGTTTCATAGGTATGGGAAGGAAAATGCTTTTTATAGAAAAATATAACAGGAGAGGGGGTGCTTTTGCTGCCAAGATACTCTTTGCTATTAATGGCCTGACCTCTACCTGAAATAAAAGATTCACACATATCTAGATATTTACTGACTAAAGATGACCAGTTTGTCTGAGCAACTTAGGGTCCACACCAAAGACCTCTAAGAGGATGCTAAGAAAATGGAAGCAGAGAAAATTTAACAAAAACACAGTAGAGATACCCTGACAGATGAAGTTAGTTTCGATCTTATAGGATAAACAAACTTGTAAGGAAGCAAACAAACAACACAATATTCCCTCTATGGTTTTTGCAAAAGTAGATATAGTATTAGACTCACTCCTAATGAATTATCATTATATCAATAACTCAATGCATCTGAGAACCTTCTATCTATAGTAGATAGTGATTTTAAAAAGTCCTACAATCATCCAAACTGCTAAGACTGAAGAAGTCTCCTACCTAAAGGGAACATGTACCTCGAGGCTTAGGCATCATTTGGAAAATAGGTATGAAAAGAATGTAATAGCCAGAAGCAGTAGATGACTAGAAGACTATGTCTTCTGGAAATAGCAGGGCAGCTATATGTAAGGACTCACAGCTGTTGTGGCAATGTGCACAAGGCCAGTGGTGTACCAAGCCAGACAAAATTCCATCATCAACAAGGGAGGTGGCATGAAATTTCAAGCCCTCCCATGAAGCTATTGGAAGTTATTGGCTGATGGAGAAAGAAAAGACAATTTTTGTTGAGAGAGCAGCCCTGATAAATTGACCACATTCCAGAAGAGGATCACATATTCAAGAATGTTTAGACAGGACAATTCTTTATGAAGGGATTCTTTTTAAAGATCAAATTTGGGTAAGTAGGGAAGAGGAGGTAAATTTGGGAAGAACTAAGAGAGGATCAAAACTGTTTTATGAAACTCTCTAAGAACTAATTCAATTGAAGAAAAATCCCTTAGATATTTATAAAATACCCAAGGAGACTTTTTAAGCATCAGGACAGGTGGCTTAAGAGGTAGCTTAAAACCTGCCCCTATCAACATTAATAAATGTCATGAATGAGGTACTTTGAAATAAATTATTGTACCACATAGAACTCTAGACTACCCATCTCTTAATTTCAGTAATACTGTACTGATAATTATATGTTCATGGTGTTGTATTCATGGACACAAATGTGGTGGAAGAATGGAGACATTTTAAAGTAAATAAATCAACCTCCACTCAAATCTTAGCTCTATATTGTTGCCATTTTTATTTAAATGTAAAATTTTCAACTGTGTATTAAAGCAATGTTTTATTATTAGCAAGACACCGAAGAGTTAAATTTTCTTGGATATGAAATGCTTTTTGATGCAATAAAATGACACTAGAAGTTCTATCTAAAAATAAAGTGCATGTCTATAAAACGCATTCATCAGTTATTTGTCCCCTCTCTTTCATCATTTAATTGCCTGATTTTTCCATAAATATGCTAAAAGGGAATAGAATGGATTAGTTGAGCTCAATTTACTTCGCTGGACAAGATCTGAGCAATTAAGGAGATCAATCCTATTTATAATACTTCTGATTCCAGCATTTCCCAGGTTAGACTGCCTTTCTCTTTTTTTATTCAGAATATAAAAGTGCCACATATCACATTGCTAATTAGGAAACTTTCTTTTTCATTATCCGAGCTGTTAATTTATCTCTCATTGTCCTATCACTGAACAAAGTAGAGTACTTTAAAAGCAGCTTTAAAGTTAAGGAAATTAAGGCTATGCCCTGTGTTAACTCTAATGTACTGAACTGCCTTGGCAGGCATTGTTCTGTGACAGACATAAGTTAACTCAAAGCACATCTGTGATGAACTCTTCTCAATTTCTGCACATCAAGTAAAATGGCTACTGGCTCCATATGTTGTTTATTCTGAGATATGAAGGATATTTTATATTAAACATCTGCCTGCATATTACTTCCATAACCACATTCATCTGAGAAAAAAAGTCACAGACTTCACCGAGAGCAACTCATGACCTTTAAATATATTCTGTAATAACACTTGCTTTAGATTGACAATGAGCCAAGCTCTCAGCTTTGATACAATTTTCAGAAGGCTTTTGCTGTCAGAATTCATGATATAGTTCATATCTCTGCCAAGATTGATAGTGGATGGTAGCCAATAAGACCAATAAGAAATCCGAGCTTGGCTTTTCTCTTTTTTTGGTTTTTAATTATTTTAGTTGGGGAAAAAAAAAAAAACCTTCAAATTTCCCCTTGAGGTAGAGGTAATTTTCAACCTCTTTTTTTTTTTTTTTTTTTTTTTTTTTTTTAATACCCAAGACTTTTTACTCTGGCCTCAATATAGTCTTCAAACAAACCCTGAAGATTTTTTGTAAACTTTTCTTTCTGGAAATCCAGTTATTTTTCCTTGAATGCACCTGGCACTCTCTAGCTTTTTGGTTGTTGTTCCCATAGCTACTTACATTGTCTGTTACCTTCTGAAACCAAAGGAGGACACTACACACCTGCACATAGACTGCAGACACTGCAGACATCTTTTTCCTGAAACTGTTGTGTTAAACACCTATACACAGTGGTAGCAGCCCAGGATGCTTGCATTTTATAAATTCCTGCAACACAGTCATTTAAATTACTCTTTGGGGAGTCAGTGCTATTACTGTTACACTATCATGACTGCTTGAAATCACTACATAAACTTGGTGGCTTAGCCATCCTTATTTTTTCTTTCATATATTTTGCAATCTTTCTGTTTATTAGTTGTTCTGACATCATATTCTAAGAATGCATGTCTCGCATTAAGCAATTCTAACTTATCCTTTAATTTAATTTATTATATGTAGGTACACTGTCGCTATCTTCAGACACCCCAGAAGAAAGCATCAGATCTCATTATGGATGGTTGTAAGAGACCATGTGGTTGCTGGGAATTGAACTTAGGACCTCTGGAAGAGCAGTCACTGCTCTTAACCCCTGAGCCATCTCTCCAGCCCCACCTCCCTTCCCTTAGCTTAAATTTTAATTGATCTTGCAACTATGTGACAGATGGTTGGTCAAATTGTGTTTGCTAAAATAGTGATAATTTCAGGACTGGGAAGATGGGTCAGCAAATAAAAAGTACTTGTTCTACAAACATGAATACATGAATTAAAATCCAACTGATGCAAAAAGTGAGCTTCCTGTTCACCGAGAGAGGTTTTGTCAAGGCTGTGAGACAAAAAGTAATAGAAGATACCCTATATCCCATTCTGGCCTCTGCCTGTGTGGACAGGAGTGTGCAATCCTCTTCACATATTCATGCATATGCATAAAACACACACACACACACACACTAGTTCTCAAAACTAACTGGAGCAGTTTTTCGGTTTTTTTTCTTTAAATTTTTATTAGGTATTTTCCTCATTTTCATTTCCAATGCTATCCCAAAAGTCCCCCATGCCCCCCCCCCACTCCCCTACCCACCCACTCCCACTTCTTGGCCCTGGTGTTACCCTGAACTGGAGCATCTAAAGTTTGCAAGACCAATGGGTCTCTCTTTCCAACGATGGCTGACTAGGCCATCTTCTGATACATATGCAGCTAGAGACATGAGTTCTGGGGTGGGGGTGGGGTACTGGATAGTTTATATTGTTGTTCCACCTATAGGGTTGCAGACCCCCTTAGCTCCTTGGGTACTTTCTCTAGCTTTTCTTAATTTTATATTTTATCATGTATATGTATGTATGTGTTTCTATGTGAGTATATCCCACAAGAGAGTATGGATACTTGTGGAGGCCAGAAGTGGGCATTGGATCTTCTAGACTTGAAATTACAGGAGACTGTGAACAAAGTAGTATAGGAATTGAGAACTAAATTCAGGTGTACTAGAAGAGCAGCAAATGGCCCTAAACTTTTGATCATTCTCTCCTGCTCCTATCTAATATATTACTATCAAACTAAAATGACCAATTGAGATAGATAGTTTTAAGGCCATGTGTATTCTCTAGAGGCACAGAAATTATAGAATGAATTTAGATTTACACACATATACTGCATCTATCGTGTGTGTGTGTGTGTGTGTGTGCGTGTGTATACTTTATTGGAATGACTTAAAGACTGCAGTCCAACTAGCTCTACATAATAGCCATCTGTGAATGAGAAACTCAAGTGTATAGTAGTTTCTTAGTCCCATAAGGCTGGTGGTTCAGATGGTCTTCTGTATATGCTAGAGTCTTAAAGAAGTAGGCTCCAACAGGTGTACTGGCAAAGTGAATGTAAACAAGCAAAGAAGAATGAACCCTTCCTTCTTCCATTGTCCTTTGGTAGTCCTCCAGCAGAAGGTGTGGCCAAGATTGAAGGTATGCCTCAAGAACTGAATCAAGATTGTGTCTTCCAACCTCAAGATCTGGGTCACAGGTGTGTTCCCTCCATATATGGATGGCACTTTACTCCAGATATAGTCAAGTTGACAGCCATGAATAGCCATCACACCATTTTCACATCAGTTGAGAGAAGATTAACACATATAATATTATAAAGATAGTTGTAAAGAAGTCTTATGAGTTTTCTAGAAAGACTTGGTAACACTGCCAGGTCCAGCAACCCTCTAGTCTAATTCTTTGATGACACCAGAGTAACTATCTATCTCAGACTTCAAAGAGCAAATTAATCTGGAAGAGGATAATCAGAGAACTGATTAAGAATGTACTTGTCTGGAATCATAGGAATGACTGTAGTAATTTTGGCTACCTGCTCCTGACAGGTCATGTTCCCAGCCATACTCCAAAGCCCTCTGGATGCACGAATGAAACACACACATACACACACACACACACCAGTTAATTTTAATATGCCTTTATTAGCTCAAAGGCTGGGCAGTTCTAATCCTTCCTGCTGCTAGCAAGCACTCCCCTTCAGTACTTCTGAGTTAACATGTTTTAAAATCTGTATTTCATCTCTGCTACTACAAACACAATTGGAGAAGTGGCCCATGTGGCCACTTTCCCTGATACTCACATGCTGACAGGTCTTTAGGTCTCATCTTTTTTCTTCCCTGTCATGGCAATCTCTCCTTCCTCTTCTCCCCCTTTTCCTAGCCCATGCCAATCCACATTTCCTGCCTCAGTCTACCTAATCTGCCATTGGCTGTATAACAATTCATTATTGTCAATCAAATCCAGCTGAGTGTAGGGACACTCATCATCTGGAAACACAGCCTTTGGGAGGCAAATCGAATTGAGACAACACTAGAATAAATTCCTCTCTGTCCAAATAAAGAAATAAAAAAAAAAAAGTTCTTTTTCTCAGACATGAATTAAGCAAAGCAATAAAAATTATTCAAGTTGCAAAGTATGATATACAATTAACATCCAGTCAACATATTTGTCAATTAGATAAAGTACTCTAACCACGTATCCTAACTAAATAGTTTATAATTCTATTCCTGATTATGTTCTGATTTTAGCCTGTATCACCATCTGAAAACCATCCTTTTAACTCTATACCATCTCTCTCACTGCTAAGCATCTGGAGTTTGATTATGAGACCATAACTAGTCTTCAACGCCATCAGAAATCTAAGAATGAATTAAATAACATTTGAGTATTTAGAAAGCACAAAACCATACAAACAAATTGCAAATTCCAAATGAATTCCAAAACACAAACAAACTGTAGAGAGAGCTGACTACCTGGATAGTCCCAGATTCCTCAAAATATAGGAGCATATGTCTTTAGCATTTTAACCCAGAGCCATCTGGCAGATCATGAAATGAAGAAGGAATATGAAGTACTAGCTTAACCTGTATTGGCAGAGCTTAGCATTCAACTATCCCATATTTGTTTGCCCTCTTTGGACAGTATTTTGACTGCAGATGAATATGGCAATTTTTGTCCAGTGGCTATCTTGTCATTTCTGGAGCAACTCCTTATGGAGGTGTTGAATCTCAATTTGTTTTTCCTTTGGAAGAGAATGGGGAAGTTGCCAGGAACAGACATGTCCTATTTTCAAATGATTCTTTAAAATGTAGTAACATTAAATGTGACTTCCAGTGTTTTTGAAGACTATCTATATAAAATATTTCTGAACTGTTAAACCTTAACTACTCTGAGCCATTTCTATTTGAGTAAATTGAAAACACTTTATTATAATTAAGTCAGAATTCATCATAACCGCGAATTTAGTATCTGATCTTTATCTTGGGTTACTCAATCATCCTAAGCAGTTTGTAGTAGCAGCAATTAGAAGGACAGGGTCAAAGCCTTGTATTCTTAAATGAGTTGCAAAAAACACAATGCTTAAATGACAATAAAAAATATTAATTTCAAATTTTGTATCAATATACAGATTTATACTAGTGAAAACCTTAATTCTTTATCAATATATAAATCTGTACCAATATAAACAATTATAAACTCAATTTTGCATCAATTACTAAGATTCTATCAATGTAAGATTATGGCTACACAATGCTTTGTTCAAGAATAAAATTAGTAACCCACCCTATTTCTTCCCTGTTCAAAACTGTGACATTTTCAAAATTATCTCTTAAAATGACAACTTATGTATCATTTATAAAATAACCATAAGTAGACACCCAAACCCAAAGTATCAGGATGACGACTCTACATGGCTCCTTCCGGCTGAAAAGGGGTAATGAGAAATCACCCCTTAAAGGGGTGGGGATGAGTAGGAAAATCAGAAAACTGGTTAGACTTAAGGAAACTGGTTTTAGCATCTTTGTCAAACACATTCTTGATGTCAAAAACACATCAACCTGCAAAACACTGAACTCACAGATATATGCTAGATTCACAAACTTTAGTGCCTTAGGTACAATATCAATGTACGTAACTTTGCAGGCTTCCTGGATGGCCAGACCAAGTGACTTTAGCTGAATGAATAGATGGTAGGACATAGAGTATGGAGCTCCAGTGGCAAGGCATTTCAGTGCTCACAGGAATAGTTTTCTCCTGGTCCTTTACATCTCTCCTCTTAGACATTTATAGGCAGATAGCTCTTGGATGAAAATGTAGCTAACAATTTTTTTAACAGTTAGCACACATGCTTTTCTATGCTCATTCAGTTTTTCATTAACAGAAAAAAAAAATAATGTGAAAAAGTAAAAATGGAAGCCATTATAAAACTGTACTAGATCTGCAGGAGACTGAACATGGACCAGAGTGATTTTGGGGACTTCATATAACATTCACCCACTTGTTAGCCCATTTATTAATAAAATATTTATTTGATGCCTATGGTATGCAAGGAACTGTGTCAGATTCTAGAAATATAACTATAATGTTACCTACATCAAAGGACTCTGATCTTGAAGATAGAAGGCAAGTTTACAGTCCTAAAGTGACTTGAAAAACAAATAAATTTCATGAAGAAATCATAGGATACTTTCCAGGAATAAGACAAAATGTAACTTAGGTGATAGATCCAATTTTGGATATAAGTTACAAAGGGAGTAACAATGGTGGATGAAGAGCAGAGTAAAGAGGGAAAATATACATAGAAGTGAAACATGTTTTAAAAACGAGGTAAAGGGGTTTTAGAGAAAGACAATGTGCAATTTTGTTGTCAAATGTTAGGACTTAAGTAAGTAGAAAGTAAAAATTGCCATACTATTTATAACTTGAAGTCAACTGGTGAAGTGATGAACAGAACTTCAGTGAAATAATTGTAGTGAGAACATTTTACAATGAATTAAGTGTGCATAGATGGGAAGCAGATATGGGTGTTTCTTTTTAAATGATAAAATAGTAATAACAGAGTGTTAATCTCTGCTGTAAAGGAATAAATTATTTGTGGTTAATATCACAAGATATCAAATTCATTGTCATTAATCATATACATCCATCTGTTTATTTTACCTAGTCTATAATATGACAGAACTAATTTTGTTTATTTACTTATGAATACTTTTAAACAGTCATGTTTTATAGGCCAGGCTGTCCTGGAACTCACACAAAGAAATTCGTCTGTTTAGATTTCTTTGGTGCTCCAGATAACAGCCATGTGTTACCATGCTTGTCTTGAAGAACAGGTTTTAATGATAATGTGAATCATTTCATGGGATAGCAAACATGAAAGATGTAAAGGAAAGAATAGATGAAAGAGAAGAAATGATGAGTGTGATAACATACAACTCAAAACCTCATTAGAAAAGATTTCTTCTGTATATCTGGTCATTCACATTCACTGAAACAAACAGAAGGCATAAATATGGCCAGAAACCTGCAACATACCCCTTCTTTGTTGGAATTTCAAAGTCATTTTATATTCAAAGCACTATGCTAGGTAAGCAGTTTCTATAGCTGTAGCTTGCTAATGTTCCAAAGGCATCTAAGAACAGGAGTAAAAAACAAAACAAAACAAAAGAACAGTTTTGTAATGTCAAGGGTTAAAGAGGCTCTGCTTTGAATGATCTAAGAACACACATAGAATGAAGCCATATCATTTTGTTGTACTGAGAAAATGCTGAAGGACAACAATAAGTGTGCTCTTCCCTGGGGAGAGCTTGTAGTGTTTCTCCAGTACAGTTTGGCATGTTAGTTGGTGTCAATCTTGTTCAGTTCTAAAAATATACATTAAGGAAATATAAGTAACAGTATTTTAACTCAACAGATTATATTTAGAAATACACACACACATAGGGATGCAACAATTAATGAAATGAGGTCATTTGAAGGGAGAGCAGGAGGGATGATATCTAGGAGAGTTTAGAAGGAGGGAGGGGGAAGAAGGGTTGTGATTAAATTACAATCTCAAAAATAAACAAAAGTAAAAAGAACTTACAAAAAGGAACAAAAGACAAATGGACAAAAAGAAAGAGTTAAAAATGTCCAAGTGTTCAACACCAGACCAGACCAAGGTCTTCAGTGCCTCCTATGACCAGTCGGTCCCTTGGGGACTGGAGTATGGACAACATTATCTTCACACAGTGTAAACTGCACTGACTGTTTCCCGGGACCAGCTTTTCTCAGGGGCTGTGGATGGCACTATGAAGGTTTAGATATGTTAACAGAATGCAGGCCAGGCTTGGCTCGCTCTTGGTCTTCAAGTCAGGTTGGACCTCCATAATGGCCTTGGAATATCTGCCTTTCTTGTGGAGACAGGTAGACTGGCTCAAAAAACTAGGCAGTGTCTTCTCTACCTATGCTTGGCAAGGGATCTTCCATGCTCTTACTTGTACCAGAGAAACACCCAGGCCTTTCTCTGGGCTCCAATGCTTGTCCAGCCCCACTGTTCATATCGCTCCAAAGACTCTTGTTTTGAGACAGAGTCTCACTATGTAGCCCTGACTGGCCTGGAACTCACTATGTCAACCAGGCTGGCCTCAGACTCACAGATCTGCCTGCCTCTACCTCCCAAGTGCTGGGAGTAAAGGCAAAAGCCACCATTCCTGGCAGGACCCAGATAAACCATGGGTACTTTATACACACCTTTCCTACTAGCTTTAGACTGTATATAAATTATATTACTTCACAAAATAAAAGTTGCACAGACTGGGAAAAATTTCCAAGTGAAATATTCATAATATTCATGTCAGAACTAGATATATAAGCAATATAAGTAGGTATGCTGGTTGTTCTATATCAACCTGAAACAAGCTATAGTCATTTTGGAGGCACCACTATCAATGGAGAAAATGCCACTGTTTTATATGTGGGCAAGACTACAGAAGCAGCATTCCCTCAGTACCTCCATATCAGCTCCTACCTCCAGGTTCCTGCTCTACTGTTCTAAACTGATGGACTGTGATATGGAACTGTACACTGAAATAAAAACTTTCTCCACCAAGTTATTTTTTGTAACTTATAGGAAGAGAAACCCTAAGACAGCATGTTAAACAAATCAAGTAAAAGTGCACACGTAAGTATGACAACTGTCGTATTACAACATTTGAAGCTCAAAAAACGTAAGTGAAAAACATGCACAGCTTGACTAAATAATGATATCGTAAGACTATGTCCATAATAATGATCATAAATTGTATTTCATAAATCATTCATTTTAATTTAAAATCATAATAAGTGTCAGAGGAGCTTAAAATCTATAGAAATTTTTATGCATATGTACAAATGTTGGTTCTGGAGTTTGAAAAGATAGCTCAGCTGCTAAGAGCACTTGCTGTTCCTCATATCAATTTTCCAGCTTTCACATCATTATTGCTTGAGACAATCTGTAACTCCAGCTTCATGGGATCCAATGTGATCTTCTGGAGTCCATGGACACTCATACATGTAACACACACACACACATGCACAGAGGGAGAGAGAGAGAGAGAGAGAGAGAGAGAGAGAGAGAGAGAGAGAGAGAGAGAGAGAATTAGAATGAAAGGGAGAACAAACAAAACTATAAATGTTGAAAAAAGTTGTTTCCCAGAGATTACAAAAAGTATTATTTTATTGTTGACAATTTAGAAGTGTTTATTGTAAAAATTCTGATGTTTTGAAATCAAATCTAAAACTTCAAACAGAAATGACAGTTTAGATATACACCCCATTAATTAGCCTTTTTTTCAAATAGTTATGCTTTTAAGTATTATTAGATTTAATTTAATATGTAAAGACATAAAGATTATATATTTTATTAGGGCATTAGAGAAAGATTTGATATATGTATATCCTGAATAGTACTCAAATCATATCTAGCTACTACAATACTTAAAGTTTGTCTTTGTTAAAAATACTCAAAATTCCTTTGCTATCTGTTTAAGATCCAGTAAAACATGCTATATATGTTTAATCCAATAAAAAATTCAGTATTGAATGTCTTGTCATGAATAAAATAAACATGTCATTTTCTCCAAATACTATAAAACATAACTCAATGATGTGCTGGCTAGTTTTATGTCAACTAGCTATAGTCATTTCAGAAGAAGGAACCTCAGCTGAAAAGATTCCCCCACCTATTGGCAAGCCTTTAGTACATATTTTTAATTAATGATTAATTTAGGAAGGACTAAATCCTTATACATGGTGCCATTCCTAGGTTCATGGCCCTGAGTTTTGTGAAAGCTAGTTGAACAAGGCTTGGGAAGCAAGCCAGTAAGTAGCACTCCTCCCACAATCTCTGCTCCATACCCGACTCAGGTTCCTGTTTTCAGTTTCCTGCCTTGTTCAACATTAGCATGTCTACTGCTGATGTCCAGCTTATTATTAGGCAGTCCTGCTTGTCAGACTTTATGCATGGCTTTTGACACTCAGAGGAGAAACAATTTCACACCAGACACCATAGTTTTCTTGATTTTATAATCTGTCTCCACTTAAGCAAAGATCCCTAAGATCTTTGAGTAACAGAGATATACTACAGATTTATTCATTGGAACTGAACTTCACAATTCTGCATGTTAATTGGTTTTAGTTTTATGTAATAGTCTCTTTTTGGAGAAAAGAAAAGTCACCTTGGTGAGAGCTAAAGACATTATTCAGCACCCATGATCTGTGTAACGCTTTTGTTTTTCATACAGGTCTTACCTTCTTGCAAAGTTGATGTAATCTTTGTCTCTGCTTATGAGATGACCAAAATTAACATCACGCCAAACATCACGTAATAGAACCTGAAGAACAGGTTCTATTACAGTATCATGTTCAGAATTCTTCGTGAAACTCACCTCAGTCCTGGATTTTGTATGCTTGTATTGATTTTAATTTTTAATTAGTAAACTATCTAGTATATAGATATTAGGTGTGCCCATGCATGTGCCAACAATTGGCTGTAGGTGAATGGAAGATCAGTACACAGTTAAGATGTTTCTTGGATTTTTCCCAGTTTGTATTTGTGTGTGTGTGTCTTTGAGTTTTCTATTGCCTGGGAACATTTATACAGGGACATAAGCAGGGTTGGTAAGGGTTCATATTTTTATCTATGTAGCCGTAGCAGGAGGTATACCAAGAAAGCCTGAGCTTAGGAAATCATACTAATTTCCCTACCAAATAAGATTAATTTGGAAAGGTTGTATATAGAATTTGGAAATCAAAAAAGATGATATCCTAAATTATCTAGACATCCATCATCCAAAATGTGGCTCATAATCTCCTAATTACCTGTACATGAAAGTGAAGACCACTGGTGTAGCCCCCAGTCAGAGCCATTGTTCTATTACTGTGAAAAGATACCATGACCAAGGAAACTTATACAAGGATTAATTGGGGATTGTCTGTAGATTCAGAGGGTTAGTACATGACCATCATGGCAGAGAGCATAAAGGCAGGCACTCAGGCATGGCACAGAGGTAATGGATGAGAGCTCTCATCTCATCCATAAGTTGCAAACAGGAGGTAGAAAGACTGGCCCTGACATTGACCTTGAAATCTCAAATCCCACCCCACCCCACCCCTAGTGACACATCCTCCAAAAAGGCCATGCCCTCTAATCCTTCCTAAACAGTTCACCAACTGGGAACCAAACAATCAAAATAAATCATATAGAGACCATCTCATTTAAAGATTTAAAGAGCCAAACATCCAAAATGCAGTTTCGTAAGATAATATGTCAACATAAAAGAAGCTTGTTCAACACAAGAAAATCAAGAAGGAAGACCAACGCATGGATACTTCACTCCTCCCTAGAAAAGGGAATAAAATACCCATGGAAGGAGTTAGAGAGACAAAGTTTGGAGCTGAGGCAAAAGGATGGACCATCCAGAGACTGCCCCACCCAGGGGTCCATCCCATAATCAACCAGCAAATGCAGACACTACTGAATATGCCAGCAAGATTTTGCTGAAAGGATCCTGGTGTAGCTGTCTCCTGTGAGGCTTTGCCAGTGCCTGGCAAATACAGAAGTGGATGCTCACAGTCATTTATAGGATGGAACACAGGGCCCCCAATGTAGGAGCTAGAGAAAGTACCCAAGGAACTAAAGGGGTCTGCAACCCTGTAGGTGGAACAACAATATGATCTAATCAGTACCCCCAGAGCTCATGTCTCTAGCTGCATATGTAGCAGAAGATGGCCTAGTCGGCCATCATTGGGAAGAGAGGCCCTTTAGTCTAGCAAACTTTATATGTCCCAGTACAGGGAAACACCAGGGCGAAGAAGTGGGAGTGGGTGGGTAGGGGAGCAGGGGGTGGGGAGAGGGTATAGGGGACTTTTGGGATAGCATTTGAAATGTAAATGAAGAAAATATCTAATTTAAAAGAAAAGGAGCTTGTTCATAGTGATATTGGCTAGCGACTCCAGCCTTACACATATCAGGTCTTTGATATTACATATCCATTCTTTCTTTCCAGTTGTCATTCTGTATATATATATCAGTAATGGGAGATTAATATCCCTTGACTATATCTGCTGATTTCCTTCTTACACAAACAGATCCATTTCCTGGGAGATGGCAACATTTACCCCATTGGTAGTGCCTGTGACTTAACGGCTTACAAATTGGCTACCGTTTTCTCCCTGTTGTTTAAGGGGTTTAATAGCAAAGAGAAAAACTGAGTTAACTAAATGACATCAGAGAAAGATACTGTTTTCTATATTTCATATATGGATAAACACATACAAATATACAATTAAATTATGATGTATTAAAATGTGTCTTTCTATAATGATAATCACTTAAAGCATAATCCAGTTTTTCAAAATATGATATACTATATATTCTATTAAAAGCAATACAAGTAAATTAAATATTTTGTGAATAGTATTATCCATATTCCGGATATTTTTGAGGTATGTTAACTTAGTCTTCCCTTAATTCATGAATACCCCCACTAAACATTCCCCCTAATGTAATAAATTTTCTTTCAAATTATTGAAAATATAGACTGATGATATGATGAAGAAATAGATCATATGGTACAATATAAAATGAAAATGTGCAGGTTCATGACTAGATAACTTTTACGTCTGCATTTAAACACATCATGTGATAGACAAATATTTCCACAAGGAGAGCATCCTAGATAAATATACCTGTTACTACTATAGCAAAATAAAAAAGATGGAGATCCTCAGTAAATATTAGAAACCCAACAGAGCCTGAGGTTTCCAGTGTCTTAATCTCTTTGGTATGAAAGTAAACTGGTGTCTCAGAAACACAACAGATGCATATGTGGGCATGTTAGATCTCTTTCATATGATCTCACCACTGGTCGTTAATAAGCACTGCATGCATGAGAGGGCTTATTTCATTAGATATTGTGTGAGCACTTTAGAAGGCATGTTTTTACCATTTTACATAAACGAATTCAGGTTAATGTCTGTTTTAATAAAAAGGACATCTAAGAAATAAATTCCTAGCAGAAAACAGTTATTTTACCTTTCTGTATTTAAAAACCCATGTCTGAATAGATTACCGAGATATAAAATAACATAAAGGCTTTATTGATGTTTTATTAAGGGACTGGGTAAATAAAAATAAGTGACTTCCCAGCGCTTCTCTATAAATAAAGGTGACTTCTTCAGTCTTAATGATTTCTGCCTTTTAGTCTTTGATTATGACAGAACAGAGTTGCAATAACATCAGCACGTGAGGAATTCAGGCCTAATCTTGATGGCTAAAAGGCCTTGCCCATTTCACAGATAATAAGATCAGAAGATCTCCTCAATGTTTTGTTTAGATATGCTTGCTTTAATGTGCTCCACTCTTGGTTGAACTTGAGACTCTGTAAATTGTGCAATTAGGAGTATTTCCTTGAACCAGGCAGTGCCTCAGGGAAAGGTTATCTGGAATAGGATCTCTCCATAACAATGATATATTAAGTCACATGTAATACACTTAGCAGTAGTGCTACCAGTGTACACACACACACGCCAGCATGACCACCACCACCACTATTACCACATCAACTCCAATTTTTCAATGTATAATAGATGGAAAGCAAGTTTTAATAATCTAACAAATGTTGTGCTTTCAAAGAATATTAAAATCTCACAAAAATTAGCAGACTTGCTTTGTTAGGGAACAGTTGATTTGCTGTAGATTCACTGTTTCAGAAGCAAAGTGAGGCAAAGTGTGTCTCATTTTGCTTACAATTTCATAATGAGATTCAAACCAACATTAAAGAGTGGCATATTTGTTTTCTGAAGGGAATTCCCTAGGCGTGCCCAAAGCCAGCCTGGCTTCCTGACTCTGTCATTGTTTGCACATTTTGTAAATATCACTTGAGGTTTTTTGTATCCTATCACAAATTCCCAAATTTAAAACAACCTCCAAAATTATCATACAACAAATGCCGCTTTAATATCTTGAAAGATACAGTTTCTAATTCCGTACAAAGAATGTGTATCTCTCTTCCACAAAGGTCGCCTGAACAGCAGCCTCACAAAGGGAAGACATTTCTGCTCTGTGTTCCATCTCCATTTTGACTCTGGACTGCCTGCTGCCTATTTTGCATTCTATTCTCTAAAAAGCGTATTAATAGGGTCTAGAGGGAGGCTGTCAGAAATGGCAGACAGAATCAAGGGATTTTCCTTCAACGTTCAAATGACACACTGAAGCTGTAGAATTAAACAGATGACTAACCAGTGCCCTTTTGTTTGAAGATGAAGGTGGGATTGCCAACTTGCAAACCAGAAACTGACATTTGGGTGGATTAAGTCAGCCTGCTATGACACTGCTTGTTCATAATCACTCTGTCTTCCTTGATCTCAAGTACCTCCACAAAAGCCATCTCGTTCTTAGAGCCCTGTTTGTGAAAACCCTCAGCTGAGCTTTTTCCTGTAAACATTTATCCACCAAGAAGCAGTGTTCTGACACTAACTGAGAAGAAGTGTTGGCTTCTAGGTATTTAATTAAAACATTAAGGGAAAAGGCTTTCACAACAATATTCACCAGCACTTTGCTAGAGCTGAGGGTTGTTACAACTGCAAAGGCATTCCTCCCAGTCCCAGCTTCAGCCTTCTCTAAGAGCTACAATAGCTGGAGGTTCACTTTGCTTCATGCTGTTAGTTGTGGCTTTGAGACTTTGCCCCATGCTGTCTCTTTCCTGATTCTCTCAATCTGGTTGTTAGCTTTAATTTCTAAAATCAAGATTGGATGGCAACAAGGGGCTTTAATGAAGAGTGAAAAACTCATTTGTTAAACAGCATTCAGAATTCTTATTTGCACTGCTGTATAATGTGGTCAAGACAACTACATTCTGCTTTTATGAATCATCCAATTTTCTTAATGTTAACATTAACGTAATTAATAAGAAGAAGCCATTGTATGGTATCTAAATATATCATAATAGATGTTGGCTCTGGATATAGGTTCCTGGAGTGGCACCATTTCCATTGTGAACTTCCAGTAGAACTGAAAATTGTAAGGAATAGTATGAAGAACAAATCACATATGACCATTTTATTGTTGGAGAAGTTTATATAAAAGAAATACTTAATTTCCTCTAAAAAAAAAAACCTTCATTTTCGATAGAAATACAAGCTTTTAGAAAAGATTTCTAGGAATGCCACTGAGTGAACCTTCTTGAACAAAAGCATTTCTAAAGGAACATTTTAACCTACACAGTGTCCTGGGCCATTGACTATAATAAACGGAGATTAGTCATGCAATCCCTTTAAAATATCAAGTCAATTGAGAATAGCTGTAGTCTCTCTTCATAACCTATAAAGGTATAGATTTCACAAAACATCTGAAACTAATCAAAATTATCTCAACCAAGGTTATAGAAAATATGAATGTAGCTACAGTGTCTGTTACATTCATTTGCATACAGAACAAAAGCAATAATTCCTTTATGGGGGCATGACTGTATTTGACATTAACATTTTAATTCATAAAATTCAAACTTGTATCATGACATGAAATTGTAAATGTGAGAATTCAACAAAAATTTATTAACTTAGTAACATGGAAGGAACTAAGAAGTAGAAGTGTCTAAAGACAGTGATGTACTCACATAAAATAAATAAATCTCAAAAAAGAAGGAGAAATATATATATGTATATATGTATATATATATATATATATATATATATATACACACACACACACGTATATATTACAGTGTTTACCTTAGAGAGATAGTTTTTTTACTAAAAAAGATTTTTAAGTTAAAAATATAAGCCCTTATATTTGTTAAATAAAGCATATTAGTTAATAAATTGCTGTAATAGTATAGCTAAAGTTATATTGTGATAATATAATAAGATAAGGCATGTACCATTTAACTTTCCTGCAAAGCCTAACTTATAAATAAATATCAGGTCCACCTTGACAAGATTCAAACTCTAAGGGGTTTTCTTTCCAATATTCAAGTTTCTGTCTCAATAAACTACCTATGCAAGCTCTTACAATTCTTTCCTATATAATCTTAAAAAGTTGTATCCTTTAATCAGTTGTTAACACTTATAGCCATGTTTCTGTATCTTTATGCATCTCAATGAACAGCAAACACAATCTGACTCCTTAGGCATATGTGCACACTGTCAGAATCTCTGCTGTTTTATCTGTAGTACTTGGGTAATTATTGTTTACTGTGGCCATTTGCTGCTGAGAGTTAAGCTGCCAATATCACCAATATAAACTCCAAATGAGCTGGCTCACTTTCCCCAGAGGTGAGTGATTGTGTATGTGTGTGTGTGTTGTGTCTGTGTACATGTTTGTGTTTGTTTGTATGTGTTTGCATGTATGTGTGTGTTTGTTTGTTTGTTCATCGCACTATTAATCCATTGGGAAAAAAAGACTTTATGTTATTTTCTCTAATATTAGCATACTCCATGCTCGCTATCTAAGATAGGGCATGAGGAAGGAGTTTCTGAGAAAATGAGAGATGAAGTGAGAGTCCTTTGGTCAACATAATTTATCTGCCTTCCTGTGAAATAGATCCCATTACCCATTTCTAATCTAGCCTTTATTAATCACCACTGTCAATATTCATATCATTTTACAACTCATATGTATACACACACACACACACACACACATGATGAATTAGAGGATAGTGAATTATATTAATACTTTTTGAAATTTGAACACAACTTAACAAATATTGGTTGAGCATTTGTCATGTATATACCATACTAAAAACTAGAATGTTACAATAAAAGTACTATCCCTTCCTTTAATGAGGTTGTTAGCTAGTGAATTTTAACTATATGGTTACATCAAATATGTAAATTAAGGTAATGATTTGTCCCATATGATTTTTTCCTACTGTTTTGTACTAGCTGTCAATGAAAGTCAAACTATATCCCTAGAAGTCAAGGGTCTTGTGACTCCTCCCAAAAGGAAGATCTGAAAACTCAAGAAGGCACATTTTGTACTATTTCTATAAACAATTCTACTAGAAACAGTCAAATTGAATATAGTGATACATTAAGACATGGAAATCAATACAACGTTACAATATAAAAGCTCTCTGATCCTCATTGTTAGGAAATTGCATAGCCACTAGAAAGTCCCAGATTTGACGAAAGCAAAAGGCTCCCAGAAACCAACGGGGATGAAACTAGCTGAAATATCCAACAAAGGGATGAAAGAACCTGTAGAGAACATATCCAGAGGTTAGGCACAGCCACCTGTTGAAGGATGGGGCCACACACCAATCTCAAAAAAATTAACACAGAATTGTTCCTGTTTAAAGGAAATACAGTGGAGCAAAGACTGAAGAAAAGGCCATCCAGAGACTGCCTCACCTAGTGATCCACCCTATCTACAGACACCAAAGCCAAATACTATTGCTGATGCCAAGAAACATTTGCTGACAGAAGTCTGGTATGACTGTCCCCTAAGAGGCTCTGCTAGAGCCTGACCAATACAGATCTGGATGGTCATAGCCAACCATCAACTGAGCTTAGGGACCCTGATGGGAGAATTAGGGGAAGGACTGAAAGAACTGAAGAGGATTGCAGCCCCACAGGAAGAACAACAATATCAACCAACCAGACCCCCCCCCCCCAGATCTCTTATATACTAAACCACCAACAAAAGAGTACACATGGAGGGACCCATGGCTCCAGCTGTGTATGTAGCAGAGGGTTGCCTTATTTGGCATCAATGGGAGGAGAGGCCCTTGGTCCTGTGGAGACTAACTAGATGGTCCAGCATTGGAGTGGGTGTATGAGGGAGCTCCCTCATAGAGATAGGGAGAGGGGGATGAGACAGGAGATTTGCAGAGGGGAAACCTGGAATGAGGATGCCATTTGAAATTTAAATAAATAAAATAACCAATAAAAAATAGAAATCTCATTATGTCGAATATATATATTTTTTTAATCTCTGCTCATTAGTCAGTCATCAAACCTACAGGTCAATTTCTACTCAGATGAAAAGATCTCTTTCTCACACTACTTAGGGATGACCCCACAAGTCAATTAATTTGCAGGCACATAAAAATCCATTTATGTTTCTGGACCACCCAAGGGGTTTAGAACCATTGTATTAGGAAATTGTTAACAAACACAACAGAGCATTGGAGTTTCATTGCAGTATAACATCTTTAGCTAATACATTTTTATGCCCTGGAAATACAGAACAAGCATTAGGCTTGCAATCAAACATAATGTTTAATTAATTCTTTAAAGGTTTTAACAGTCAAAGATCCTTAGAATTGGTATTACACTTGCTTCCTCACCTTTCTTTTTTTTAATTTTTAATATTTTTATTACATATTTTCCTCAATTACATTTCCAATGCTATCCCAAAATTCCCCCTATTTCCCCCCCCCCACTTCCCTACCCACCCATTCCCATTCTTTTGGCCCTGGCATTCCCTATATTGGGGCATATAAAGTTTGCAAGTCCAATGGGACTCTCTTTCCAGTGATGGCCGACTAGGCCATCTTTCCATACATATGCAGCTAGAGACAAGAGCTCCGGGGTACTGGTTCCAACTATAGGGTTGCAGATCCCTTTAACTCCTTGGGTACTTTCTCTAGCTTCTCCATTGGGAGCCCTGTGATACATCCAATAGCTGACTGTGAGCATCCACTTCTGTGTTTGCTAGGCCCCGGCATAGTCTCACAAGAGACAGCTATATTTGGGTCCTTTCAGCAAAATCTTGCTAGTGTATGCAATGGTATCAGCGTTTGGAAGCTGATTATGGGATGGATCCCTGGATATGGCAGGCTCTAGATGGTCCATCCTTTCATCACAGCTCCAAACTTTGTCTCTGTAACTCCTTCCATGGGTGTTTTGTTCCCAATTCCAAGAAGGGGCATAGTGTCCACACTTTGGTCTTCATTCTTCTTGAGTTTCATGCGTTTAGCAAATTGTATCTTATTTCTTGGGTATCCTAAGTTTTGGGCTAATATCCACTTATCAGTGAATACATATTGTGTGAGTTCCTTTGTGATTGTGTTACCTCACTCAAGATGATGCCCTCCAGGTCCATCCATTTGGCTAGGAATTTCATAAATTCATTCTTTTTAATAGCTGAGTAATACTCCATTGTGTAAATGTACCATAATTTCTGTATCCATTCCTCTGTTGAGGGGCATCTGGGTTCTTTCCAGCTTCTGGCTGTTATAAATAAGGCTGCTATGAACATAGTGGAGCATGTGTCCTTCTTACCGGTTGGGACATCTTCTGGATATATGCCCAGGAGAGGTATTGCTGGATCCTCCGGTAGTACTATGTCCAATTTTCTGAGGAAATGCCAGACTGATTTCCAGAGTGGTTGTACAAGCTTGCAATCCCACCAACAATGGAGGAGTGTTCCTCTTTCTCCACATCCTCGCCAGCATCTGCTGTCACCTGAATTTTTGATCTTAGCCATTCTGACTGGTGTGAGGTGGAATCTCAGGGTTGTTTTGATTTGCATTTCCCTGATGATTAAGGATGTTGAACATTTTTTCAGGTGTTTCTCTGCCATTCGGTATTCCTCAGGTGAGAATTCTTTGTTCAGTTCTGAGCCCCATTTTTTAATAGGGTTATTTGATTTTCTAGAGTCCACCTTCTTGAGTTCTTTATGTATATTGGAAAAACTGCGTGGTACTGGTATAGTGACAGACAAGTAGACCAATGGAATAGAACTGAAGACCCAGAAATGAACCCACACACCTACGGTCACTTGATCTTCGACAAGGGAGCTAAAACCATCCAGTGGAAGAAAGACAGCATTTTCAACAAATGGTGCTGGCACAACTGGTTGTTAACATGTAGAAGAATGCAAATCGATCCATTCCTATCTCCTTATACTAAGGTCAAGTCTAAGTGGATCAAGGCTCTTCACATAAAACCAGAGACACTGAAACTTATAGAGGAGAAAGTGGGGAAAAGCCTAGAAGATATGGGCACAGGGGAAAAATTCTTGAATAGAACAGCAATGGCTTGTGCTGTAAGATCGAGAATTGACAAGTGGGACCTCGGGAAACTGCAAAGCTTCTGCAAGGCAAAAGACACCATCAATAAGACAAAAAAAAAAAAAAAAAAAACCACCAACAGATTGGGAAAGGATCTTTACCTATCCTAAATCAGATAAGGGGCTTCCTCACCTTTCATACTTCCTATGCATTCAGAGAATTGTTCAATTCAGTTTAAGATTTGTGCTCTGTACAAACATGAAACATGAGTTATTCTTGAAGTTCATTCTCTGTGGTTATTGGGCAGTTTGCTGTATATATGAAAATAATTTAATCCATCAACCATGAACAGAGCTTGATTCCCATTTTAGAATATTTGATTAAGATTTTAATACTTGTAAGCCATAGTCTACAGCTTTGTTTTCTATCACTCCGGGTGCCCTTTCCACGTCTCTAACATCATTTTTTCTCTATTTTTCCTGAAAATGCTTTTACATATTCAGAGACTTATCTTAAAAACGGCATATATAGAACTCTGAATTTTGCACATTTTTGACAGCAATCTGTGTTTTTAAAATTTATGTCTATAAGTCTCTGATAATTGTTTTTCTATATATGTCTGTGTTAACAGAGTTCTCAAGGTTGTTTTCTAGGAAGTTTGAGTGTTTCTACTTTCAGTGCTGACACTGTGTAAGATTTCAAAAAGAACAGAAACATGTGTTGCAAAAACTCATAAGAACAGTGATGGGTTTGAATACCAACTTCTTCAATCTGCACTGTGTTTTTATTATTCATTTGAACTACTTTATAAGGTGGTTCTCAGTGTAGTTAATTTCTTTGTGCAATATCTTTTCAAGTGTCATATGTGAATATATAATATAATACTATCTCAATGTAAAAACAAAAAATATTATTTGCCAACATGTATAGAGAAAAAGAAGACTTTTGGCCAAGAGAGATATACCTAACACAGAAAACAACTATTGCATGATATATTGCTTATATGTATAACCCAAACAAATGACAAAATTTAAATTTGTAGAGATAGGGAGTAAAATAATCATCACATGGGGACTGTGACAAAAATTAGGGTAATTTTATGAAGAGACAATATACTAAGAATACAGAAAAACAGATGTATAATATAAATAAGTATAGATTCAATATACAACAGAAAGTCTGTTAAAATTGCAATTATATCAAGAAGTTTTATTTAAAGAAAATTCTTTCATTCTTGAAGATCTTAAAACATAGAATATTGCATTTTCTTATTTTTCCACTAATTTATTTATTCATTTTACATATCAAGATGGGGTGTGAGAGGGTCTCTATGATGGGGAATTAGAAGAAGAGGGTGGCTGTAATTGGGATGTAAAGTGAATATTGAACTTTCTATATCATGAAATGATATTGCATAGTATCAACAATTACTAGCGCACAGGCTCTCATTGTTTTTCAGCCTCTGACACTTTAAAGACAGTTAAAGTTACATGGGTTTACTTCCAGACATCCCAACATAAGAAATTTGAAATGGTACTCAATCCTATTAATGTATTAATATGTTTGCCAAACACTACAGTAGTATGGAAGAGAGTTAAAACACTAAGTCTTTGTTGTGTAAACTCATCAGTATTTTTATTTTATTTTTTTTTCTGTTTTTTTTTTAATTAGGTAATTTCCTCAATTACATTTCCAATGCTATCCAAAAAGTCCCCAATACACTCCCCCCCCCCAGTCCCCCACCCACCCACCCACACCCCTTGGCCCTGGCATTCCCCTGTACTGGGGCATATAAAGTTGGCAAGTCCAATGGGCCTCTCTTTCCAGTGATGGCCGACTAGGCCATCTTTTGATACCAGTGCAGCTAGAGTCAAGAGCTCTGGGGTACTGGTTAGTTCATAATAATGATCCACCTATGGGGTTGCAGTTCCCTTTAGCTCCTTGGGTACTTTCTCTAGCTCCTCCATTGGGGGCCCTGTGATCCATCCAATAGCTGATTGTGAGTATCCACTTCTGTGTTTGCTAGGCCCCGGCATTGTCTCACAAGAGACAGCTATATCTGGGTCCTTTCAGCAAAATCTTGCTAGTGTATGCAATGGTGTCAGCGTTTGGAAGCTGATTATGGGATGGAGCCCTGGATATGGCAGTCTTTAGATGGTCCATCCTTTCTTCACAGCTCCAAACTTTATCTCTGTAACTCTTTCCATGGGTGTTTTGTTCCCAATTCCAAGAAGGGGCACAGTGTCCACACTTTGGTCTTCGTTCTTCTTGAGTTTCATGCGTTTAACAAATTGTATCTTATATCTTGAGTATCCTAAGTTTTTGGGCTAATATCCACTTATCAGTGAGTACATATTGTGTGAGTTCCTTTGTGAATATGTTAAATCACCATATTACAAACAAAACCTGAACATACTATAGTTGTTTACAATATCACTTTATTTTTAAAGTACAAATAATTGTGGTTGGCCTGGCATCTACAATTCTCTTATTTTTCAAAACAACCACCACCATTAAGCTAGAAAAGGTATTGAATTTTATCTTTTCCAACATGAAAACAGGATTGAATATAATTTCTAAAGTAAATATCAAGTATAAAATTCATGTAAATGGAGCAGTTTGGTGCAGTTTCTACTTACAAATAATCATAAATTAACTTATAAGATCTTGTGTCAAGAAATGAGGTTGTAGTTTTGAGGCCAAAGGCAGTTTACCTTTATCTGAGGAAAGTTCACACTATTGCTTTAGACTCAGTCAAAAAAAAAATGAAAATTCTTTACCTGAAAGAAAACATGCTTTTTAACTTATTGGCTTACCACATGAGTCACTCAAAATTAATTCATGTGAACCTTGGAAACTTTTACGATTAGAAAAAATTGGGGGGGGGTATTTTGGGGAAAATGTTAATATTTTCTACCACCTTTGAACTTTGTCATTGTGTCACTGTTGTTTTCAGACATAATTAAGTGTGAGATGCCTATATAAAGTGGTTTTCTACCCAGTACCAATCTAAAAGTTTAAGGGTATGCCTTAATTTATGGATGTAGTGTAAAATTATATAATATAATTCTGTGCCCAAAAAAGACAGTTCCCCATTATTGTGAACTACTGTGAATGTTAAAGGCTAAAAGGGAATTATGAGTTGTTTTGAAGTTGATTTTTAAGATAGCTGTGTCAGACAGCCTACACCTACATTTTGTAAATCATGGTGCTATCCTATTTAAAGAATCAATGCTTTATTTTTGTCACTGTCAGTATTGTAAATATTAATATTGATTCCAATGTGGTAAATTTAAATTAGGGAAAGAACACATGATGGGTTCTAGAATGATACTATTGTCAGAATCTGAGGATAAGGTAGCTATTGTAGAGAAAGCAAACACATACTCAATGTTTTTTATATTTCAGTTTTCCTCAGAATGCACAGAATTCTATTATCAAAAAGTTAAGAGCATATTCTCTAAATAAAATCATGTACAAATTCCTTTCTTATCATCTTGCCCTTCAAAATATTGCAAATGGATTCATCCCAGGGAATTTCAGTCTAGACACATTAAAATTTACGTCTCTTTTTGTTCTATGTTTTAATGAATAATTTCTGTCTGTTGTCTGTTTAATGTTATTTCTATGCTTGAAATTTCTTTATAACATTTTTAAAGTTGTAGTGGTTGTTAATAAATCAAATTGTGCAACAAAAATTTTAAAATTATCAACATAATTAATAAACATAAAGACACCCATTTTGAAATACTGAACATCCTATCATTCAAAAAAGTATGAACATATGTATGGATATATATATATATATATATATATGTATATGTATATGTAGGAACATATACACACATATATATACATATACATCTACATATATACATATATATGTATACATATGTATGTATATATATGTATATGTAGGAACACACATATATATATATATATATATATACATATACATATATATGTATATGTAGGAAAATTCATGTAGGAACATATGTATGGAGATATATATATATATATATATATATATATATACTCTCCAAACGTATCCAGGATATTAGTTATTTCTATTCTTGAGATATATATTGTATTTGCTCATGTCTTCTTTGGATCAGTAATAAGAAAGTCTAGTGTAAAACCGATTGGTAAAAAGCAGTTGTCCCTTTCTGATCTTTTCCTCTCAAGCTTTTGCTTTAGGGTTTCGACTTTCCGTTTCTGTGCCCACAATGACTATAAAGGGCATGCTGAGAAGCATACCTCAGTGGAAACCCCTTTGCTTGATAGGGACTGCCTAAATGTTTAATGATGTTAGCTCCCTGCAAATGGCATTCATTTCCTGTATATGCAAATTTTCTTAATGTGAACCCCCCCATAACAGGTAGGATGTATAAAGTTAATGAAGCCATGTAATTACAATCACTATGGTGACTGCAATCTCCTGAGAACGATAATGTGATAATATACGTGGGTTTTGACTTTCTTTGGAAACAACAGCTTATAATTTGAAAACAGATAGTAAAATATTTCATTATCTTCTTCTAACTCCTAAGGCAAATGCAGGTACAAATAGATTATGCTCTTTATTAACTGAAAGTAAAATGAAAAGAGAAAGTAAAATGCAGCTGTTTACTCTCAGCCTCAAATGCCATTACTGGCTTCTGTTTGAAGGTATCTTTCCTCTTAACAAAGAAATGGGCCGGCCTGAAGCTAGGTATTTTGTCCTATGTCATGATCCCTCATTGTTCACTCCAAGGACTCTACACAGTTAGCTATTTCTAATATGGTGCTAAAAGTGGAATGATAATTTATTTCAACTGGGGTAACAAAACCTTTAAATATTTATCACTAATTTGCAAGGGAAGTTAGGACTTAGAAGTGAAGGATGCAAGCTAGATATTTCTTATGGGGTTGATTTTTAAATTATAAATATTTTGTACATTTGAGAGATGACTCCAATAAACAGCACAGCAAAAATTTCTGCCACTCCCCAGGCCTGTGACTGGGGAAGGCCAAGTCCATATTCACTCAAACTGAGGATTATATATATTTAAATAAGCTGAGGGCTCAGGAGGGTTTGTAGCCATTAGATACCATTTTACCTAAATAATGTTTAAATTATCTTCATTCAGTAAATATTTATTTTCTGAAAATGTTAAAAGTACGATTTATCCTTTATATCAATGAAGAAGATATTAATTTGATAGCCATATAAAGGCACAAAATCAAAGTGTCTAGCCTAAAGCAGCCTATAGTGGGAATGCATCTGGTACGTAAGTGAGCTTCTCCCTAATTACCTGACAGTTATTCCCATGCATTTTAATTATTGTTTACTGAGTGATTAAAATGCAACATCCTTTGTCTTTTGGCAGTATATTTAGGACAAATGTTGGTGACATAAAAGTTTGCAGTGAGAATTTTTAGTTTAAAATTACCCAAGATATATAATCTCCATGAGATGAAACCAAAAAGTATAACACTCAGTTTGCAAAGAATGAATAGTGTTAAAAGCAAACACTAAGCATTAAATGAGTCTACTAATTTTCTTAGATATTTCAAATCAAATTCAATGTAACACATTTTACTAGAACTAGATATAACACAAATATGTTTATATTTACATATGTGTTGTTTATTGTTTGATAAATAAACTTTAGGTTTGTTTGGAGTCACAAGAAAACTGAGCAAAACTGTGCCTTGCCTTAATCCATGAACATTCTGTCTACATGCAGTCACACCTCCCTCAGTTTGTGACATCATGTTCAACAGTGACACACTGTTAGAATAAATAACCCTCATTGATACACACCACCATTCCAAGTTCATGACTTGTATGTTTTACATTCTTTGGGATTCAACAAATATATAGGATGTGAGCACCATGTACACCATGAGATACTATTATAATATCACACAAAATATTGTCAATTCCGCAAGACTTCCCTGTGTTTGTCTCTTGGTTCTTCTGTTCATTATAGAATTCTTGAATTCAATGATATATTTATTGACTCTGTAATTTTGTATTTTGGAAAGGACATGTTATTCACTTCTTTTACTTAATGATATTCATTATATTAAAATGCCCCATGTGTTATTTCATGGCAGGGTTGGCAATGCATTTTGTTTCAGTACTGAATAAGATAGACTGTCTGGATGTGCTGTGATATACTTATGCATTCACATGCTAAATTATCTCCTGGTTTCTTCTAGGTTCTGGCAATTATGAATACATTTGCCATGAAAAATCATATGTAGGTCATGTATGCAGGTTAGTAAGCCTTCAATTTATTTGAATATCAAGGAGTGAGTCCACATTTAACTGGAATAGTACATTATCAGACTACAATTGTTATAGACATTGAATCATGAAATAATATACTTGGATTAGGGATTATGGATATTAAATAAAATTATAAGAATGAAGGAAGAAAATTATCTGTATTTTGGTTAACTTTCTATTTAAGGAAAATGTGGCAGAATATGTGAAAATGTCTAATCAGCATCATGATGGTATTTGGACTTGCAATTCATGGCTTCATTGTAAAAGACTACAAGTAAAAAGATTTGTTCTCTGTTTTATATTTATACAACCCTTGGCCTCTCTGCTTTCTACCATATGCTGACACACAGCTGAAAGTCTCTTTTGATATTCTTAAATGACAGTCCTTGATTTTAGTCATCTCAATCTCTATAGAAAAAAAAATCAATTGGTTATAAATTACTTAATCCAAAGCATTCTGTTCTAGTTCTAGCAGAAGTAAACAACTATATTACAAATCATGATTGCTTTGACACCCCTCCCTTTTATCAGGTTTTAGTTCTCTTGAGTTTTTTAGTCTCGCAGTTTCCTGCAGTTATCTAGAAGCAATGAGTCTAGGGTATGCCTATTGGCTAATGTTCCTTGACATTGAAGCCAAGGAATGATAATGGAAGATGTTGGATGTGATGGCATTATAAATTTAACTTAAAATCACAGAAGTACTCAATGCATTCTTGGCTTAACTTTTAACACTAAATGGGTACTTACAGAAAGGTGTATATCTGAAAATGTAAATCTGAAATATTAATCAGTATCATCTGGCATGCAAGCAGTATTCTTATTCCCTCTGTTCACTCTTCAAAAATTTTGAATTTCTTTGGCCTGTGATTTTTTTTTCATGCAATCTGACAGCAAGGTAAAGCCTTGGCTTCAATGTCAAGGAATGTTAACCAATAGGCATACCCCAGACTCATTGCTTCTAGATAACTGCAGGAAACTGTGAGACTAAAAAACTCAAGACAACTAAAACCTGATGAAACGGAGGGGTCTCAAAGCAATCATGATTTGCAATATAGTTGTTTACTGCTGCTAGAACAGAAGGCTTTGGATTTAGTAATTTATAACCAATTGATTTTTTTTCTATAGAGATTGAGATGACTAAAATCAAGGACTGTCATTTGAGAATATCAAAAGAGACTTTCAGCTGTGTATGTCAGCACATGGTAGAAAATAGAGAGGCCAGAGGTTATATGAATATGAAAAAGAGAACAAATTTGGAAGTAAACTCATATTTATAACACACTTACTTCTGTAATGTAGAATCCACCACTCCAAAGATAGCATTAACACATTCATGATGTCAGAGGCATTGTAACATAATAATAAAACATTCTACATCTCGCAGCAACAATAAGCATTAAGGAACATGAGCAATCTTCAAGAACCATAGCAACAACAAGCAATAATCAAACCTCTACTGAATGACCCAGAAGTAATGGAGATCTAAGAACAACTTGCAAAGTATTTAAAATTATCCTGCTAAAGTATCTCAATGAATTACAAGAAAGCATAAAAGGAAACTAAATGAAACCATAAAAATAAAATATGAATAAAGGAGGAAGTTTAATACAGAGAGAATTCATTAAAAAATAGAAAGTCTGAAGTTGAAGAATATAACGAGGGTAATAAAAGATCAGTAGAGAGTTTCAAGAGCACACTCAATCAAGCTGCAGAATTCAAAGTTTCAAACAGATGCTTGAATCAACAAGAAAAAAGAGAGAGAGAGAGAGAGAGAATAAAAGCCTGTGAAGTAATTTTATGGAATGTATTGGGCATCATCAAGTGAAATATTAAATATTTTTTAAACATCAAGGAAAAAGAGTAGTTATTAAACGTTTTTTTAATCAAATACTGGGAAGAAGAAGATGGACATAATAAAGACAAAAGCTTATCACTAGAATCCTTGAGAAAGAAACTGTAGATGAATGAAGGGTATCTTATAAAGTAGGCAATTATGGAAAATAACAGTTTTCAGCAGCAAGGATTGGACATATGTGTAATTAGAGTCAAAGGAAAAGATTCACTGTCGAGTCCAGGGGATTCATCCCCAACAGTGAAGTCTTCATCTCCAAATATAGAGTGAGTAGGACTTCAGAGAATTAAAAACCAAGATTTAAGACAAAGGGATGCTAGTTCATATTGTTGTCCCTCCTATAGGGCTGCAGACCCCTTCAGTTCCTTGGGTAATTTCTCTAGCTCCTTCAGTGGGGACCCTATGTTCCATCCAATAGATGACTGTGAGCATCCACTTCTGTATTTGCCAGGCACTGGTATAACCTCACAGGAGACAGCTATATCAGAGTCCTGTCAGCAAAATCTTGTTGATATCTGCAATAGTGTTGGGGTTTGGTGGTTGTTTATGGGATGGATTCCTGGGTAGGGCAGTCTCTGGATGGTCCTTCCTTCAGTCTCAGCTCTGAATTTGGCTCTGTAACTCCTACTAATTATATTTTGTTCCCACTTCTCAGAAGGAACGAAGTATCCACTAAGTGCTCGTGTCTCTAGTTGCATTTGTAGCAGAGGATGGCCTAATTTGCCATCAATGGGAGGAGAGACCCATGGTCTTGGGAAGATTCTATGTCCCAGTATAGGGGAATTCCAGGGAAGTGGGAGTGTGTGGGTTGGTGATCAAGGGGAAGGGAGAGGGTATATTTTCAGAGAGGACACTAGGAAAGGGGATAGCATTTGAAATGTAAATTAAGAAAACATCTAATAATTAAAAAAATAAAAAAGACAAAGAGAGGGCTACAAAAAATGTGCCCAGTATTTTCAGCGCCAGGTATCTTAAGATCAAGAGCCAAGTACAAAAGCTAAGTCAGTCATGTTGACAGAAAGGATGCTAGAGTTCCAATTTAAGTCATTTTTGTACTACAAATTTGTTTTTTTTTTTTAGATTTTTTAAATTTTATTTTTAATTCATTTCTATTAAATATTTTCTTCATTTACACTTCTTTTTTTTTAGATATTTTCTTTATTTATATTTCAAATGTTAATCCCCTTCCCTAGATTCCCCTCTGAAAACCTGCTATCCCCTCTCTACTCCCCCTGCTCCCCAACCCACCCATTCCCATTCCTGGTCCTGGCATTCCCCTGTACTGGGGCATAGAGCCTTCACAGGACCAAGGGTCTCTCCTTCCATTGATGACCAACTAGTCCATCCTCTGCTACATATATAGCTAGAGTCACAAGTTCTACCATGTGTTTTCTTTGATTGGTGGCATAGTCCCAAGGAGCTCTGGGGATATTGGTTAGTTCATATTAGCTCCTATGGGGCTTCAGACCCCTTTAGCTCCCTGGGTACTTTCTCTGACTCCTTCATTGGAGACCTTGCTGCAAAATGTTTTTATGAGGCATTTCCAGTTCTAATAATTTCCATCTTCTCATCTGAAGTGACATTATAGTCTATTGTCTTTAATGCTTAGGAACAAGAAATAAATGTATATTCAAAACTAATTATGGAAATTATTTCCAGTTCTTCCCTAAGGGACTGAATATCCCTTAAGCTTGGCTATTTCCAGTTCATACAAATCTCTCAGAGGTAATTGTAACTACCAAGAGGGAGTCCCATACCAGTGGTTATACTATTGTGACTAAGAAGTTAGCTGAAGAAGTGGCTATTATCCCTTGTAATAGAAGCACCAATATTTATGGCAAATAATGAATCTAAAAGCATAATTAAAAGTGCTGAAAAGATAGATCGGTAGGTTAGAAGTACTTACTGATCGTGCAGAGGTCCTGTTTGATACCCAGCATCCATGCCAGTTAACTCACAACTACCTATGACTCCAGGTTCAGGATATGGTATGCATTCTGGTATTCATGGCACTTGAATTGACATGGTTCATATAAACTCATACAGGCACATGCACATTCACATTAAAGAAAACAATTAAATACATCTTTTACAACAGTACTTTTAAAGGAATGAGACAAAATAAGTCACATTATTTTGAAAGAATAAGTTAATATGCTCCAAACTTTTCCCATTTCTTTTTAGGTTTTGCAATTCAAAATAATTAGTTTTGAATATACATTTATTTCTTGTTCCTAAGCATTAAAGACAATAGATTATAATGTCACTTCAGATGAGAAGATGGAAGTTATTTATTGTCAAAACTATGAACATTGTAATGCTCATTACGAAACCTTTTGTAAGGGACTGAAAAGATGACTTCGGTAGGTAAGAGCACTTACAGCTTTTACAGAAGACCTGATTTTAGTTCCCAAAATACATGTCAAACAGCTGACAACTGCTGTAATTATAGTACCATTGGACCAAATATCTACTTCCTACTTCCAAGAATAATGCACACACACCTGCACACATACAGAGAGAGAGAGAGAGAGAGAGAGAGAGAGAGAGAGAGAGAGAAGGAGAATTTAAAAGAAATAAGAATTTAAGCAAATAATTTTTTTCATTTTCACATTTTGTGAAATTAATTTTTAATTATTTAATTCTGATTGCAATATCATTAACGTCAATAATTTCATTAGCCTTTGAATCTTTAATGGTCTTTTCAAAAAAGTACAGTTCTTAACTTTTTTTATTCATTTATTTTATATATGTGACTATACTGTCTCTGTCTTCATACACACCGGAAGAAGGCATTGGATCCCATTACAGGTGGTTGTGAGCCACCATGTGGTTGCTGGGAATTTAACTCAGAATCTCTGGAAGAACAGTCAGTGCTCTAAACTGCTGAGCCATCTCTCCAGTCCCATTTCTTAACTCTTGAGAATAATTTAAAGTGCCAATACCATCAATATGCTACTAATGTGAATAACTCATATCTTTAGGTTTTCCTTTTTTAATACCAGTCTCCAAATTGTTGTTACACTGCCATTGCTTTCCCCAGATGAAAGAGCCTCTGCTGGCCATACATAGAGAAGCATCTCTCAGAATTTTGCTATAGACAAAATAAATGGCCAGCAAGCTTGCATTTCTGTTGCTCCTACACTACAACAGGAGTCATCCTTAGTACGACGATTATTATAACTTATTGGTGATATCTTACTGATAATTTTGCATTGGTTGCATTATAATAGTACAGCACTAACCACCTACCCTTATTGACTAGACAAAAAGATGACATATTTGAACCGTGCTTCTTTCAAATATTAAAAAGCCACTTTCTGCAAATATAACATCTAGAGATATATCCTGGCTTAATTCTATATGCTGTCATTTTTCTCTGAATTTCTTTTCCCTCTTCTACTGTTAAAATAGAAAATTGCAACCACCATTCATTACACAAACACAACGAACTAAACCTATATTCATTTTTGCACTTATACTCCCTTGCAGCATATTAAAATGGAAAATTCTTTCCACTGTTAAAAATATCTGGGATTTGATCAGGTCACATTTCTAATTAGAGAGGCTGAATTATATGCAAGCAGTCCAAGTAGATTCACGTATCATTTTGTAAGTGATAAAAGGTTAAGCTTGCACACTTTCTTTATTATAGCCATTCAAGGTAAAACCTTGCTGTAAATTCTATCATAGGACCCCTCATTCCCCACACTCTGATTATGTAGGAAGTAGCTCTGAGATCCCCTGTTGAATTTATCTCAGAATAAGTATCTCATTTCTATTTTATTTCGGTATATAACTCCCCAAACATCTAAAGTGTTTCAATGAAAATATTTATTTTAGTATTTCAATAGCAGAGTAGCTCTATGATGTTACTGGTTTTTCACAATCTGAATAGCATTAAAAACACTATAATGTTACTGCTTGTCATTTACAAGCAAAATATCATTTGCACAAAATAGAACTGTGACATGATAAAATTGGTTCTTACAAAACAGATACCTGAAAGCAGTAATATTGTCTGGACTAGAGGTTGAGATTGTCTCCGGAATGGAGCACATTAAGAGTTAAATGACCAAGAACTACTTGCAAAAAGAATTCTACCACTCTCTCAGCATATTTGGAAGAGACAATTGTGTGTATATACTTGCAAGAACTATCAGCTGTGAAAAGTCGGTAAGTATATTTAAATGTTATATTTAGATGCCAGTTCAAAGTAAAAGACAAAACACTGTGAAATTGTACAAAATTATAGATGTCACTATATTTCAACTTTTTTTTTTTTTTTTTTTTTTTGGTTTTTCGAGACAGGGTTTCTCTGTGTAGCCTTGGCTGTCCTGGAACTCACTTTGTAGACCAGGCTGGCCTTGAACTCAGAAATCCGCCTGCCTCTGCCTCCTGAGTGCTGGGACTAAAGGCTTGCGCCACCATGCCCGGCTATATTTCAACTTTTTACACCTACTTACGTTTTGTTTTCTCTAAACCATCATCATTTGTTCATTTTTCTCTTTCCTCACATTCCCTCCATCTTTTTCCTTTTGGTTATCATACATAAATATTAGCAGAAAAGCATGCATGTTTTGTATTTCAAAGATTTTCTACCTTGGTACCTTACACCTAATTATTGCTATCCTGCTAACTCTACCTCCAAAATTAAGATTTAATACTAATCATTAGAGTTAGGGAAGCAGAAACCGGCCTGAGTAGGGCCACAGGCCTCATCCGGCCGGATCAGCGCCAGGCTAGCTGGAGTGCAGAGTTGCCTGACACCCACCAGCTACCCACGACCCCCTCCGCAGGATTTTGGGACTGCTGGTGAGTGGAACACAGCTTCTGCTCCAGTCCAATCACGCGGGACCTGAGACTGCTCTGGTTGGGGAGAGAGAAATCCGGCCTACATAGGGCCACAAGCCTCGTCCAGTCAGAAAAGCACCGGGGCAGCTGGGGTGCAGGGTCGGCTGACACTCGCCAGCTACCCACAACACCCGCCACAGAATCTTAAGACTTCTGGTGAGTGGAACACAGCTTCTGCTCCAATCCAATTGCACGCGGGACCAGAGACTACATTAGTTAGGGAAGCAGAAAACCGGCCTGAGTAGGACCACAGGCCTCTTCCGGCTGGACCAGCACCAGGGTACTGCCAGCTACCCACGACCCCCGCCACAGGATTTTGAGACTGCTGGTGAGTGGAACACAGTTTCTGCTCCAATCTTTAAACAGTGACAACGACAACAACTAACCCCAGAGATTACCAGATGGCGAAAGGTAAACGCAATAATCTTACTAACAGAAACCAAGACCACTCACCATCATCAGAATCCAGCACTCCCACGTCGCCCAGTCCAGGGCACCCCAACACACCGGAAAAGCTAGACACGGATCTAAAAGCATATCTCCTGATGATGGTAGAGGACTTCAAGAAGGACTTTAATAACACACTTAAAGAAATACAAAGGAACACTGGTAAACAGGTAGAAGACAATAAAGAGGAAACACAAAAATCCCTTAAAGAATTGCAGGAGAACACTGCTAAAGAGTTACAAATCCTTAAAGAAAAACAGGGTAACCTAATCAAACAGGTAGAAGTCCTTAATGAAAAACAGGAAAACACATCCAAACAGATGATGGAAATGAACAAAACCATACTAGACCTAAAAAGGGAAGTAGACACAATAAAGAAAAGCCAAAATGAGGCAACACTGGAGATAGAAACCCTAGGAAAGAAATCTGGAACCATAGATACGAGCATCAGCAACAGAATACAAGAGATGGAAGAGAGAATCTCAGGTGCAGAAGATTCCATAGAGAACATTGGCACAACAAACAAAGAAAATGTAAAATGCAAAAAGATCCTAACTCAAAACATCCATGAAATACAGGACACAATGAGAAGACCAAACCTACGGATAATAGGAGTGGATGAGAATGAAGATTTTCAACTCAAAGGACCAGCAAACATCTTCAACAAAATTATAGAAGAAAACTTCCCAAATCTAAAGAAAGAGATGCCCATGAACATACAAGAAGCCTACAGAACTCCAAATGGACTGGACCAGAAAAGAAATACCTCCCGACACATAATAATCAGAACAACAAATGCTCTAAATAAAGATAGAATACTAAAAGCAGTAAGAGAAAAAGGCCAAGTAACATATAAAGGCAAGCCTATCAGAATTACACCAGATTGTTCACCAGAGACTATGAAAGCCAGAAGATCCTGGACGGATGTTATACAGACACTAAAAGAACACAAATTCCAGCCCAGGCTACTATACCCAGCCAAACTCTCAATTAACATAGATGGAGAAACCAAAGTATTCCACGACAAAACCAAATTCACACATTATCTCTCCACGAATCCAGCCCTTCAAAGGATAATAACAGAAAAAAACCAATACAAGGACAGGAACCACGCCCTAGAAACAACAAGAAGGTAATCCCTCAACAAACCTAAAAGAAGACAGCCACAAGAACAGAATGCCAACTTTAACAACAAAAATAACAGGAAACAACAATTACTTTTCCTTAATATCTCTTAATATCAATGGACTCAACTCCCCGATAAAAAGACATAGACTAACAAACTGGCTACACAAACAAGACCCAACATTTTGCTGCTTACAGGAAACTCATCTCAGAGAAAAGGATAGACACTACCTCAGAATGAAAGGCTGGAAAACAATTCACCAAGCAAATGGCATGAAGAAACAAGCTGGAGTAGCCATTCTAATATCTGATAAGATTGACTTCCAACCCAAAGTCATTAAAAAAGACAGGGAGGGACACTTCATACTCATCAAAGGTAAAATCCTCCAAGAGGAACTATCAATCCTGAATATCTATGCTCCAAATACAAAGGCAGCCACATTCATTAAAGAAACTTTAGTAAATCTCAAAGCACACATTGCACCTCATACAATAATAGTGGGAGACTTCAACACACCACTTTCACCAATGGACAGATCATGGAAACAGAAACTAAACCGGACACAGAAAAACTAAGAGAAATTATGAATCAAATGGATCTGGCAGATATCTACAGAACATTCTATCCTAAAACAAAAGGATATACCTTCTTCTCAGCCCCTCATGGTACCTTCTCCAAAACTGACCACATAATTGGTCACAAAAAAGGCCTCAACAGATACAAAAATATTGAAATTGTCCCATGCATCCTATCAGATCATCATGGACTAAGGCTGATCTTCAATAACAAAATAGATAATAGAAAGCCAACCTTCACGTGGAAACTGAACAACACTCTTCTCAATGATACCTTGGTCAAGGAAGGAATAAAGAAAGAAATTAAGGACTTTTTAGAGTTCAATGAAAATGAAGCCACAACATACACAAACTTATGGGACGCAATGAAAGCATTTCTAAGAGGAAAACTCATAGCTCTGAGTGCCTCCAAAAGGAAACTAGAGAGAGCACACATTAGCAGCTTGACAACACACCTAAAAGCACTAGAACAAAAGGAAGCAAATTCACCCAAGAGGAGTAGACGGCAGGAAATAATCAAACTCAGGGGTGAAATCAACCAAGTGGAAACAAGAATAACTATTCAAAGAATCAACCAATCAAGGAGCAGGTTCTTTGAGAAAATCAACAAGATAGATAAACCCTTAGCCAGACTCACTAGAGGGCACAGGGAAAGCATCCTAATTAACAAAATCAGAAATGAAAAAGGAGACATAACAACAGATCTGAAGACATCCAAAACACCATCAGATCCTTCTACCAAAGGCTATACTCAACAAAACTGGAGAACCTGGATGAAATGGAGAAGTTCCTAGACAGATACCAGGTACCAAAGTTGAATCAAGATCAGGTTAATGATCTAAACAGCCCTATATTCCCCAAAGAAATAGAAGCAGTCATTAATAGTCTCCCAACTAAAAAAAGCCCAGGACCAGATGGGTTTAGTGCAGAGTTCTATCAGACCTTCAAAGAAGATCTAATCCCAGTTCTTCACAAACTATTCCACAAAATAGAAACAGAAGCTACTCTACCCAACTCATTCTATGAAGCCACAATTACTCTGATACCTAAACCACAAAAAGACCCAACAAAGATAGAAAACTTCAGACCAATATCCCTTATGAATATTGATGCAAAAATCCTCAATAAAGTTCTTGCTAACCGAATCCAAGAACACATCAAAACAATCATCCATCCTGACCAAGTAGGTTTCATCCCAGGGATGCAGGGATGGTTCAATATACGGAAATCCATCAACGTAATCCAGTATATAAACAAACTCAAAGACAAAAACCACATGGTCATCTCGTTAGATGCGGAAAAAGCATTTGACAAGATCCAACACCCATTCATGATAAAAGTCTTGGAAAGATCAGGAATTCAAGGCCCATACCTAAACATGATAAAAGCAATCTACAGCAAACCAGTAGCCAACATCAAAGTAAATGGTGAGAAGCTTGAAGCAATCCCTCTAAAATCAGGGACTAGACAAGGCTGTCCACTTTCTCCATACCTATTCAACATTGTACTTGAAGTCCTTGCCAGAGCAATTCGACAACAAAAGGAGATCAAAGGGATACAAATTGGAAAAGATGAAGTCAAAATATCACTTTTTGCAGATGATATGATAGTATATATAAGTGACCCTAAAAATTCCACCAGAGAACTCCTAAGCCTGATAAACAGCTTCGGTGAAGTAGCTGGATATAAAATTAACTCAAACAAATCAATGGCCTTTCTCTACAGAAAGAATAAACAGGCTGAGAAAGAAATTAGGGAAACAACACCCTTCTCAATAGTCACAAATAATATAAAATATCTTGGCGTGACTCTAACTAAGGAAGTGAAAGATCTGTATAATAAAAACTTCAAGTCTCTGAAGAAAGAAATTATAGAAGATCTCAGAAGATGGAAAGATCTTACATGCTCATGGATTGGCAGGATCAACATTGTAAAAATGGCTATCTTGCCAAAAGCAATCTACAGATTCAATGCAATCCCCATCAAAATTCCAAATCAATTCTTCAACAAATTAGAAAGTGCAATCTGCAAATTCATCTGGAATAACAAAAAACCTAGGATAGCAAAAACTCTTCTCAAGGATAAAAGAACCTCTGGTGGAATCACCATGCCGGACCTAAAGCTCTACTACAGAGCAATTGTGATAAAAACTGCATGGTACTGGTATAGTGTCAGACAAATAGACCAATGGAATAGAATTGAAGACCCAGAAATGAACCCACACACCTACGGTCACTTGATCTTCGACAAGGGAGCTAAAAACATCCAGTGGAAGAAAGACAGCATTTTCAACAAATGGTGCTGGCACAACTGGTTGTTAACATGTAGAAGAATGCGAATCAATCCATTCCTATCTCCTTGTACTAAGGTCAAGTCTAAGTGGATCAAGGAACTTCACATAAAACCAGAGACACTGAAACTTATAGAGGAGAAAGTGGGGAAAAGCCTTGAAGATATGGGCACAGGGGAAAAATCCCTGAATAGAACAGTCATGGCTTCTGCTGTAAGATCGAGAATTGACAAGTGGGACCTCATGAAACTACAAAGCTTCTGCAAGGCTAAAGACACCA
This sequence comes from Mus caroli, assembly GCF_978045245.1. NCBI lineage: Eukaryota > Metazoa > Chordata > Mammalia > Rodentia > Muridae > Mus > Mus caroli. Next base: position 139,824,056 of record NW_028227262.1, read on the forward strand.
TCAATAAGACAAAAAAACCACCAACAGATTGGGAAAGGATCTTCACCTACCCTAAATCAGATAAGGGACTAATATCCAATATATATAAAGAACTCAAGAAGGTGGACTCCAGAAAGTCAAATAACCCCATTAAAAATGGGGCTTAGAACTGAACAAAGAATTCTCACCTGAGGAATACCGAATGGCAGAGAAACACCTGAAAAAATGTTCAACATCCTTAATCATCAGGGAAATGCAAATCAAAACAACACTGAGATTCCACCTCACACCAGTCAGAATGGCTAAGATCAAAAATTCAGGTGACAGCAGATGCTGGCGAGGATGTGGAGAAAGAAGAACACTCCTCCATTGTTGGTGGGATTGCAAGCTTGTACAACCACTCTGGAAATCAATCTGGCGGTTCCTCAGAAAATTGGACATAGTACTACCGGAGGATCCAGCAATACCTCTCCTGGGCATATATCCAGAAGATGTCCCAACTGGTAAAAAGGACACATGCTCCACTATGTTAATAGCAGCCCTATTTATAATAGCTAGAAGCTGGAAAGAACCCAGATGTCCCTCAAAAGAGGAATGGATACAGAAATTATGGTACATTTACACAATGGAGTACTACTCAGCTATTAAAAAGAATGAATTTATGAAATTCCTAGCCAAATGGATGGACCTGGAGGGCATCATCTTGAGTGAAGTAACACAATCACAAAAGAACTCACACAATATGTATTCACTGATAAGTGGATATTAGCCCAAAACTTAGGATACCCAAGATATAAGATACAATTTGCTAAACGCATGAAACTCAAGAAGAATGAAGACCAAAGTGTGGACACTGTGCACCTTCTTAGAATTGGGAACAAAACACCCAGGGAAGGAGTTACAGAGACAAAGTTCGTAGCTGTGATGAAAGGATGGACCATTTAGAGACTGCAGTATCCAGGGATCCATCCCATAATCAGCTTCTAAACGCTGACACCATTGCATACACTAGCAAGATTTTGCTGAAAGGACCCAAATATAGCTGTCTCTTGTGAGACGATGCCGGGGCCTAGCAAACACAGGAGTGGATGTTCACAGTCAGCTATTGGATGTATCACAGGGCTCCCAATGGAGAAGCTAGAGAAAGTACCCAAGGAGCTAAAGGGATCTGCAACCCTATTGTTGGAACAACATGATGAACTAACCAGAACCCCGGAGCTCTTGTCTCTAGCTGCATATGTATCGAAAGATGGCCTAGTCGGCCATCAATGGAAAGAGAGGCCCATTGGACTTGCAAACTTTACATGCCCCAATATAGGGGAATGCCAGGGCCAAAAGAATGGGAATGGGTGGGTAGGGAAGTGGGGGGCGCTATGGGGGACTTTTGGGTTAGCATTGGAAATGTAATTGAGGAAAATATGTAATAAAAATATTAAAAATCAAAAAAGTACTAATCATTAATAGTACTCTTTCATTAGAAAAGAAAAGCAAAATGGAAAATAAAAGTTATGGCCAAGGTATTCTGTGACAATCACAAGCTAGAAACACACACACACACATACTAACTTGTATGACACATTCATGAAACTCTTAGGTGATACCTTTTACATGTTACAACAATGAAAATTTATATCTACTATTCTAGAACACAGGCTAACTCCAGATGTTAGTGACCAATTATCAATCATATATAATACATAAATACACACCGGCATTACTGAAAGATGCAATGTATCTAATTATTTCAGAAATGAATCAGGCTTTGGATCCTGGACTGCCTTCAAACTTGTGATATTTCTGTCTCAGCCTCAAGAGTTCTTGGATTGTAGGGACACAGCACCATTCCTAGGAAGTTTGTTCCCAATTGTGTCTTTTAGTGGCAGTCATAAACCTGTCCATAACAAAGAAGACTACAGTGGGAAACTAAAAAAAACAAAACAGGCATTTTGGTCTGTGAATTGTATCTTGGGTATTCCAAGCTTCTGGGCTAATATCCACTTATTGGTGAGTATATACCATGTGTGGTTTTTTTTGTGATTGGGTTACCTCACTCAGGAAGATATTTTTTAGTTCCATCCATTTGCCTAAGAATTTCATGAATTCATTGTTTTTAATATCTGAGTAGTATTCCATTGTGTAAATGTACCACAACTTCTGTATCTGTTCCTCTGTTGAGGGACATCTGGGTTCTTTCCAACTTCTTGCTGTTATGAATAAGGCTTCTATGAACATACTGGAGCATGTGTCCTTATTACATGTTGGAGCATTTTCTGGGTATATGCCCAGGAGTGGTATAGCTGAGTCCTCCAGTAGTACTATGTCCAATTTTCTGAGGAACAACCAAACTAGATGCAGAGAAAAAGTGTGAAACAGAGACTGAATGAATAACCCTCCAGAGACTGCCCCACCTAAGGATCCATCCCATATGCAGCCACCAAACCCAGACACTACCTTGGATGCTAACAAGTGTTTGCTGACAAGAGCCTGAGATAGCTGTCTCCTGAGAGGCTTTGTCAGTGCCTGACAAATTCCTGACTACACCTAAATACTTATCTCTATACTGGCATATAAATGTAGCATTTACCACTCATGAGGAAGTTTCTCTTTGCAACAGACAGAAACCATTACAGAAAATACAATTGGTAAAAATGCAGAGAACAACCAACACTAGAGTGACCAACCTCTGTTATTATATCCACAACAGAAGACTATAGGGAACATTTCAGAAAAGGCATAGAAAAATTATGAGTCAGAAGACCAGGACATCTGGTGCAAGACTGTGTCTTTCATATATGACAGGAGAGCTACACCTATGAACACTCAACAATATAGTTGCATGAACACAAACCAGCGCAATGACAAAATTGACATGTCAATGTGGGTAAGTGAATTTTCACAAACCCCCATCCCTGAAATGTAGAAGTATAGGCAATTAATTGCTGCTTAAAGACAGAAAGCGTAGGGACACTGAATTGAGAAGTACATTATCACACTTAAAAATTGCATCCTTCTTTTATTTCTGTAACTTATAGCCATTCAATATTTTATTCAGCAGGAGAGAGTGGACCAGCAGTTTTCAAGAAGAGCCAGGTTTTCATTCCTAGTACCCATGTGGTTGCTCACAATTCTTTGTAACTCCAGTTTCAAAAGATCCTATGCTTTCACACGGCCTTAGCTGATACCAGTCAAGCAATTGGTGCATAAATATGCATGAAGGCAAACACTCATACACATGAAATGAAAATATAAATATTACTAAATGATTATCTTTGGATTTGAAAACAAAAGAGTATCAAACCTGAATGCTGCCATATTGAAAACAAAAGCAAACAAAAGAGTCAATAAAAAAAATGTGAAGACTGTTTTAACAAATTTCTTCTGCCATTAGAATGATTAATTTTAAAAGGAAATGAAAACTAAATGTGTCTGCTATAAGCTCAAAGACTTACTATCATCATGCTATAGATACTCATGGTTTAATGGAGAGATATCAAGGGCAGGCACAGTGAGACTTGTGATTTTTATTTTTTGAAAAGCCTTTTCACACAGGGATCTAAATCAAAAAACCAGCGTATTCACGAAAAGCTTTTTCATACTTTGAAGGGCTTCTTGGCTGTTTCTTTGGAAGCGATCATTCACCAATTCACAATGATGTAACAGGAGCTGTCACTCAGAGGCAGACTTAAAATTGCTGTCACATGGGTGGAAAATCAGTGTGAGAAGAAAGTTCCTTTGTAAACTCAGGAAACATATTTTTAATGGAAAGTCTGATCATGGGATAAATGCTTTTCTGATAATGTAAGAAGTCTTCTTTTCTTTTTGACCTCATGATGCGTACCCAGACTGCCTGACCCTGTGTCTCCAGACTATAATGTAGATTCTAATAAAGGTCTGTATCCTTTATATCATGCGTATGCCTTAACACTACTGAATATTTTTATAATACCTATATTCCCTGACCCCCTTCTGTGTCTTTTGGCTTTAAGGAAGAATAGTTAAAATAATCGGTAATTTAGAAAATAAGGCTTATATCAAAGTTTGAGGAATTAAGAGTTGTTTGACAAACAAAGGAAGAAATTAAGTAATTTGCTTGACTTCATTAAACATGTGTTTATTGTAGACCATGCATGTACACAGTTTTGTGTAAAACGTCATAAAGGATATGAAGAAGAAATAAGAAACTGCCCTTCTGGGAGCAAATATGGTAAAGAATTGAAATAATTTGAAGATTGTGGTTAATGTCTAGGTGAATCTGAAGAACAGTTCTGAGACGATGGGGAAAAGTGGGGTCTGGTGATACTGAGGCTTTAAACTTCCGTTGTAATATAATGTCAGTCAGGGGAGAGTCTGGTAAACAGCTAACAGAGTAAGCAGGCATAAATGTACACTAGCAACTTATGCTAGGGAATCAGGATTACAATGAAACAATGTTTGTGTTGGCTTATATTCACTCTACATATTACTGTGCTTCATAAAGATGTTTGCTTATCTGCATATAATCCTCTTTGATTATGAGTTTCCCTGTCGTGTTTTCTGTATTCTCCTATCTCCTTGTCTCTCCAATGCACTTTAGTTCCCTAGACAGTTTCATGTCTGCTTTCATGTGAAATACACATACATGAGCTTATGTATCTATAGACAATCTAGGATCTGTAAATGAGAAAAAAACCCTAATATTTGCATTTTTGAGTCTGACTCAATTCATTTAATCTGATAGTCTCTGGTTGCATCCATTTGCCTATAAACATCAGCATTTGTATCATAATATCACATTTTCCTTATCCATTCATGTTTGACAGATACCTAAGTTGATTCCATTACCTAATTATGATGAATAGCTTTTATACTACAATCAAATTTAATGTAAAACATAACTTTGATATGCTAACCTGTTGTCCTTTAGATAAATAATTAGAGATTATATAGGTAGGTCATGTGGTAGATCTAGCTTTAGTTTTCTAATTGTTGACATATAAAATATTCATTTCTATATAAGCTTGACTAATTCACAATAGCACCAAATACAAACTCTTATGGGTTTTTCGTTCTCTGTTTTCTCAACAGCTTTATTCTTGTTTTCTTAATTATTTCATTCTGACTAGTGTGAGATGGAATTAATATCAGTGAAGTTTCATTTTGTAGTTTTTGACAATGAGTGACACTTGACAGAAGCTTTGCAATGTTGGAATAATGAAATTATATGATCAGAGTAATAGTTTGAGAAGATAAATTAAATAGCAAATATGCATCAAATATGAGAAAAAGATGTCAGTGAGACCACCTGAATCATATTACCAATCAGTAGCATAATAAGTTAGACCTAAATGTTTCAGTGGGCAAGGAAAATGGAATCTACGGGAAACTTCTTCCATTGTATAAGACAAAGATAGGCTTCTTCAGAGAGAGGGACTTAAAGATTATCCTATAATTTTACTGCTATGTTCCTGCAAGAGATGTAATAGCTTGATATTTGGGCCAAGTGTGGTCTATAATAGATTATATATTAGTAGGGCATTAACTTATTAGGCACTGTTTTGGGAGCACTTGCGAGAGAACATGCCAGAAAAAAAGTATCAGGACAATGATAAGGAACAGAAACTTAAATATATAAATTTGTGATTGTTCTCTCAAACTTTATTACATAACCATAGCATCCATCAATTGTTTAGTTTTCCTAGACAGAGTTTACAATGAATTATGCACTACAACTCTGTTTTCATTCAGGGAGGAATTCATTTAATTAAGAAAAGGATTGCTCCTGTCTAATATATAAAGACTCATAGAAGAGCAAAACATGAGGAAAAAGCTTGAAGTGGCTGTCTTCACAAGCAATATTCTGTACAATGGACTTAGGATATCAATGACAAGTTGGTCATTATGATTAATATTCTTTCAAATACCACGATCACAATGCATTCATTCCATGAGCTGCTGAGTTACCCTTTTCTTTAAAAAAAATGATGAATTGAAATTAAGAATAATGATTAACAAAATAATGCAGTGTTGATGTTTGGTAAGTAGAGTACATTTATATATTTGATAAAACAGGGAACTTTATTTTAGATTCTTCATTGTGAACTTTCCCAGCATGATTTAATAAAACTGTAGTGTGTGAATATACAAACTAGTGTAAGAGTCATTACTTTCATTAAGAATATTACAGTGAATAAATTAACCCAAAACAATAAAACCTGAGCAGTTGATATATGTAAGTCATTTACATCTTGTAGACTCATTTGGGGAAGGGAGAATAAATGTGTTATGGTGGAGGTTTCATTAGCACTTGCATTTCAATTGACTTCGAAGCACACAATAAGAATACAAAAGCAATAAATATCATCCATAAACAAGAAGACCATACAAGGCTGAGGATTTTTTTTAACAAGATGTTCTGTACCATTGCACTTTAATAGTCCTGCTGAATTTTCAATATGAAAACAGCTAAAGAGGTCTGCCATAGTGTCATCATTGTATTCTGCAGCTATATTTTATTCCTCTTTATTACATCACTCTGCATTCAGAACTACGTACATGATGATGTCTCAAGGGAAATACCAAAGATGCTACAAAGAATCAAATGTAATATAAATAATCTCTTTGGAATTCAGTACCTGATGCTAAGGAGGTTGGTTAGTCTGCAAAATACTCAGTGTAAGTCACAAAATAGCAATAAGTCAGCACATCCATGGGATTTATAGGCCTGTGGATGTGTTGGCAGATACAGACATATTAAGGTGTTTCCACTTAGCATCTTATTAGCAGTATCTTAGTTTAGACAATATACAGCCCTGCTCCCTGCACTCTTGGGAAGAGAATAAAACCAGAGATTACTCTGGCAGCTGTCCTGTGCTGCTCTGTTTACACCACAGTCTTTGGGGGACAAAATTTCTTCTTAATCCCATGTAGTATTACTTTCAAAATATTTTCCTCCACCAGGGCAAATTGTGAACTTTATCTACCACTGTTGACAATGAAAAATTAGAGTCTCATTGGTAATTCTACAAAGAGCTACTGGGAATAAAAACAGCAAAGGCATAATAAAAACTAATTTCCCTGTAAAGACCCTTGAGAAAAAAATTAAATACTCATCAACTATGACAGTGACACGAAAGAATTTTAAAAGTGCATGTGTAAATGGATGCACTAATCCAGAGTGTGTCCCACTTGTCCAAACATTTCTGTCTCTGAAACAAAAAAAAACCTGCTAGTAGTCTATGAATGTTATGCAGCAAATTCCTCAGAGACATTCAGGTTAAGACTACAGAGCACTCCCTGACAATATCTCAGCTGCCCCTAGGACTTTACACTCCCGGCGAAATTTGAGGATTCCAATCTGTGAAAAGACATAAGGGACCAGATCAATACAAGCCGATCTACCTGTGATACATATATGCTTTTTTTTCTGGCTCCTCCCACAACAAGATCTCTTCCTCAAGTGATTAAGGAAGGGCACTGTGATCATTTTTTCCAAAGCAGTCAGGCTCTAAACCACTTCCTGTTAGTCCCACTATCCCACATGCTTCTTTTTGGCATCACAAGTCACAATCTGTCATTGTCACCTTCACAGATGCCTTTGCTTCTTCACTGATGTTAACTCTGCTTCCAGGATATAGTTTACACAGACACAGAGATCATAGCTACACTCCAATTCTCCAGGACTAGCACTGTCACTGTGACTAGCTCAGCTAGCTGTCATCTATATTTAGAAAGAAAAGGATGGAGTAGTGGAAGATAGCAAAATATGTGATGGGGAATTTTTACCACTTTTGGTGGCTCTGGTAGCCTTATGTGAATGACACTAGTATTTGACTTGGTTTACAGAAATTAGCTGTTTTCAACCACTTAATTTATTTTAATTTTGAGATTATAATATGATTACATCATATCCAATTCGTTTCCTTATCCAAACCCTCCTATATAGCACTCCTTGGTCTCTCAAATGCATATCCTTCTTTTATTCATTAGTTGTTGGTACACACACACACACATTGATGCTGTATAACAAGATGGTGTGCTGTTTGCACTATTCCCTAGGACAATTTCTTCAAGTATCAACATCCCTTAGTTGCCTGTAGTTCTTTGTGTTGGGTTAAGACCTGGTGTTCTTCCCCCTACCCACAAATCATGTCTGTTGCTGTCCCTGCTCAGCTCATGTTTAGGCAGTGATATTGGTGAGACTTTATGGGTGTGGCGTCTGACATTACTAGGAGATACATTCTCATAGCAACCTCCCTCATCTTCTGGCTCTTACAATCATTCTGTCTATTCTTTTGCAATGTTTCCTGTGCCTTAGCTGCACAACAGTTTGTTGATATATCCATTGGAATTAGACTCCACAACTCTGCATTTTTATTGGTTGTTGTTTTCTGTAATAGACTCTATTGCAAGTAGAAGTTTCTCTGATAAAGTTTACAGACTATACCCTTCTCTGGGTGTGAGGACAAATGTTAGGTTGCTGGTGGTTACTATTCTGATTTTGTACAGTCTCCACGGTAAGGTAGATTGTAGGTTCTTCTCCAAGATCCATGACTTAACTTGCACTGAGTAGATGGCTAGTTTTCCAGTACTGATCATGGTATCTTTGTTGCCTGGATCTTCATCCTAAATAGAGAGCTGGTTCTTACTGCCAAGGTATATTTGCCATTACTGCAATCTTACAGTTGGTTGTGTGGCATGCTGAAAGTTGTGTTGATTCCCAGGCATCACATCTGGGTAGTACTATTGGTTGCTTCCCTTGTTTGGAAGCTTGCATGGTACTTTCTAGTACCATGAAAGACTGTTCTCAGGGAGGAAGCATTCACCTAAGGTCCAGTTCAGGGGCTTCAGAGTCCTATTTCTGAAGTGCAATGTGTCTTTAGCAATAAGCATTTTCCTTCCACCTTCAGGGAAAACAAATGATAGTAGAATATCTGTTTTGGGAGACTTTTCAACAAACCTAACCATCAACTCAGAATAGGGTTTCTCATGTTTGGTATAGACATTTTTGTGAGGTCTTTGTTTCTTGGAGAGAACATTGCTAACCTAAAGGAAAAAAAGTCCATTCAAGTATATGGGCACATATTCATACAGAATTACATGTATTGTAGATTAATTTAGGTAAAATGGTTAATAGTTCAATCCATGCATGTGTATTTATACATAGAATAATATTATTATAGACTATTTTAGATGAGTAGTTAATCTGATTCTTTCTGACTTTCTCAGAGATTCTTTTTTTTTTTTTTGTTACTTTTCTTTTACTTTTCTACCCACCCACTCCCACTTCTTGACCCTGGCTTTCCCCTGTACTGGGGCATATAAATTTTGCTAGACCAAGGGACCTCTCTTTCCACTGATGGCCGACTAGGCCATCTTCTGTTACATATGCAGCTAGAGACATGAGCTCCGGGGGTACTGATTAGTTCATATTTTCTCAGAGAGTCTCATTTCATCCTTCTAACTCTTTTTGTATTTACCTCTTTCCTATAAGGAATCTCACCTTTCCCATTGCACCAATCACCTGTTTGACCAGTATTTGGGGGAATATGATGGGATAGAGTCAGATTGTGTTATGTTCTACATAGCTCAAGTGTGAATTGGTCATTATTTCTAAGACTAGACATATTATGCAAATAGACAACCCAGATGTATAAAGTGTTTACCCTTAGCATAACTGAGGCTCAGCCAAGCAGTTTAACATAAATTAACCTAAAGATTCCTACAACTGACATATATCACATGCACTCTCATTAGTGTTTCTTATATTATTTTGTTTTGAAATTTTGTTTTTCCTTCCATTCCTATTACAGAAGAAAAAAAACTTATTTCAGGAACTTTTCCAAGGTCACCTCACTATGTGAGTGATAAATGTAAAACTGAAATAACACTAATTCAAAACTAATTGTCACTTACAAAAAAACCTACTTTTCCATGGATCTAAAAAAAATCCTAGTGTTAGCTTACAACATCTCTCAGGAAAATTAAGCATGTGTGTATGTTCTCAAATATGTGCATACACAGACATACATGACACTTTTTTTCTCAGACTGCATTGTACCTAATGAGTGAATCCTTGGATCACTCAGAGAAACTGCTCAGGAATGGTATGTAAGTTTTATATGTGGCTTCCCTAGGAAGGCAGCAACAACACTTTGTCATTTCCCTAATTCTAGAATGAATGTCAGAGGTCTGCACATTTGACCTGCAAAGAGATTCTCATAAATAGTGTTGTTAAGCAAGAAGAAAGAATTATATGCAAAGAATCCTCGAGTCTGAAACTAAACCCTTCAAGCTCTTCTGCTTTCACTAAGCTCTAGTCTCTATTACTGTTGATGGATGTGTCACTAAAGATTTTACTAACATACATATTTTCTTAGTCTAGCCAATGAACAGAGTAGCATGGCCATCAGTCTTGTCACTTAAATCTGGTTTTTCTCTGTCCCTTCTCACTACCCAGAGCATTTCTCCTCTTTTCTTGATCTTGGTTCTGAAAGTTTCTGTAGAGATTGTGAAACAAATTATTATATTTTTTATAAATAAAAGCAAATAGTTATATTTTTATCAGTGAATAATATGAAATAATATGATTGGGTTGTTTGGTTAAACAATAATAAATTAACTATTTTCCTCATTGTGTAAGTAAGCAAAAATAAGAAAAAGAAAAAGGAGATGGGTCGATACATAGTTGTACACATAGAAACCATACTATATCTACTATATTGAAAAAAACTTGAAATGGTTTACTAATAATTGAAAGAAGATACAACATAACACATATTCCATGTGTGTGTATAGAGTACCTAGAATATACAAACCTATACAAATAGATGTGTTGTAATGGTTGTCAAGAGCTTTTTTCTCTAGTTGCATATGTAGCAGAGGATGGCCTAGTCAGCCATCAATGGAAGGAGAGGCCCTTGGTCTTGCGAAGATTATATGCCCCAGTACAGGGGAATGCCAGGGCGAGGAAGAGGGAGTGGGTGGGTGGGAGCAGAGTATAGGGGACTTTTGGAGAAGAAACTAGGAAAGGTGATAGCGTTTGAAATCTAAATGAAGAAAATATCTAATAAAAAAAGAAAAAATAATATAAAAATTCTTCCAATTAGAAAAATTATATATATATATATATATATATATATATATATATATATATATATATATTTAAAGAATGTACATGAAGAATGAACTAATACTAAACCCCAGAGATAGGAATTGTGGCAATAGGGTATTATGGCTTAGAAGTGAGGAAAAGAATGGCCATCTTTTCACATACTAAAACTCTTTTGATAATAAAAACAGGATGTGAATATGCACACATCATAAATTCTTCATTTTTTACCGTCTAACTTTCAACAACATATACCTCAGGTGTGCGATCAATTAGTATCAATAAAAACTTGATTTTTCACCTCTCTTACATCTCTAACTAGAGAGATGGCAATTTTCAAGAAATTATTTTATAAAACTCTTCACATTTTAATTAATCTCTTGAACTTGTCTGCAAACATTTCACCCTGAGTGTAGCCTGTCTCAGTATGAAATTGAGTAATCTTGCCCTAATGTTTTAGATACATTTCCTGGAAAATCTACATACCTTATGATTAATTCAATAAGCAGAAAAGTACTTGGCTTTTATAGGATTTTGCACTTGGGAAGGATTTTATAAACAACCAGTTAGTCCTATATTATGGCAGCCAGGTGTGCATTATTATCTCTTATAGAAATGCCTCACGGGATGCAAAGGACACTTCAGGCTATCCCAAGACACCAGATCTATCAGACTGTCCAGACGATGACTGAGAGGCCTGTGATGCCTCGGGAATTTAGCAGAAGACACAAGATTTTGAAAAGGAGGAAGGTTTGGTAATGATATTGGTTTTGCTTTAGATACTACTTTGAGATAAAATATTTGCTATTATTTCATTATCCAGAAATGAAAACAATTAAACTCTGCTGAGCTTAAATAAGAAGTTACACATTTCAATTCTGGTAAGACCATTGCTTATATGCTGGGATATTAGCATATCTCTTGACTCATAAAATGTCTACTACCTCATGTAAAGCTTTAAGCAATGACAATTCTGATGAATTTTATGAACAAAATATAGGAAAGTGTCTTCTTATTTCTCATTATAATTAAGTATTGAGACGGCCTAGAACATTTTTGTACTTTACAAATATAGAGGTTACATTTTAAAACTACTATTTACTGAATGAACCAAAGGCTAGACAGAGTTCAGCATTTTCATAAATAGATTTTAATCTCCTTTCAAGCTCACAGTAAGGAAGACCCTTCCCTTTATTAAATGAGAAAATGAGACTTAGAGAGGTTAAGTAAACTGCCAACACTCGTACAACCATGGGGAGGCAAATCCAGATTTCAAATTCAAGTCTGCTCATTTCACAAAGCCTACTCTCTAAAATCACCTCTTACTAATGCCTCTCTGCTTTCCTTGGTAATTTACATTTAGATTAGGGAACTGCCGTACTTTAAGCTCCTTCAAGTTAACAAAATATAATATACCAGAAGAAATGATTATTTACAGGATTTCTCAAGACTAAACCTAACAGGATATAACAAAAGTATCTTTGATTCTATGCTCTCTTCCTTCATAACCTCTGTGTGAGATTAAATTGTTTTCAACCCCAATACAAGGAGAATGCTTAGGCTATTCTTTCTCTCTTCTGAGATTTTTCTTTTTGCTTCCTTGCAGATAAATGTCACGTTTTTCATTAGGGCCGGTTTCTACTTTCTCCATTTTTTACCTTCCACACTATATATATCAGGCAACATTAAGTCATTTAAGGCTGTTCTTATTAAGGAAGCTTGTATTTTTGCTAGGTCATCAGATAACGTTGAAATAAGCACATATTTCCAAAGAATATCCAAGCTTGTTGTAGCCACAGTTTGAGAGAATAAATGCCTGATATTCTCAACCAAATTTTATATAATAAAACACTGTATAACATCTGGAACAAAGAGACAAAATGTAAACCTGGGGTTTCATTTGTTAGTTCTACTCTGGTAGTATGTACATGACATTTTTGAAAAGATAAACTTAAGACAAAATATTAGTGCTACCACCTGTACCACTTTGGTTATTTACCTGGCCTTGTTGACAAGGGAATGAAGATGACGAAAGGGCATATGAAGATGAAAAAAGGATAAAGACATATGTACAGAAATTTGAAATTCTGTGGGCCATATATTCTGATGGAAATATGTCAGCATAGCCCAGAAGCTCAGTCTGTTTTGTGCCTCTGAATAGAAAAAAAGAGATTTATTATATACATCTGAACAATTAGGCAGGTTTAGATAATTTCAGTAGGAAATCTCTGAAATGTTTGGAAAAAATAAACTTTACTCTTGATCAAAGGGTTGTGCTTGAGAAGACCAACATATACTGAGCAAGATCATTTGTTTTATATTCTAACTCAGGTGTTCACGGCATCTTTTCCCCAGTAGCTGGAGTCTAATCTCCTAATCTTATTCAACTGGCTTTTCTGAAAAGAGTTGCTGCACAGGAAACAGAGCAAGGAGAACAGGACCATGGCTCTAAGGAGAACAGGGTCACCACTCTAAGCCCTCAAACTCATAGAATCAAGCAGTGGGCCTTTGTATAAACAAAGGTTTTACTAGGTGGGGAGGATTAAAATATTTGCATTAATGTTTTACCTGGAGGGAGAGATAAAGGTTTTAATTCCTTATCCTAAATACAATTTTTATAGTATTTTATAGAAGAGATCATATTTGATATTTCTTATACTGTGAAGATGAATACCTAATTAGGCCCTACCAACAAAGCATAGTGTGGGATAGATATAAAAATAAATTCTTACAGGATTCAGGAGATATTTGTGGATATTGGACACTCCTATCAACTCACCAATGGAAAGTTATTTAATGTAAACAAAGTAAGGTGTTAAAGAGATTTAAAATAGTTAAAGTAGCGCCAAGTGTGAGTGGAAAAAAGTACAAGCTCAAGTGGAAAGAAAAAGTACTTAACAGAAAATAAATAAATAAATCCATGGCTAGCTTTTGCCAAGAACACAAAACTTACACCTGTGAAATAACAAGACTTTTTCATTTATGATTTATGTGGAATACAGATATTTAGAATCACTCAATGACAATTTATTTTTCATCCACATTTCTACAAGGGAGGAAGAAATTCAAGAGATCTCAAATACAAGTGTCCCTATCTGTGGAACTAGCAGTGCCACTGAATAAGCATACCACTGTCATAATCACCATTCTCACTTGACTGTAGCCAAACAGGATCAGAATGACCTCCCGGTGAGTACGCACACCTGTTGCTTTTGCAGAGCAAACAGTTCAGTTCCCAGCACCCACAGGGTGCTTCAAAATGATCTGGGACTCCAGTTATAGGAGATCTAACCCTCTCTTTTGACCTCCTCAGACTATAGCCCATGTAGGTGGTACATATATAACGCATTAATATCCAAAATCCAATCAATAAATAAAATTTAAAAGTTTGAGCTAGAATGACTATTTTGGAGGGTGAAATTAATGTTATACCTGAAGAAGAAAATGGGCTTTCATTGATAGTATGGACTAAGAGACATTTAATATCATACTGATGCTTTCAGCAGGCAATCTCATTCCAGGGCATGCTTTTAATCTCAGCTCACAGGAAGCTGAAGAAGAATCTGATGATGATCCTAAATGCGAGGCCAATCAGGACTATATGGCAAGACCCTGTCTCAAAACAAAGAAAAAAAATGATACTAGATTTCTAGCACAAATGAATTTAAAATGGGAGTAGTAAACAGAATCTATTAGTAGTAGAATCATATAGGCAAAGCAAGAAGCTGAAAGCAATGAATTTCATTCTTGAGCATGGTGCTCAAGAGATGGATCCACGGTGAAAACATTTGGTGGACAGGACCAGAGTTGAGATCCGCAAAACTTTGGTTTTTGTTGTTGTTGTTGTTTTGTTTGTTTTGCTGCTGACATGTAAACATTCTGAATAAAATTACCACTCACTAAGGTTTACTATTCAGATACAATATAAGTCATAGGTATTTTTAAAATTAATTAAAAGAAAAGCATACAACTATTTCATTAAAGATTATCATTTTATTTTTAAAATTACTTCTATTCTATTTTTGAAATTATAATATAATTACATCATCTGTTTTCCGTTTTCTTCCTCCAAACCTTATTATATACCCCTTCTTGCTCTTTTTCAAATGTATGGTCTCTTTATTACTCATTGTTACATGCATATATGTGTACCTATAAGCATATATATATTCTTAAATATATATTTTTCTGCTCAGTCTGTATAATGTTGTTTGTGTTTATGAGTAATGAATAAAGGAACTAACTATTTGATACTGGATAACTGATTGGTGAACTCTTCCTAGGGGAATACTGCTTCTCTCACTCTCAGCATTCCTTAGTTGTCTGTATTCCTTTGTATGGGTTTGAGGCCTTGTGGGCTTTCACCTCTCAATGCCAGTATGTCTGTTGTTGCTGTCCCTGTTCACGTCAGGTTTGTAACAATTTTGTGAGACTTTACTATATTGTATTACTTTTCTAGAAGAACAGAATTGAGAATATAGTATTTAACAGTTTATTAGACACAGTAGAGGATGGGTGTTGCAACAGTGGCTATGTGAACACTGGAGATGCTGAAAAAATGTTTTGTCCACTAGGCTGTATTCTTCATAAACCTCAACCTGGCATTGAATACCAGGAGGATTCCTGGAGACTTTCTGATCTTCAGCCTTCTTTGGAAGAACAAAAAATATGGGTTCTGATATTGGCTAAGGTTGCAACAGGAAGCACAGCAACAGAGTAGATCCGCGTACCAGTATCAAGTTAAGACATCTAGGAAAAAAGCAGCTCCTAATTGGCCTCTTTATGTCTGAACCATTAACAGAAGTTATGGCTCACTCTAAGGAAGGAAGGGTCTTCCCCTTTCAGTTAATCTTCTAGTTAAATAACCTCACAGATCCATGCAGATGTATGTCTAATGACATTGAAAAAACCAAGATTTACCTTCACAAACATGAGTCTTAAATCTCACAAGAATAACATCCAGTTTTTAGGGTTTTTTGCTTAAAATTAATGGTGAAGAAAGAAACACATTGTTGCTGTGATAACTTTCACAGTGAAAGTAGTCTTTTTTGTATCTGTCTCTGCCCAGACCTTGACAGAGATGACATCATTTCTGGCTTCCTGTATTCTTCATATTCTTTCAGAAACCCATGACACATGAGCATGCAAAAGGAGCTCAAAATTTCCATATCTGAGAGTGGCATTCTCATGATGAAGCACACTTGTATGTGAATGTTGTTATCTCTATGTTGTATGTAAAGCAGCAGATATGATGAGAGTAGGGGACAAAGATTGACTATGTAAAATGTAAGAAGAGCTGTAAATGGATTTGTTTCCCTCTTTCTCCATTTACCATTACCTGTCCCCAAGGACAACTATAAAACCACATGGAAATTTCATTTATGTATAAGAGAAGCTTTCAGTATATTAAAAGAAAGGAAAAGCACATTTTTCAAAGACTCTTTTTCTTTGAAATAGACAAAAGGGAGAGGTGAAATTCATCTGAGGAATGTTCAAAGAACCATAATCTCAGTAAAAGGAGAAAAATGAAAATATGTTCAAAGCCATCTTTGTTTCTTCAGAAATAGTTTACAAATGGAATCAAGGAATATTTGCTTAGAAATAAAGCCATACTCCCAGCATATAAAAATAATACCCATGGCTGTCTACAGGAAAGAGTTCCTGATTTGTAGTGAATTCACGTTACAGAATGTTGAATTTACAAAATGAAAGTGAAGAAGTTTTAAGCTTCAGGAAATGGGCAGCTTAGAATTCAAGAACATTCTGCCTGAAACCATTTTAGGGTATATTTCAAAAATAATAACTGCAAATTCACTTAATCTAATTACATGTTAATTTTATGCACTAGTGATGCCAGTATTTCAGTTAATTTGTGACATTTGACACTGCTTTTGAAATTCAAGCCAGATTCATCATGGACTTTAATAAGATAGTAGTTTTTGCCAATAAAAAAATAAAAATAAAAATAAATAGATAACTGAAACAGGATTATTGCATTCTTTAAGGTTCACTGTTATTGTTTTGTTTTTAATTCACGAAAAGTGGGCTTACTAAAAGCTACTATTTCTTTGGGCAAGGGAAGAGTTTTTATACACATTTGATCAACAGACTAATATAGGAAGTAGTGCTTGTCATCTTTTCAATGGAAAATGGAAGAAGTATGTTATGCAGAAGTTCCCACATGTAAACATGAAACATTTTCTTAAATCATTGTAATAGTTGAAGGAACTGCCGACCCCTTAGTTTTTTTTTTTTTTTAATGAGAGTAAAAACTAGATCCAGAAAGTTTTTCAAAACCACATGTCCATCATTTCTGGCTAAAATGGTGCTTGAAAATACTATGAAAGTGCTGCAAAAGGTATTTGCTTATGTGAAAAGAACCTGTTAATGCAGTCTTGTCTTGCATCATGGAGCCAATGTGATTTTACCAAGTCTATGACTCGTTGAAGCCACAATTTCCTCAGATGTAAAATAGGCTAGTACTATTCTTTCCTCAGATCCTTCTTACTAGTAGTAGTATTTAAAAGTAAATAAAGTAAAAACTAGATCCAGAAAGTTTTTCAAAACCACATGTCCATCATTTCTGGCTAAAATGGTGCTTGAAAATACTATGAAAGTGCTGCAAAAGGTATTTGCTTATGTGAAAAGAACCTGTTAATGCAGTCTTGTCTTGCATCATGGAGCCAATGTGATTTTACCAAGTCTATGACTCGTTGAAGCCACAATTTCCTCAGATGTAAAATAGGCTAGTACTATTCTTTCCTCAGATCCTTCTTACTAGTAGTAGTATTTAAAAGTAAATAAAAGACTTATTTAAACTACTAGTAGTATGTTAGAAACCAAACATAAATGTCTACAGATAATGTAGGTGTATGAATGTAGAAATATATCTATGCATGAGAAAGGAACGAGTTAAAATGGAGCTACCCTATAATGTAGCAAAATGCCCCCCAGGAGATACCAAAAGTTAACTCATAAAATGACTAATGCCAGAAGTGGATTATTCCTTTTCAAGATATTGACGGAGGAGCTCCTATACATCCTTCCTCCTCCAAATGCTACAGATTATCCGTATCCTTTCGATTATCCCCCTGAACCTCATAAGAAGACTTTACTTCTAGAATACTTCTGAGTCACTGAACATGAAGAAATCAAGCTGCCACTCCCCTGGAAGTGTCACCCCTACAGGTTAGTCTGCACAGTGCTGGAAGGTGCTATGCACACATACTACTGAAAGAGAAAAAAAAACAAAACAAAAACAAAACACCAGTTAATTCAGTTATTACTATCCTTGCAGGACATGCCTATTGGGGAAACTTGAGGAGAAATGTCACAAAAACCAACAACTTTCTGATAGGATTTAAGTATAATACATCCTATACCTGACACTTTTATTGGACAAAGACCCTGTGGCTAGAGAAGTTCATGGGCCCTAGAAGAGAATATAGCACATTAATTTTGCTGAATTATTTTGAAAGCTGCATCCTATGTGGCCACTAAGTAAGTACCTGACTTCTATGGATACTCCAAATAAAACAACATAACTGAAGAGACAAAGTTAATATCCACAAATGAGAGAGAACATGTGATATTCTCTTTCTGGGTATGGGCGACATCACTAAAGTGACCATTTCCAGCTCCATCCAATGAATTTCATATATAATTTTCCTTTTTTATATTTTTATTAGGTATTTTCCTCATTTACATTTTCAGTGTTATCCCAAAAGTCCCCCATACCCCCCCCCACTCCCCTACCCACCCACTCCCACTTTTTGGCCCTGGCATTCCCCTGTACTGGGGCATATAAAATTTGCAAGTCCAATCGGCCTCTCTTTCCAGTGATGGCCGACTAGGCCATCTTTTGATACATATGCAGCTAGAGTCAAGAGCTCCGGGGTTCTGGTTAGTACATCATGTTGTTCCAACAATAGGGTTGCAGATCCCTTTAGCTCCTTGGTTACTTTCTCTAGCTCCTCCATTGGGAGCCCTGTGATCCATCCAATAGCTGACTGTGATCATCCACTTCTGTGTTTGCTAGGCTCCGGCATAGTCTCACAAGAGACAGCTATATCTGGGTCCTTTCAGCAAAATCTTGCTAGTGTATGCAATGGTGTCAGCGTTTGGAAGCTGATTATGGGATGGATCCGGTCATATATAATTTTCAAGTAGCTGAATAATTTCTGTGCAAAGAGATTTTTTAAGAGGCATTAATCTGCTTATATATTATACTTCATTGTTACACAGGAAAATACTGGTCCTGATGGACTAGAGCCTCTGAAGCCACAAAACACAGCAAATCCTTCCTGTTAAAATAGTTTTCTTAGTGTTATACTCACAGCAAAGTGAGAGGTAACAACATAAAAACCAAAAAGGTACAGGATCCAGAGAATACACTAAGGAACAACTATGGCTGCAGGAGTCAAAATGGGCCCCCATCTACTATTTCTAAGCTAAATACATTTTGTCTATTACATCAGCTATCATTCATATGCACATGGTCCCCTGATCCAATCAGGTAATTTTTTTTTTACAAAATACTTCTCTAAAAGGATTCTTATAAAATTACAGAAATAATAATCATAAAATATTTAGGCTTCATGAGAACTAGAAATATGCTTTATAAATATTATATGGCAGGTGACTAGATATGTAAAATACTTATTGCCTTATCCGTCCCTTCTTGCAATGATTAAGCATACTTTAAAAAAAAACTGGTCTTTGAGGGGCATTACTTATTTCCAATATAACATTTGGAGGTATGCTGTTTTATTCTTACTTTTCTATCCTTTATAGCCTTCTGAGAATACAAACTCTGAGACTATAAGGCATAAATATATTATTCTTAAAGAAAAAGTGTTGGAGACCATAAAAGGAAAGCAGTGAGATACAATGTTTGGAGGATATTTTAAATCCAAAAGGAGAACAGGTTTGGTTGATTGTGGGGAATCGTCTGTCCAAAGAGAAGAGTGCTCCCTAATGAGGATGGATGGATCACCTAAGTGTGAACGAAAGGGCAGCAGCAAGGAAGAAATTGTGATACATGTAGAGAGCCTTTCCTTTGAACAATGCCTGTTATAAGACTACGTTTGAAGCCAGTAGAAAGCATTCTCCCATGTGCTGTCCAATAAGGAAAATGGCATGATAGAAACAAATACCATCAAGCTGTAAAGTGCTAGAAATTGTGAGATCTTTTGTTTTGTTTTTTTTAAACAAAAGAATTTTCCACTGCCCAGGTGTCTGACAATCAGATGCTACATCTATTACTATAGAGGATCTGTTTCATCTTCCAATAAAGATGAACTGGCATCAAATAAGAACATAAGATATTTTTGTCTTGAGTATATTAATTACTGTGATTTCACTTCATATTTTACTGAAAACAATTATGGTAGATGAAATAATAAACATAATAGAAGCATACTTTTAGTCTGTCTGCCAGAGCAATGTAAATAATCATCTATTTGTTTATTTTTACTCTGCTGTAATTTCAAATAAAATGTGCATAAAATATATAAGGAATATATTATCAGAATGAACATCACTCTTAATACATTTCTGAAATTAAAAAAAAAATCGTAGAAGACTTAAAGCAAACATCTTTGTCCATCATTTGATAAAGCCAGGAGCTACTATTTCATCATATGTTCTATTATGTCTGAGAGTTTCAAAGGTCAAACCCATGCAAAGTGTAACAGTATATTAACTTTCAAATTAATGATAGGTCTGGTAGTTAAAATTCAATGTGAAACATATGATTTTTACTGCATTGGCACATATACAGGTGCTAGGGAAAAATTATGTCTGTGGATTTGCATTTTCAGATCCACAGACACAGAGAGAACCATCTACACACTCACATATGCTACATGAATTATTCAGGAGTCAAGTTTTAATCTCATATATGAAAACTACACCCAATGCAAATGTTTGTCTTCAGTTTAGCTACTCATTCGGGACCACAGTTGTCTTTGCTTTGAGTCAGCAATCTATGATATAGTACTTCATAAGTTTCTAAAAATGTGAGATATACTTATATGTGAAAAATATTTATCACAATGTCATCTGAAATACTGACATTTTTCAGTGCATAATGCATTAATGAAAAGGAGCCAACCCAAAATTAAACTTCAGTTTCAATGGCTTATTTATAATCACAAGTATCCCAATTATTTTATCCATTTTTATCATACAAAAACAGTTTCTGTGATATATTGTTGATAAAGGTAAAGACAACTGATAATAAGGACTGTGTGCTGCTCCTTGCAGGTATCAATTCATGGTAGTCCTTAGTAGTGATTATACTATGACTTTTAGATGGCACATAAAGTATTAAAAAGACATTTTGTATCATAATCTCCTCTCTATATTTCACAGGAAGAATGGAGCTTAGGAGGCATTTTATCCCTGATATTCCAGCTAAGGAAATTGGAGCACAGAGAAGGTAAAGTGATTTGCTTAGGAACAATGTGTAAGCTACTAAGCAGCTTCAAAGCTCTAGGTTTACTACTTCACTTACTTATGTTATTAGTAGTAGATGACCAAAGGGTAAATGCAAACAGGGTTTTAAAGGTGCTAAATTTACTAGAAAGCAAGCAAATATTCAGCATACTATCAGTAATGTCCAGATTTGGGGATGGTTTACACAAATTAGTGGGGTTTCACTATAGTATTTGTATATATTTTCCTTTCACTCTGAATTCCCCCTATGCCTTCATTACTGGTTCCTGATAATATACATTAAATGATAGATTTAAATTGTTTAAGGAGTTCTATAGTAAAATTAAAGCTACTGAGCCAGGCAAATGTTATCAAACTCTAAGGGGTCAAGTGTTCTATCAATTCAGGGTATTGAGAAAGAAAAAAAATACAATTTACACAAGTTATATTTTTACAGAAAGGTGTCACAAATATTGTTTCTGAAAAAAAAAAACATGATTTTATTCATTACTCTACTCAGAGAAGAACCTAATTTTTAGCTTAGATTTTAAGCAAGGGTTCAAAAATCCATGGATCAGGTATCAACTCAAAGAGCATCAGAAGCAACAGGAAAAGCAAGTGTAAGAGTATTTCTCAAGGACCAGAATGCCTGTCCTGCAATGAACAGCAAATTGCTCAGGAGAGTGAAATGGGATGACAAGATATCATAGTGGGAGTGAGGGAAGAAAACCATGAGTCAGACAGGTTCTAAACACCCTGGAATATGGAGCTGCCTCAGACATTTAGAGTTTAAGTTTCAAGCAGAGTCAAGTGAAATATTGTTTCCTCTGGTTTAGCACGATAATTCTTGTTAAACTCTACTGTGTGAAGATCCATTCAAATACAAGGTTAGAAAGGAGAGAACTATATCACAACATGGCAAGCAAGGGATGACATAAACACTCCAAAATCATGAATCAGGAAATGTAATTCACATTTTTTAAAGGATTTCATCAGAAAGTAGTTGGAATCCTGAAAGCAGAGAGAGTTGAGCATTGACTTGAGGAATAGTTCACTGGAAGGTTACTTTTAGTATGTGACATGGTTTCAGAATTGTTACCAAATAATTAGAGAGAGAACTAGGGAGAAAAAGAAAGAGGGAGGATAGAAAGGGGCAAGGGGGGAGGCACAAAGGGGGAGGAAGAAAGAGGGAGTGCAAGAAGATGAGAAATACGGTGATTTGAAATATCTTATTAAAGAAATTGTCTTCAAAGGTTGACATAAGTACCTAAATGCATTATTTGATGCTGGTGTATACAGTACATTGAGGCAAGTCCAAAAGTACAGAAGGAACAAACTATTACTAGAACCTGATGATCAGCTTATCTATAGCGACAGTTTCTTGACAGGTTACAACTTTTTCTGAGAGGACACAGCCAGATGAACACAACCTAGCAAAGAAGCAGCCAAAAGAAAATGCACTCCAACATAACCTTTTTCTCAATCTCATGCTGAGATGACATATTAAGCACATCTAAGCAGAAAGAGTGAACAAGATATAGGTCAGGGGACATATCAGATAGCCTTTGCAGAGCAAGTAGGTTAGGGAGGAAATTGAAAGTAAAAACGGATAATAACAGCACATTTTTAAAAACTTCACTGTCCGTATGCACAAGTACATACTACATTAAGTTATCACCATGTGTTGTTTAGAAAGAACACATACATGCAGAAATTACAAATACAAATATGCTTTTTGGGGTAACATTAATTTGCCATTAAAAGTGTTAATGCATTCTAATACTTGGGTAATGATGTGTAAACTTCATCTATTAGGAATTTATTTTTAATGAAGTTAATGTATTCAGCATGTCAGTTAAAAATGATATGTTTATTAATCTCTATGCTACGAAGTCAGATATGTAGGACTTGTTACTCAGAATTACTGAAAACATCGTGAGCTTCTGAGAAATTTTTGTTTAGAAGACACATGCATGTTTTATTCAAAATTATATTTAACCTACTTATTGTATTTTTCCCTCTTCTATTTAAATATTTATTTCTAATTAAGTGTGTGTGTGTGTTGAACTTTACTATGTACATATGGATATGGGTACCTATATAAGATACATGTGATCATTTGATCCCATGGAACTAGAGTTACAAGTGGGTATGGGATGCTCATTGTGGGTACTGAATTCAGTCTCCAAAAAGAGCAACATGCTTGCTTAACTGCTGAGCTGTCTCTCTCCAGAATCTTCATGTTTTGACTTTTGGGAATCATTAATCTAACCAAAAATTGTAAATTGAAAAATGTAAATAAAGAAAATATCCACCTTCCCTAATTCAACAACAGGGCCAGATGCTTCTATATATTGGTTAGGTGCAAGTATCTGCATCTGACTCTTTCAGCTGCTTGTTGGGTCTTTTTGGAGGGCTGTCATGGTAGGTCCCTTTTTGTGAGTACTCCATAACTTCAGTAATAGTGTCAGGCCTTGGGACCTCCCCTTGAGCTGGATCCCACTCCGGGCCTGTTGCTGGACCTTCTTTTCCTCAGGCTCCTCTCCATTTTCATCCCTCTAATTCTTTCAGACAGGAATTATGGGTCAGAGATTTGACTGTGGGATGGCAACCCCATCCCTCACTTAATTAGTGAAGATAAAAAGAAGCTGAGAAGAAAGGTGATCTTGTAGGAGGACCAGCAGTCTCAATTAATCTGGACCCCGAGATCTGCCAAACACTGGACCACCAACAGACAGTGTACACCAGCTGATATGAGGCCTCCAACACACATACAGTAGAGTACTTCTGGGTCTGTGTTCATTCAGAGATGATGTACCTAGCCCTCAAGAGACTGGAGGCCCCAGGGAGTTTAGTGTCCCGAGCTTATGCCTCGCCAGCAAGAACACACTCGGACAACCGGATTCTTCTGCAGCAAAGCTTTATTGCTTCATTAGGAGGAAGACCCCAAACCCCGGAAAATGGTGCTGCTTATATACACCTTGGAGTGACGTGTCAGCACCTGATTTGTTGCTTGCCCATCGACTCATTGCAACGCCCTGGGATAGGCAGTGATTTGGCACGAATTCACTCTTGCACCTGCACACATTGCTTGTTTACCAGTTAGGCACAGCAGAAGCCGGCGCCATCTTGTAATGGCGATTGCTCACGGCTCTCCACAGTTTAGAGGTCAGGTGGGGTGGTGGATAGGGGCATCCACTTGGAGACAGGGGGTGAGGAGGAGGTGTGAGATGTGGAGCAGTCAGAGGGTGGATGGGTGGGCATGGAATGGAATATGGAATGTAAAAAAATAAATTAATTTAAAAATATCCAATAAAAAAGAAAAATAAAGGCAAAAAAGGAAAATATTGCAATCAGTAGGGTTAGGGTAAGAAGAAAAATATGAAGTTGAGTAATTTCTCAAGATGGTCTCATCTTATAGTTATTTAGTGAAAACTGGATGTCTCTTAGCCTAATAGAGTAGACAGATAGAAACTAGTAATGGTGATATGAAATTCTGACAAAAAAGAAAAGAATTCATAATGAAACCATGACTATTAAAAGACACAAAGTATTATTTATGTTTTGTGGGGAATGTGATCAGTAATCACAAACATCATAAACTGTGATAGTCTAATACAAGTTGAATTCAGTCAAAATTCACTTCCTTTCCCTTCAGTGAATACTGTAGCATAAAAGATTCCATATGAAAGGTGTGATTTTTATTGTCTTACTTTACTGTGTATTCAACTGGTTAGAACTTGAATGTGCATTTCTAGTTATATGCCACCAATTAAAAAGAACCAGGTGAATGTAAATGATAGATTGTTTACTTCAATCAAATGACTCCCAATTGACCATGTTTAATCAATAATTACACACTACCCCCCAAAAAAAAACCTACATGAACTATTTCTCTTATTTTATACTTACTTACACATCTGTTTGAATGAAAATATTCCCCACAGACTTAAAGGAAATTGCACTATTTGAAAGGAGTAGGACATGTGGTCACTGAAGAAGTATGTCACTGAAGGTGGGCTTTGAGTTCTCAAAAGCTTGAGTCAGGCACAGTGTCTCTCTCTTCCCATTGGCTGCAGATTCAGATATGAAATTCTTAGCTCCAGCAGCATGGTCTGCCTACATGCCACCATGCTTCCTGCCATGGGGACCATGAACTATACCTCTGAACTATAAGCAAACCCTAACTAAATGCTTTCTTTTATAAACACTGCCAGGGCCATGGTGTCTCTTCATAGCAATAGTACATTGACAACATCTACATTAAAAAATTAGAAACAAACAAACAAAATGAATGTAAGGATTAAGTGCAGTATTGTGGTGGTCAGCCCTATATGTGCCTTTGAATATGCAACTCACAAAAGGCAGTCATTACTGCTTTTTAAACACTGATGTCAATTATATGAGCGTCCTTCTCTAATCCTTTTACATGTAGCAAAGAACACACTGCAGCTTCCTCCAAACATGTGCACAAAGGAAATTCTGTTCCTCAGTGAACCACAAGTAGGGGCAAAGCCCCAGAACCAGGAGTAAATGGTCAAAACAGAATTGATTCAATGGTATTTTAAAAGGTTTTTCCTTCTCATAATGCTTGGTTTGGAATTTTTTATATTCCTTACAAGTTTCTTGCTAGCTGGCTGGCTGTGTTTCTAATTGGCTTTTTCATTGGCTTTTTAAAAAAATGTTTGTTTGTTTGTTTGTTTTGTACTATTCAGGTTTGTTCTTATTTTAAAATAGTAGTAGTAGCAGTAATAGCAGTAGTGGTATTTCTTTTATTTGTTGTTGTTTTTGTTTTTTGTTTGTTTTTGTTTTGCCAGACAGGGTTTCTCTATGTAACTCTGGCTGTCCTGGAACTCACTCTGTAGACCAGGCTGGCCTAGAACTCAGAAATCCACCTGCCTCTGCCTCCCAAGTGCTGGGATTGAAGGCATGCACCACCACTGCCCAGCCATGGTATTTCTTTTTAAAATTCCTGTGTTTTTTCTAATGACAGAGGGCAAGAAATAATATGGATTTGGTAGTTGGCAAGGTGGAGAGAACCTGGGAGGGGTTGGGTGAGTGGAAACTGTAATTGTAAAATATTGTGTAAAAAAAAAACTATTTTCAATTTTAAAAGAAAAATAATGCATTGCCTCCTTTGTATTATCCATGACTAAGCTTTGTTTTATTTTTTCCCTCTCTTTGTGTTCATCCTTCTCTCTTCCATGGGACTGGGAAAGGCAAAGCCACATCCCCATATATGTGGAGAAAAGAGTTTTGAAGTATTCATAAACTGCAATAGGAATTTACAACTGTAACTCTTTCACTTAGAAAGATTCTAAAAGCCTATATCGATCAGAGACTACAACAAGTTTATGTATCTGTGAATTCAATGCAATAAGATGAAATGTCAATATCATTTAATCTTCTCAAACATCTAATATGTAGAATTTTATCAGATAAGCTAAAGAAAATAAGAAGGAAGAAATATAGGTTTCGGTCTTGCCTAAGCGAGTCACATAATGGCCTTCATGAAGACAGTCTAAAGTTTTGGTTTCCTTATTTGAAAACTATAGTTTATGTTGCATTTTCTGCTCCCCTTTGTAACTGATGAAGACGTCATGAAGAGTGTCACCTAATCTTCCTTTGTCTTAGTTCATTGCACAAACAAATAAACACATTCCTCCCTCTTTAAAACAAAAATGATGTTTTAACAAAGTCAGACATTCCTTACTCAAGAAGTAAGTTCCTGTCATTGGGAAATGATTGAAATGCATTCTTACAGCTACACAGTCTGTTTTCCTCATTTATTTTTTTACTTCCTCAGTTGCTCAGCAGCCTCATTCTGTCTTCTATTATCTTTCTCCTTATAAAAACTATGTTTCCATTAGGAGACTAAAGACTAAGTTTTCAACCAGTAGAAAATTTCAACCATTCTTTTGTAGCACAATACAGTTAAAAATTCTTACTTAAAATACTCTTTTCCTCTGTAAGCTTTACTTTCAAACTCCAAATTCTTGCCTTGGTCTCCTTTTACTCATTTTGCACGATGATGAAAGTGTATCTATGGTTCTGCCTCCAGGTTCTTTGTGTGCTCTGTACAATATTCCAATATTCCTTCCACAACTGCCCCGCTGCCAATGACTGTTGATGTTTAAGGCAAGTGAAACCTGTAGCCTTTTTCCTTCTTTGTTCAGTTGGCAAAGTTAATCTAGTTACATAATTCTATTCCTCAATCTAGCTACTGATATGCTGTATCTTTACACACCCAAGTAGAAACAACAGTATAAGTATCTGGTTTTGTATATGAAATTGAAGTATAGCTGCTTCCCCTCTTCTCGCTCTTTTTAAAGATGTTCATATAAAGAAGAAAGAAGCCAGATCATAACAAAACTGTTTACTACAGCATTCTGTAAGCTTAAAGAAAATCCCTACATAAGACTAGGACTTTGTCCAGTTCCTATGTCACTTACTGGGAGGACACATGACCATTAGGAGTGTCAGAAACAAACACCATCATTCAAAAGTCCTTAAACATCTAAGCTCATTGTTTCTTCTGTGTAGTTATAATATTTAATATGGAAGAGAGAAGGAATGGCCAAGGGGGTGATATCTATGGCTGAAGTTTGAAGAATGACAAAATATGCTTTTTTGTACTCTATCTCTGACATTCTGGAATTAATGATAAACATCACTGGAAGTTTAGAAATAGCATTTCCTAAAATTAAAATTGAGTATGGCTATGACCACTTTATTTGCCACAGGCATGGTTGGTGGTATAAAATATCATCTACTTTAGCTGATCAAGTAGCATTTTAATAAATGCCTTGACCCATGCTGTGAATCTAACCAGCTAAGATAAGGTTTTCACTCATGATTGAAGTTCATCTTTTACTAATAGTTACTAAACTTCTACAAATTTATGGATCTGCCTCTGCAAGTGGTAGAAGAAGGTAAAAATATAACCCTTCTAGTTTATAAAT
This sequence comes from Mus caroli, assembly GCF_978045245.1. Lineage (NCBI taxonomy): Eukaryota > Metazoa > Chordata > Mammalia > Rodentia > Muridae > Mus > Mus caroli. The sequence continues at coordinate 139,852,520 of NW_028227262.1, forward strand.
TTACATTTTGATTTGTATGCTTTTAAAATCTCTCATAGGTAGTTTAAAGAGTGAAAGCATCTGCCCAGAGGTAAAGACCTGAGTGGAAATGAGAAGCAGCTGGGGGTATGCTGATAAATGAGTCTGCTGGTAATACTCATTGAAGTAAGAAAGGCATATGACAAAAAAAAAACGTGTTTGATATATGAAATGGTTCTAAAATTTGTTTAAAGTGGGATCTTTTCATGTCAAGTGAGAAAACGGAAAAGTGTTAGGAAGGCAATTATCACCTGTTATCTGAATATCAATTGATGGCATGGGAAAGCTAATGGACTTACAAACTATAAATGTGAACTATAGCTTCAGCAAGGAGGGAAAATGGCATGTGAGTGCATTCATTTGTTTGATTATCTGCCCATTCAAAAATCTGGTACTGAGAATGTAATGCAGGACAAGCACTGGTGTTCCAATGACAAGCCATGAGAAACTGGCATGGCACAGAGTAAGCAATTAAATACATAGATAAGAAAGGCCCTCATATTTCGGTTGGTGATAGAGGAGATCTAAGTAGATATTTGAATAGACAAAATGGGTATTTAAGGTTGAAAATCTATCCAAGATAGGATGGATGGAAGACATCACTGTTACGGTATGATACTCATCAGACACAGAAGTGCTGTGGTATTACCTGCAGAGTAAATACAAAGGTATTAGAATTATACTTGGTATCATACAAAAGAACACTTAAACCTAAACAAAGGATCTTCTATCCTGGGTCACTCAGAGGCCAGTGCACCCAGGAGAGCACACAGGCCACAGAAGCAACAGAGCTTCTTGGGCAGGGTCATTTCGGGCCTTCATCCTCAGCCAGGAGGCAGAGCTAAGCCTCAGATCTCTATGCACCTTCCCCACCAGAGGAAAGTTGGCTCCCCAGGGAGGGCTCTATCCCCGGGACTCTAGCAAGATCTCCATCTTCTATCCCAAGACCAGTCTGCACAGGAGAGCTGAGGGCCACAGAAGCAACAGAGCTTCTTGGACTAGGTCCATTAGGGTCTTCATCCTCAGCCAGGAGGACAAGCTGAGCATCAGTCCTCTGTGCAACTTTCCTGCCAGAGGAGAGTTGGCCTCCAGGGAGAGCTCTGACCACAAGACTCTGGGGAGATTGCCTGCTTCTATCCCAAGTCTCTCAGAGACCATTCCTCAAGGGAGATATCCTCCAGATTCATCCACTTGCCTAAGAATTTCATAAATTCATTGTTTTTAATAGCTGAGTAGTACTCATTTGTGTAAATGTATCACATTTTCTGTATCCATTCCTCTGTTGAGGAACATCGGGGTTCTTTACAGCTTCTGGCTATTATAAATATGGTTGCTATGAACATAGTGGAGCATGTGTCCTTATTACCAGTTGGAACATCTTCTGGGTATATGCCCAGGAGAGGTATTGCTTGATCTTCTGGTAGTACTATGATCAATTTTCTGAGGAACCGCCAGACTGATTTCCAGAGTGGTTGTAAAAGTTTGCAATTCCACCAGGAATGGAGGAGTGTTCCTCTTTCTCCACATCCTTGCCAGCATCTGCTGTCACCTGTTTGTTTGTTTATATAGTGGATTACATTGATTGGTTTCTGTATATTAAATGATCACTGCATCCCTGGGATGAAGCCTACTTGATCATGATGGATGATCATTTTAAAGTGTTCTTGGATTCAGTTTGTGAGAATTTTACTGAGTATATTTGCATTGATATTCATAATGGAAATTAGTTTGAAGTTCTCTTTCTTTTTTGGGTCTTCATGTGGTTTTGCTCCTGGTTTGATTGATTCTTTGTATAGTTCTTTTTGTTTCTACTTGTTTGATTTCAGCCCTTAGTTTGATTATTTCCTGCTATCTACTCCTCTTGAGTGAATTTCGTTCTAGAGCTTTTAGGTGTGCAGTCAAGCTGCTAGTGTGTGCTTTCTCTAGTTTCTTTTTGGTGGCACTCAGAGTTTTCCTCTTAGGACTGCTTTCATTGTGTCCCATAAGTTAGGGTAATGTTGTGGCTTCATTTTCATTAAACTCTAAAATGTCTTTAATTTCTTTATTTCTTCTTTGACCAAGTTATCATTGAGTAGAGTGTTGTTCAGCTTCTATGTGAATGTTGGCTTTCTATTATTTATGTTGTTATTGAAGATCAGCCTTAGTCCCTGGTAATCTGATAGGATGCATGGGATAATTTCAATATTTTTGCATCTGCTGAGGCCTGTTTTCTGACCAATTATATGGTCAATTTTGGAGATGGTACCATGAGGTAGTGAGAAGAAGGTATATCCTTTTGTTTTAGTATAAAATGTTCTGTAGATATCTGTTAAATCCATTTTGTTTATAACTTCTGTTAGTCTCAATGAGTCTCCCACTATTATTGTGTGTGGTACAATGTGTTCTTTGAGCTTTACTATAATTTCTTTAATGAATGTGGATTCCCTTGCATTTTAAGCATAGATGCTAAGAACTGACTGTTCATCTTGGTAGATTTTTATCTTTGATGAGTATGAAGTTCCCCTCCATGTCTTTTTTGATAACTTTTGATTGAAGGTCAATTTTATTCCATAATAGCTACTATAGCTTGTTTCTTCCGACCATTTTCTTGGAAAATTGTTTTCCAGCCTTTTACTCTGAGGTAGTATCTGTCTTTGTCCTTGAAGTGGGTTTCTTTTATGCAGCAAAATGTTGGGTCCTGTTTATGTAGCCAGTCTATTAGTTTATGTCTTTATATTGGGGAATTGCTCCCATTGATATTAAGAGATATTAAGGAAAAGTAATTGTTACTTCCCGTTATTTTTGTTGTTAGATGTGGGATTCTGTTCTTGCGGCTATCTTCTTTTAGATTTATTGAAGGATTACTTTCTTGCTTTTTCTAGAATGTCATTTCCCTCCTTGCGTTGGAGTTTTCCCTTTCTTATCCTTTCAAGGGCTGGATTCATGGAAAGATATTGTGTCAATTTGGTTTTGTCATGGAATACTTTTGTTTCTATGGTAATTGAGAGTTTTGCAGGGTAGAGTAACCTGGGCTGGCATTTGTGTTCTCTTAAGGTCTGTATAACATCTATCCAGGATCTTCTGGCTTTCATAGTCTCTGGTGAGAAGTCTGGTGTAATTCTGATAGGCCTGCCTTTATATGTTAATTGACCTTTTTTCCTTACAGTTTTTAATATTCTATCATTATTTAGTGCATTTGTTGTTCTGATTATTATGTGTCAGGAGGGATTTCTTTTCTGGTCCAGTGTATTTGGAGTTCTGTAAGCTTCTTGAAAGTTCATGAGCATTCCTTTCTTTAGGTTAGGGAAGTTTTCTTCTATAATTTTGTTGAAGATATTTACTGGCCCTTTAAGTTGAAAATCTCCATTCTCATCTATACCTATTATCCTTAGGTTTGGTCTTCTCATTGTATCCTGAATTTCCTAAATGTTTTCAGTTAGGATCTTTGTGCATTTTCTTTGATTGTTGTGTCCATGTTTTCAATGGAATCTTCTGCACCTGAGATTGTCTTCCATCTCTTGAATTCTGTTGCTGATGCTCGAATCTATTGTTCCTGATTTCTTTCCTAGGGTTTCTATCTCCAGAGTTGTCTCCCTTTCTGATTTCTCTATTGTTTTTACTTCTCCATTTTTAGATCCATGTGGTTTTGTTCATTTCTTTCACCTGTTTGGTAGTATGTTCCTGTAGCTTTTTAAGGGATTTTTGTGTTTCCTCTTTAAGGGCTTCTAGCTGTTAACTTGTGTTTTCCTGTATTTCCTTCTTAAATTCCTCCATCATCATCACGAGAAGTGACTTTAGATCCATGTCTTGCTTTTCTGGTGTGATAGTGTATCCAGGACTTCCTACGCTGGGAGTGTTTGTTTCTGATGATGCCAAGTAACCTTGTTTTCTGTTGCATTTGTTCTTACTATTAAGCTTGCCTCCTGCCATCTGATTATCTCAAGTGCTTGCTGCCCTCAATATATCTGATTGGATCCTGTTCTTCCTATAATCCAGTTTGATTCAGGACTCCTCGGACTCTAGCTTTCTCTGTAATCCTGTGATTTCAGGTTCTTGTGGACCTGAGATTCTTTGTGTCAGAGTTTTTGTCATTCATGCTTCCTCTGAGACCCTAAGATCCTGGTGTGGCCAAGCTCCTGTTATCCTGGGGTCCTGGAATCCTTGATCCTGGATGTGTTACAGTGCCTGGAAGTGGTGTCTCCTCTGAGGACCATGAGGCTGTCTGGTGTTTTTGAAACCAAAGTATACCAGTACCGATCAGAAAGAACCTGAGTGATGGTCAGGCAGGGTTCTCATGTCCCTGCTCCTGCTGTCTCAGGCCAATCACAATTGGTTTGGAACCAATGTATGTTCCACTCACCAGTGATCCTAAGATTGAATGGCAAGTCCTTTGGGGACCGTGGGATCTTCCACTGAGTTCTTGCCCAAGGTGACACAGAGCTGATGCTGACTGAAAGGGCAACTTTAACTCTTGATCAAGAGAGTGCACTCAAACAGGCACATTGTGCAGGAATGGATTTTACTGCAATGCAGATAATGACTGTGTTCAATTACATGCTCTTTCACAACTTAATAGTTTTAAAAGAATGAGGACAAAGCAAATGAAGGAAAGAACAAAAAGCTGGCTACTTAAGTTACTCAAATTAAGATAATTCAATTAGGCCTTTGTGTTTAAAAGGAGGGCTGGTTGTTGGGGAGGATTAAAACCTTTGCATACAGTTTTTTTTTTTTAATTACATTTCATTTCTTTTAACAATCCAGACGCTCCCAGTCTGTTCTCTGACAATTCCTCATCCCATTCCTCCTCCCTCATCCCCAAGAGGATGGTCTTACTCCACCTCCACCCTGCCAGGCCTCCCCACTACCTGGAGCCTCAAGTATCTTGAGAGTTATATGCATCTTCTCTCACTGAGGCCAGACCAAGCAGTGTCAGGAACTAAAAAGTGGAGCTCTGGGGATGCCCTGGGAAAGAGGAGGGGCCCAGGGGGTTGCCCTGGGGAAGGGGAGACCCATGCCCCGCCAGAGTTTTACCTATTCTCTGGTCTGTCAGGCATGGGAGAGCTGCCATACACTTTCCACTCATCCTTGAGTGGGCATTCCTCTGACCCACTCTTCGAGGGTTGGCAAAGGGGCAGCCCTACCTGTGAACCCCGGAGCTACTTTGCTAAAGCCACCAGGGTTATAGGAGAGAGGGATGAAGGAAGAGGTTCCCAACTCTGATGAGAGTAAGTACAGCGGATCTTGATGAGCAGAGACTCTCTGGTTTTAGAGCTTTATTATAGAAAGGCAGGGGGAAAGAGAGGAGAGAGAGAGAGAGAGAGAGAGAGAGAGAGAGAGAGAGAGAGAGAGAGAGAAAGGGAGAGAGGAGAGAAGACAAAGAGAGAGGAGAAGAGAAGACAAAGAGAGGGGAGAAAGAGGGTAAGAGTGAGGTATAAGAAGTAAGAGAGACAAATAAGAGGTAAGAGAGCAAAGGGCTAAACAGCCCTTTTTCTGGTCTTCACTGTTGCTAGGTAAATGGGGAGGACTTTAGCCTGAGGGTCAGAAGCTTGGGCCATTGCCTACTTGACTACTGACAATGCTTCTCTTGTAGGGGCTGTGGGGGATGGTAACTTAGGCAGGAGCCAGAGTTCCAGGAGCATAAGGGAATGCCTACTGTGTCATGAATGTGAATTATCACCCTTCAGGGTTCAGACCTCAGCCTGTCTGTGCATAGCCCAATGCCTCACAAAGCAGGCTTCTGTTATATATGTGTTGGGGTTCTTCTGTATGCTGCCTTGGTAGCTCAGTGTCTGAGAGATCTCAGGGGGTCAGGTTAGTTGAAACTGATAGTCTTCCTATAGGGTCACTCTCCTCCTCAACATCTTCTAGCCTTTTTCTAATTCAACCATAAGGTCCTTGACTTCAGTCCATTGTTTGGATGTAAATATCTGTGTTTGTCTCAGTCAGGTGCTTGTTGGGACTCTCAGAAGTCAGCCATGCTAGGCTCCTGTCTGTAAGCACCCCATAGCATCAGTAATAGTGTCAGATCTGGGATTTTTCCTTGAGATGGATCCTAAGTCTTATATCTCCTTTCCCTCAGTCTCTTCTCCATTTTTGTCCCTGCAGTTGTTTTAGACAGGAACATCTCTAGGTTAGAACTTTTGACTATGGGATAGCAACCCCATTCCTCCACTTGATGCCCTGTCTTTTTACTGGAGGTGAACTCTACAAGTTCCCTTTCCCCACTGTTTGCCATTTCTTCTAAGGTCCCTCTCTTTGAATCTTGAAAGTCTCTCATCTCCCAGGTCTCTGCAACAATCTAGAGACATCCCCCACACACATCTCCTACTTCCTGGGATTGCCTGTTTCCATTCATTCTGCATGACCTCAGGGCTTCACTCCTGTTTCCCTGTTCCAATACCAGATAATGCTCCCCTTTTGCCGCCCCTCCCTGTCCACTCTCTCACCCTTATCCTTCCTTCCTTTTGCCCTCTACCCCATGATTGCTTTCTTCTCCCTTCCAAGTGTGAATGAGGGATTCCCCACTTGGAACCTTTGGCTTGTTAATTTTCTTGAGTTCTGTGAATTGTATCCTGGGTACTGTGTACTTTTTAAGCTAATATCCACTTATTAGTGAATACATACCATGCATATCCTTTTGTGGTCAGAGTTACCTCACTCAGGATATTTTCTAGTTCCATCCATTTGCCTGCAAAACTCATGGTGTTCTTGTTCTTAATGGCTGAATAGTATTCCATTGTGTAAATGAACCCCATTTCCTGTATCAATTCTTCCACTGTGGGACATCTGAGTTGGTTCTAGCTTCTGGCTATCACAAATAAGACCACTATCAACATAGTGGAACATATGTCCCTGTGGCATAGAGGTGCATCTGTTGGATATGTGCTCAAGAGTGGTATAGCTGAGACTTCAGATAGGTTTATTTCTAATTTTCTGAGGAGCTTCCAGATTAATTTCCAGAATGATTTTATCAGTTTGCAACCCCACCTACAATGGAGGAGTGTTCCTCTTTCTCTACATTCTTGCCAACAAGTGCTGTCACCTGAAATATTGTTTTTAGCTGTTCTGATTGGTGTAAGGTAGAATCTCAGGGTCATTTCGTCTTGCATTTCCCTGATGACCAAGGACTTTGAACATTTTTTTACATGTTTCTTGACCCATAGTATGCAAGATAAAATGATCTGAACTCCTTGTGATGAATGAGAGTTACAGAGATTCACAGAAAAGGATATTTGTTTAATATGTGACTATTTTTGTAGGTTTTTGTTTGTTTTTATGAGAGATATAAATGTAGAAAATCTCTAAACAGCAGCAACTCAGGTCTGTAATGTTATTACCAAGGAGGGTGAAGCTGGAGGCTTACAAGTTTGAGGTTAAGCTGGACCATATAGCAAAACCATATCTCAAACACTATACCAAGGAGAAGAATATGGGAAAAGAAAAGTATCAGTACAAATGTAAGTACTGCCAGAGGAGAGGTGTCCACCCTGTGTGGGAGGGCTTTGCCACAGCATCTGGGGGAGTCATCTTGGTTCCCAGATTCTGCCAAGACTAAACTGCAAAGGTGAGAGTACAGAAGCTACACAGATTCTGGGACAAGCCCTGTTTCAGACCTTCATCTTCTGCCAGGAGGGAGGTCCAAATGCCAGATATCTTTGCCCCTTCCCTGTAAGAGGAGAGCTTGCCTGCAGAGAGTGCTCTGACCACCGAAACTCAGGAGAGAGCTAGTCTCCCAAATATGCTAATAGAGGCTAACAGAATCAAAAGAGGAACAAGCTCTAACCAGAGACAACCATAACAACTAACTCCAGAGATTACCAGATGGTGAAAAACAAACGTAAGAATCTTACTAACAGAAACCAAAACCACTCACCATCATCAGAACCCAGTACTCCCACCTCCGCCAGTACTGGGCACCCCAACACACCCATAAAGCTAGACCCAGATTTAAAATATATCTCATGATGATGGTAGAGGACATCAAGAAGGACTTTAATAACTCACTTAAAGAAATACAGGAGAACACTGCTAAAGAGTTACAAGGCCTTAAAGAAAACATGAAAACACACCCAAACAGGTGATGGAAATGAACAAAACCATACTAGACCTAAAAAGGGAAGTAGACACAATAAAGAAAACCCAAAGTGAGGCAACTCTGGAGATAGAAACACTAGGAAAGAAATCTGGAACCATAGATGCAAGCATCAGCAACAGAATATAGGAGATGAAAGAGAGAATCTCAGGTGCAGAAGATTCCATAGAGAACATCAGCACAACAATTAAAGAAAATGCAAAATGCAAAAAGATCCTAACTCAAAACATCCAGGAAATCCAGAACACAATGAGAAGACCAAACCTATGGATAATAGGAGTAGATGAGAATGAAGAATTTCAACTTAAAGAGCCAGCAAATATCTTCAACAAAATTATAGAAGAAAACTTCCCTAACCTAAAGGAACAGATGCCTGTGAACATACATGAAGCCTAAAAAACTCTAAATAGACTGGACCAAAAAAGAAATTCCTCCTGACACATAATAATCAGAACAACAAATGCACTAAATAAAGATAGAATATTAAAAGCAGTAAGGGAAAAAGGTCAAGTAACATATAAAGGCAGGCCTATCAGAATTACACCAATATTTCACTAGAGACTATGAAAGCCAGAAGATCCTGGACAGATGTTATACAGACACTAAGAGAACACAAATGCCAGTCCATGCTACTATACCCAGACAAACTTTCAATTACCATAGATGGAGACACCAAAGTATTCCAGGACAAAACCAAATTCACACATTATCTTTCCACGAATCCAGCCCTTCAAAGGATAATAACAGAAAAATTCCAATACAAGGATGGAAACCACTTCCTAGAAAAAGCAAGAAAGTAATCCTTCAACACATCTAAAAGAAGAGAACCACAAGAACAGAATGCCAACTCTAACAACAAAAATAATAGGAAGCAACATTATTTTTCCTTAATATCTCTTAATATCAATGGACTCAATTCCCCAATAAAAAGACATAGACTAACAGACTGGTTACACAAACAGGACCCAACATTTTGCTGCTTACAGGAAACTCATCTCAGGGAAAAAGACAGACACTACCTCAGAGTGAAAGGCTGCAAAACAATTTTCCAAGAAAATGGTCTGAAGAAACAAGCTGGAGTAGCCATTCTAATATTGAATAAAATCGACTTCCAACCAAAGATATCAAAAAAGACAAGGAGGGGCACTTCATACTCCTCAAAGGTAAAATTTTCCAAGATGAACTCTCAATTCTGAATATCTCTGCTCCAAATGCAAGGGCAACCACGTTCATTAAAGAGACTTTAGTAAAGCTCTAAGCACACATTGAACCTCACACAATAATAGTGGGAGACTTCAACACACCACTTTCATCAATGGACAGATCGTGGAAACAGAAACTAAACAGGGACACAGTGAAACTAACAGAAGTTATGAAACAAATGGATTTAACACATATCTATAGAACATTTTATCCTAAAACAAAAGGATATACCTTCTTCTCAGCACCTCATGGTACCTTCTCAAAAACTGACCATATAATTGGTCACAAAACAGGCCTCAACAGATACCAAAATATTGAAATTGTCCCATGCATCCTATCAGATCACCATGGACTAAGGCTGATCTTCAATAACAACATAAATAATAGAAAGCCAACATTAACATGGAAACTGAACAACACTCTTCTCAATAATACCGTGGTCAAGGAAAGTAATAAAGAAAGAAATTAAAGCCTTTTTAGAGTTTAATGAAAATAAAACCACAACATACCCAAATTTATGGGACACAATGAAAGCATTTCTAAGAGGAAAACTCATAGCTCTGAGTGCCTCCAAAAAGAAACTAGAGTGAGTACACAATAACAGCTTGACAACACACCTAAAAGCCCTAGAACAAAAGGAAGAAAATTCACCCAAGAGGAATAGATGGCAGGAAATAATCAAATTCAGGGGTGAAATTAACCAAGTGGAAACAAGAAGAACTATTCAATGAATCAACAAAAGAGGAGCTGGTTCTTTGAGAAAATCAACAAGACAGATAACCCCTTAGCCAGAATCACTAGAAACACAGGGACAGCATCTTAATTAACAAAATCAGAAATGAAAAGGGAGACATAACAACAGATCCTGAAGAAATCCAAAACACCATCAGATCCTTACAAAAGGCTATACTCAACAAAACTGGAAAACCTGGATGAAATGGACAAATTTCTACACAGATACCAGGTACCAAAGTTAAATCAGGATCAAGTTAATGACCTAAACAGTCCTATATCCCCTAAAGAAATAGAAGCAGTCATTAATAGTCTCCCAACCAAAAAAAAAGCCCAGGACCAGATGGGTTTAGTGCAGAGTTCTATCAGACCTTCAAAGAAGATATAATTCCTGTTCTTCACTAACTATTCCACAAAAAAGAAGCAGAAGGTACTCTACCCAATGCATTCTATGAAGCCACAATTACTCTGATACCTAAACCACAGAAAGACACAACAAAGATAGAGAACTTCAGACCAATTTCCCTTTTGAATATTGATGCAAAAATACTCAATAAATTTCTCACTAACCGATTCCAAGAACACATCAAAACAATCATCCACCTGATCAAGTAGGTCTCATTCTAGGGATGCGGGGATGGTTTAATATATGAAAATCAATCAACATAATCCATTATATAAACAAACTCAAAGACAAAAGCCATATGATCATCTCATTAGATGCTGAGAAACATTTGACAAAATCCAACACTCATTCATGATAAATGTCTTGAAAAAAATCAGGAATTCAAGGCCCATAAACTAAACATAATAAATGCAATCTACAACAAACCAGTAGGCAACATCAAAGTAAATGGTGGGAAGTTTGAAGCAATCACTCTAAAATCAGGGACTAGACAAGGCTGTCCACTTTCTCCATACCTATTGAACATTGTACTTGAAGTCCTAGCCAGAGCAATTTGACAACAAAAGGAGATCAAAGGGATACAAATTGGAAAAGATGAAGTCAAAATATTACTTTTTGCAGATGATATGATAGTATATATAAGTGACCCTAAAAATTCTACCAAAGAACTCCTAAGCCTGATAAACAGTTTCAGGGAAATAGCTGGATATAAAATTAACTCAAACAAGTCAATGGCCTTTCTCTATACAAAGGATAAACAGGCTGAGAGAGAAATTAGGGAAACAACACCCTTCTCAATAGTCACAAATAATATATAATACCTTGGCATGGCTCTAACTAAAAAGGTGAAATATCTGTATGATAAGAACTTCAAGTCTCTGAAGAAAGAAATTAAAGAAGATCTCAGAAGATGGAAAGATCTCCCATGCTCATAGATTGGCAGGATCAATATAAAGGGCTATATTGCCAAAAGCAATCTACAGATTCAATGCAATCCCCATCAAAATTCCCACTCAGTTCTTCACCGAATTAGAAAGGGCAATCTGCAAATTCATCGGGAATAACAAAAAACTTAGGAGAGCAAAAACTCTTCTCAAGGATAAAAGAACCTCTGGTGGAATCACCATGCCTGACCTAAAGCTTTACTACAGAGCAATTGTGATAAAAACTGCATGGTACTGGTATAGCGACAGACAAGTAGATCAATGGAATAGAATTGAAGACCAAGAAATGAACCCACACACCTATGATCACTTGATCTTTGACAAGGGATCTAAAACCATCCAGTGGAAAAAAGACAGCATTTTCAACAAATGGTACTGGCACAACTGGCAGTTATCATGTAGAAGAATGCAAATTGATCCATTCCTATCTCCTTGTACTAAGGTCAAAACTAAATGGATCATGGAACTCCATATAAAACCAGAGACAGTGAAACTTATAGAGGAGAAAGTGGGGAAAAGCCTCATAGATATGGGCACAGGGGGAAAATTCCTGAATAGAACAGCAATGGCTTGTGCTGTAAGATTGAGAATCAACAAATGGGACCTCATATAATTGCAAACCTTCTGCAAGGCAAAAGACACCATCAATAAGACAAAAATGCCAGCAACAGGTTGGGAAAGGATCTTTTCCTATCCTAAATCATATAGGGGACTAATATCCAATAAATATAAAGAACTCAAGAAGCTGGACTCCAGAAAATCAAATAACCCAATAAAAAAATGGGGCTCAGAGCTAAACAAAAAATTCTCACCTGAGGAATACTGAATGGCTGAGAAGCACCTGAAAAAATGTTTAGAATCCTTAATCATCAGGGAAATGCAAATCAAAACAACCCTGAGATTTCACCTCACACCAGTCAGAATGGCTAAGATCAAAAATTCAGGTGACAGCAGATGCTGGCAAAGATATGGAGAAAGAGGAACACTCCTCCATTGTTGGTGGAATTGCAAGCTTGTACAACCACTCTGGAAATCAGTCTGTAGGTTCCTCAGAAGATCGGACATAGTACTACTGGAGGATCCCGCAATACATCTCCTTCGCGTATATTCAGAAGATGCTCTAACCGGTAAGAAGGACACATGCTCCACTATGTTCATGGCAGCCTTATTTATAATAGCCAGAAGCTGGAAAGAACCCAGATGCCCCTCAAGAGAGGAATGGATATAGAAAATGTGCTACATTTACACAATGGAGTACTACTCAGCTATTAAAAACAATGAATTTATTTAATGGATGGACCTGGAGGGCATCATCCTGAGTAAAGTAACCCAATCACAAAAGAACTCACATGATATGTACTCACTGATAAGTGGATATTAGCCCAGAAACTTAGAATATCCAAGATATAAGATACACTTTGAAAATACATGAAACTCAAGAAGAATGAAGACCAAAGTGTGGACACTTTGCCCCTTAGAATTGGGAACAAAACACTCATGGAAGGAGTTACAGAGACAAAGGTTGGAGCTGAGACAAAAGGATGGACCATATAGAGACTGCCATACCCGGAGATCCATCCCATAATCTGCCTCCAAATGATGACACCATTGTACACACTAGCAAAATTTTGCTGAAAGAACCCCGATATAGCTGTCTATTGTAAGGCTATGCCGGGGCCTAGCAAATACAGAAGTGGATGCTCACAGTCAGCTATTGGATGGATCACAGGGCACCCAATGGAGGAGCTAGAGAAAGTACCCAAGGAGCTAAAGGGACCTGCAATCCTATAGGTGGAACAACTATATGAACTAACCAGCACCCCCTAGAGCTCGTGTCTCTAGCTGCATATGTATCAGAAGATGGTCTATTCAGCCATCAGTGGAAAGAGAGGCCCATTGGTCTTGTAAACTTTATATGCCCCAGTACAGGGGAATGTCAGGGCCAAGAAGTGGGAGTGGGTGGGTAGAGGAGTGGGAGGGGAGGGTGTGGGAAACTTTTGGGATAGCATTGGAAATGTGAATGAAGAAAATACCTAATTAAAAATTTAGAAAGAATGCTGAAAATAAATAAATAAATTATATATATAAAGTAAGTACGACTAAAAAACATTCTAGGAGAACAGTGAGTGGAAGCCCAGACAGCATCCAAAACCTCAGGTTGCATCCTGAGGACAATAGCAGGATGTTCATTTTTTTTCTAGAATGTGATTATTAACACCTAAATCATCAATTTTCAAGGCTTTTTTGTGGAGAACTTCATACTAAGAATATGAAATGTCTTCACATTATATCACTGTTTTAGAAATACTATCTGGATGTGGGGAGCGGGTGTGGCGGCAGTTCCAAAGGCGCCAGGGACTGCAGCTAAGTCTTATGACTTGCACCTGACTTCCTCATACATCTGAATATAAGCCACAAACATGGTGAGAGCTGTGCAGGTGTACCAGGTTACTGTCGAAGCCATTTTGGTGGAGATATGCCCCTGCTGCCCTGATTAGCTGAAGCTGTGTGCCTGGTGAGGTGATGTGGCCTGCTGTGAGTGGATGGGAACTGATAGTATATAAGAGTGAGAGACCCAGGGCTCGGAGTCTTTAGCCTACAGAGTCAATGCGCAGCCCAATAAACGTGTGCAGAAGGATCCTATTGTGGTGTCTTTCTTGCTGGCAAATCAGGTGTCCCACATCTAGAGATGATTAAGTTTGGACAGAAAAGTAGTGAAAAGTTAATGTCCCTTTCAATGAATGTCATTGTCTGAATAGATATTCACTTGGAGGTAACCCACCAAGATAGTTTTGAAGATAAGAGAGAAAATAAAATAAATTAAGAATGACACTTGGCCTGGGCATATGATGATGTCATGGTAAAATGATAAATACCTTTAGAATAGACGCATATGTCAGATGGTCTGGTGATGATCTACTGCAGCACTTTTTTGTTTATGGTTTTAAAGGTTTTATTGAATCTTTACAACTCAAATAAACTTTAAGGATCATGAGAATCTAGTGATTTCTATATAGCTCTTAGATCTTATTAATCATATGGGGGAACTGCTTTCTCTTTAGAAACAAAAACACTAATGTCTTTCTCATATTTCAATTTTGAAATATGATGATTTGATGACTCAACCAAGCTAAATTTCATACAAGTGCAATGTTATTTTCTTAAAGAATCTTTAAGTTGCTAAAAAAAAAAAAAAAGCAATGGCTAGAGTCATGGAGTCAACCCATGCATATATCATCTATAAGAAATTTTGGCTTTCTGAAAGAGACCCACTTCCTGAATAATGCTGTTAATAATAAAGCAAAAGTATGCAGATCTTGCCACATTTTACAGTCATAAGATCAGGGCTTTGACCTGTTTGCTACATAGCCAAAGACAGTGTAGACAATAGCCACCATTTCTAGAGGCTCACCCCATTCACCAACTCAGAACCTCTCTTTTCTTTCCAAGGTGACACAGCTCAGCACGGATGTTGGTGCCTCAGAAGCTATTCACAATCACTATGTCATCAGAGAAATGACAACGTTCTGAATGCTGTCAGTCTCACTGCTGAGAATGTGCGTTAGTTTGACAATAGATGTGGGTCAAAGCTGGAATATCTATTGTTCGTATGCTGTGGTTCTGTAGCTCTGAGGAAGAGGTCAAGAGAGCTAAGTACATGTGACTGATACCTTGAAAAGGCTTAGAAGAGGGTGCATTTAGGAGCTGTGAAAGTATGTGCTATAAAACAGACAGACAGATAGACAGACAAAAAAGATAAGTAATCAAAAAACAAACAAACAAACAAACCCTAAGACCTACATACTGGGAAATCCAGACGAAAATAATATATGCACAAAACCCTGAAAAGTCCTTGAAAATTTAAACCCAAATGTGAGATTTTTCACTTAAAATCATAAGTTTGGCCTACACTAAAGCTGTATACTCTTTTATGCCTGATATATTCTGTTTTGATTTTTAAGTCTTGTACAAGAACTTTCACACTGCTCAAAGAAACACCTGTAAATTCATCATCTCATTTGTTGTTTTCAAGAAATTAATTCCCATGTTAATTACTTGAGTGATTTTTATGAAGGTTTCATTGAGTCATTACCAAACTTTATAATGACAAAGAGCTAGCTAAAGATTTTGGGAAGGGGATTTCTTTGAATAACTAGAATGACTTTCACAGAAACTGGAAAGTTCAGAACAAGGGACTTGGATCTTAAGAAAAAAGTAACTAGTGTACTTACAAAATTATATGCTGAAGAAGAAATAATAGCTCATACAAATTACATAGGTTATTCATTTATGCAGTAGTCTTACTATTTACAAATGAAAGTTTAAAAACTAAAAGCTAAATTGATATACTGTGCACTGCAGATAGCTAACACAAAATACAAACACTGATGCTTTTTGTTTGGAATATTTTAGAATGGTAACTTTATCTGAATCTTAATATTTAATGTCATTTGTCAAATTGTTTAGTAGTAGTAATATTATTATTGGACATAGAGTTACAGTTTTCCTTTTCTATAAGCATTGACTGAATAGATTCATCATTTTATTAAACATAATAGAAAATAGTTTTAATGTTCTCAGAAGTCTATTGTTGACAGATTTTAGCCTTTATTTGTATCCCTTTGTTGAATACTTAGAATGTCTTAATTTTATAAGTTATGTTTTGTTGTTAATCTTCCCCCAAGATATTGCCTAGCAGTTCTATTTTATTACTTTTCTTTCCCTTATTCTATTTTCCCTTCTTTAAAGGGATATTTTCTTATTATTGCCTCTTCTCATATCTGTAAGATCTCTTTATCTTACTTTAGAACCAAAGGGTAAAGGAGAAAAAGGAGCATAGGGAACAGGAGAAAAAAGAGGTTGTTCAGAAGAAAACAAGGAATAAATGGATATAGAATTTAAGAATGTCTGGAAAAGAATATCTCCAGCTACTATTGGACATGCTGCTCCCTTGCTTGTATCATCATGTGATTGGATGACAGCATGTGATTGGGTGATGTACAATTTCCTGACATTTTTTATTTGTACACTTATTTAATACATTGCTGTAGATTGGTTTTTTTTCCCTCTCTGTTATCATCATCTATTTTCTGTAAGTATTACAAAATATCTGAAGCCATAAGGTTTTGGTTTTTGTTTTCTTTTAGTTTGGTTTGTTTGGTTGGTTGGTTTTTTTGGTTTTTTTGTTTTTTTGGTTTTTTAAGAATAGAAATTTATTTAGTTCACCATTCTGAAGGTGGAAGAGGCCCAGAATATAGCACCAGCTTCCTGATGTTCATTGCCTGGTGAGCATCACATGTCAATACCTATTAATCATGCATGCCTGCTCTACTTTTCCTCCCTCACTCACGAAGCTCTTCTAACTGTGCTGACAAGAACCCCCACTCTTATTTTCATATAATGCTGAATAAAATTGATCTACCTGTAAACAGCACTAACATAAAAATTTGTAGATCATATTTCCAATAAGTGAGTTTTGATGTGACAAATTTAACCCATTATCACTTGGATATTATCAACAGTGCTTTCTTCTTCTCACTTAGTGTTTCCAATATCATATACAATTGTTGCTTTCCTTCACCATGAGACAATGGGAAAAGCCTTAACAGCTCCTGCTCCTGCTACTAAGTATGTTCCCCTCTGGAGAAAAACTGCCAGTTTTCTTCCTCTATAGATTATCTTCAGTTTCTTTCCATTCTCCTTTGAATTCATTCCAATCAAGATGTCATTCCATATGCCACCAAACTGTCCTCAAGTTTATCAGTGATCCCCACATTGTTTCAAGAAAATTAATTCTAATTTTTCATTTCTTGTCCTAAAAAATTGAAATAACATCATGGAAACTGCCTTCAGTGTTATTCAGCAGAATTTAAGTGTAGTTGTATATACCAGCAATCCCAGCACTGGGGAAGTAGAAGTAGGAATGTTAAAAGTTCAAGGTTATGCTCAGCTACACAATGACTTTGAGGTCAGCCAGGGCTAAACATGAGATTCCATCCCTGCCCCCAAAATATTACTACGGAACCACACATAGGTGATCAAATGCTCATGTGTATCATTTCTAGTCTATATATTTATTGCATATTATTTTATATACTCAAAAATCGGTCCTTCATTTTATTCACGGAAAGATAGTTTATGAGACTAGTGAAACCCTTAGTCTTGTGAAATATTAATGAATACTAGTTGCTGAAACTTCCAATTAAGCCATTGAGATGTTGAGCATGCTCATTTTAACTAATGATGGTCCAGAGTTTCCAGTTTCAAGTACAAGAAAAGTTCAGAAAGGATGATCAGTCAGCAATGCTAAACCCAGAACTCTGCCTTTTTGATTTTCAATGGATTTTTTTTCTCTCCAATTCACCATACTTCTTTTCAGGCACATTAAAAAATGTTGATGAGATGATAAGGCCATAGGACTTAGGCTTCAAGAATAAAGACAAACAAAAGAAAAGCCCTATATATACTCAATTGTTTTTAACCTAAAAACAACAGAATATATGACCTTAGAAAGCTAACAGTTAGAACCAAGAACCACTTCCCAAGTCATTAAGAAGAAAATCAGCACTAAATGAAGACAGTCCCCAGCTTGATAATGATTGTGCTAGACTGGAGCTTATAGGTAGAGTTTGTCCCGAGCTATCGTTCTCACCGGCAAGAACACACTCAGACAACCGGATTCTTCTGCAGCAAAAAGCTTTATTGCTTCTTCAGGAGGGAAGACCCTGACCCTGGAAAATGGCGTTGCTTATATAGCACTCAGCCATGGCGTTTCAGCACCTAATGTGGCGTGTTAGCTCCTGATTCATTGCTCGCCCATCATCCCATTACTACGCCCGGAGATGGGCAGTGACTAGGCGTGAGCTCACTCTCGCACCTGCATACAAAGCATGTTTGCTAGTTAGGCACAGCGCGCCATCTTATAATGGCGATTACTCGGGGCACGGGTCTCCACAAGATTTCTTCTCTACCACAGTGATTTTCAAGTGAATGAAGCTTCCTCCATGACTCTAAGCATTCCATAATTTCTTCTTCAGATTGAACAGCTTGTTTCTCCACGTTGGTCACTGGATTTCTGGAGTAAAGACAGTATCCTAGTTTAATTTCCTGTTGCACAATAAAATGCCATGGGCAAAAGTAACTTGAAAAAGATTTATTTGTCTTACACTTATGTATCACAGTATATCACTAGGGAGGTCAGTATGGCATATCAAGGCAGGAACCTGGAGACAGGAACAGAAGCAGTGACCAGGAAGAACATCATTTGTTGGTTTGCTCTCTCTAGTGTGTGCTGCAAATTTTCTTATACAACCCAGGACCTCCTCTGCCAGAATGGCACTGTCCACAGCACACTTATATCTACTGCCTCTATTAGCAATCGGGATGTAAAGTAAGTAAGTAAGTAAATAAATAAATAAATAGGAAAAAATAAAAAGCAGAAAAGAAACAAAATAACCAACAGATGCCAATCTGATGGAGACACTTTCTCATTTAAAGTCTCCTCTTCCCATGGAACTCTACTTTGTGTCACACTGACAAGAACTAACCTAGTATGTCAATTTTTAACAGTTCATCAAAATTTGTGGTTTTTTGTTTTGTTTTGTGTGTGAGACAGGGTCACCCTGTATAGCTCAGCCTAGCCTTGAACTTTCTTTAGCTTCTAAATTCTGGGATTACAGATCTATAGCACCATGCTCAGTTTTCCAAAACCTTTGTATATATTTTAGATTTACAACTAGAATCTTAATACACAGACAGTCTAAAATGTAATATTTTAATTTAATTTTTGTATTCTATTTTGTGTATATACTGTGAATGTGGAGGGGCCACCGTTGGCATGTGGGTGTGCATGTGCTACTGTGGATACGTAGGTTAGGGGACAATTTGCAGAGTTAATTCTCCTCTTCTATCATGTATGTTCCAGGGATCAAACTCAGGTCACCAGGTTCAGAGGCAAGAACATTTACCTAAAGAACTTACGAAGTCTTCTTGCTTATTTCCGAATATACATTTTAATTAAATCTGCAGAAGATGTGAATGCTCACTAAGTATAAGCATTACTCCAGTAAACATAGTATAAAGAAGTTTATTGAATGAAACAACTACATCTCCTGATACTGAATATTTCTCTGTGCTCTCCCTTCATCATCCAACAGTGTTACTTTGAACACTGTATGGATAAAGAACCATTAATTTAAGAAATGGAAAAAGACCTGGAGATTGTTTTCATGCAGACCTACTTCATTTACAGCTCCTAAGAGGATCAGTCTCAGACAGGTTACCCTGATGTGCAAAGGCAACTAAGAGCTAAGCCAATGGCTTCCAAATTTTCATATTCAGACTGTTTAAGGCATATATTATTGACAGAAAAAACTAATCCCTATTTCGGATTTTACCAAATAAATTGTCTTTAAGTATTTTTGTTTTTTTCCCAAAGTTCAGTAATTATAGGAAAACCATATTATGCTTCTCAAATTTAACACTGGTAAATTTTCTGAAAGGCTGCTGATTACAAACCTGGAGTAGATGTCTACATAATCTACAAGGATTCTTTAGTAATCTAATTCATATTCCAGGATAATTATTTTAAAAATCAATCACTGTCAGTTTATTACAATAATAGGAGAAGAATCAGAAAATATTAGTTGTACTGAAGGTTTCAATTTCTTCCCAAGATGAGAAGATCAAATC
This sequence comes from Mus caroli, assembly GCF_978045245.1. Taxonomy (NCBI): domain Eukaryota; kingdom Metazoa; phylum Chordata; class Mammalia; order Rodentia; family Muridae; genus Mus; species Mus caroli. The sequence goes on from NW_028227262.1 coordinate 139,872,585, forward strand.
AATCTGGCAGTTGGGAACGGTGTTACAACTCTTTATACGTGGAGTCTAGCTGCATCATTTTACATTCTAGGCCTTTTGGTTTCAATGTTCAATTTGTGTGTGCGTGTGTGTGTGTGAAAATATTTATGCACAGAGGCTTTAGAATGGTATTTTAGAACTAATTACAACCCCCTTCAGCTTTCCTGAAGGAGTTTTTTTTTTAGCAAATGCTTTCTTTGTTTCTTTCTTCACATTTGATCTAGTCAAAAAGGAATGTCAAGCAACTGAGTCTTGAATGATACACTTTCAAGTTTGCAAAAAAGGGAAAAATAAAAACGTTGCCAGGAAAGCACTGTAATAAATTTACACATTAATGATGCTCCACTCATATACAGGATGTGTTTGTCAAATAATCACTTTACACCACTCTTCCTCGACAACCCTGCCTGGAGAATCATGTTGCATATTGCCTAGCACAAGGATACTAAATAAATAAAAGCCATTGTTTTTACAACCTAAGTTATAAGCATCTTGCCCCATCTCCAGTGTGTGTCTTCTTGAAAAAAGAAAACACAATCTAATATAGCCATTTCATCTAAAAATTGTGTAACATTAGTCAGGACACAAATATTTACAAAGAATCTCAATTTAGAAGGTTGGATGTGTGTTTAGGGGTGGGGGGAGTGGTGCTGATTCACAGTCCATCTGACTCACAGTCCATCTGACACTGTTTTTCTGGCCAAATGCTTTGTTATGTAAGCATTGCTTCTTGGGATGGCCACTTGCTGTTGAAAGTACTGCATCTCATTGCCCACAGTGGTGTGTGGCAGAGCTGATATTGAGATTGTATCTGCTATTAACTGATGAAGATAATAGTGTACTTTATGCCACAATTTCCTTTCTGAATTTTGGGAAACAAATATCAATGTTAGGAAGTCCCAAGAGTAATATGATATTACAAAATCACCCCACACCAAGTATCTGACAGAAGTTAATGGCTCTTACCATGCCATGCATATTCTTCCCAACATGACTATTGACTTCATATGGAAGCTCCTAAAGTCAACACAAACAATAATATTTGGGGATGTTTATTTAATCAAAGTTAATTTTCATATTCCAAAACATATCAACTCCAAAATTAGTATGACTTCCTTAAAGAATGGTTGGAAATGATGAGAGTAATATCATTGGTTGTCTTCACTTTCCTCTATGCAGTGTTTTGAAATTCTTGCCAAAATACACCTTAACACTAAAGGCTTTTTAAACATTTATATAGAAACCAAATACATTAAAAACTTCTTAATGTATACACATATATGAAAGAAATATTACTGGAGTCATCTTTAAATAGGAGAGAAAAGTAACTCTTCTAGGTATCTTATGTCACCAAGTAACACCAACAGTACAAGGAATAAGTTATATCGTTGTCATTGGTCAAAGAGCTTCCATAGAAGTACTCATCGCAACATAACATAAGCTATTCCTAAGGTTTCTGGGTGCTCTCTACAACATGATGTTAAAGCCCTGTTGCTGAAGATAAAATTTACTTTTTGTTATCAAACATGAAGAAATTGAGCATGTACACAAGTCAACAGTTTACCTCTATTGACTTACAACCATGATGCTTCAAATACTGAAACCTATATCACCAACACACTTTCAAAATATACTGTGACAGTAGTGGCACAAAATGTAAGAGAATAATTGTCATGGCCCCTGATCTATTGATGTAAAGAGATACCAGGAACATGGAGAACTATAATAAAGAAACAGTTCATTGGGGACTTGCTTATGGTTTCAGAGGTTTAGTCCAATATCATCACGACAGAAAGCATGGCAGCATTCAAGCAGATGCTGGGACAGTAGCTGAGAACTATATCCCAATCCATAGGCAGAGAGAGAGAGAGAGAGAGAGAGAGAGAGAGAGAGAGAGAGAGAGAGAGAGAGAGACTCTAAGCTTGGCATGGGCTTTTAAAACCTCAAAACCCTACCCCCAGTGACATATTTTCTCCAACAAAGCTACAATTTCTAATTCCTTCAAATGGTATCACTCCCTGGTAACCAAGGATTCAAATCTATGAGCCTACAGAGGCCATTCATATTCAAACCACCACAATAACCAATCATTTTCACATTGTATTAAGGGCTACTCAACACAGTAGAACACATACATGACACTGCTCACGTGTCCACGAATCTAACATTAGTTTGGTTATGGACCCTCAAGGAAAAGCTACTCCTATTATTCTACTGAAGGAGCATAACAATAAAATGACTCCTGTTGGCATATTGCTATGACTGTAAATCAGAGAATTGTTTAACATTCATGGCAAGGATACTCTTCATCTTTCAGTAGATGATAATTAACACAAAGACCCACAATAGAAAAAGTGTCAAGAGTTAGAAGTTTTGGAGCACTCAGCTCTAACTGGGATGGTTTTATCTAAGCCCTTTCCTCAAGGCCCCGGGGTCTATGTGGTAGAAGAAGCACAAATGTTTTATTTATTTATTTATTTATTTATTTATTTATTTTACTAGATATTTTCTTTATTTCCATTTCAAATGTTATCCCCTTTCCTGGATTCCCCTCTGAAAACCTCCTATCCCCTCCCCATTCCTCTGCTCACCAACCCAAGCACTCCCATTCCTGGCCCTGGCATTCCCCTATACTGGGGCATAGAGCCTTCACAGGACCAAGGGCCTCTCCTCCCATTGTTGACTGACTAGGCCATCCTCTGCTACATATTCAGCTGGAGCCATGAGTCCCACCATGTGTTTTCTTTGATTGGTGGTTTAGTCCCTGTGAGCTCTGGGGGTACTGGTTAGTTCAGATTGTTGTTCCTCCTATGGGGCTGCAACCCCCTTCAGCTCCTGAGTCCTTTCTCTAGCTCCTTTCAGGACCCCCTGCCCAGTCCAGTGGATACCTATGAGCATTCAATTCTGTATTTGTCAGGCAATGGCAGCGCCTCTCAGGAGACAGCTATACAGGACTGGAGAGATGACTCAGCCGTTAGAAGCAGAAAGGTTTTAAATGCCAGAGGTGGCTGGTGACTCTAAGCAAACAACATCTTCCTGGTAGAGGACCAATGCCTATATAAACACACAGAGACAGTGACAACATGCATAAGACCTGCAAAGATTTAAACTAGCCCTGCTAAAGGGAAGTAGACACAAAATCCCATCCATAACCAAGAAATTATTATAATTGACACCTTCTGAAAAAGGAAAATTACTTTCTTCCAGTAGAGTGTCACTGTGCATATGAACCACACTCCAGGGCAGGTGTCCTACCTAGAAGAAATTGGCCAACCCAAAACAGAGTCGAAAAGTTTTTTACATGTCATTTTTTTTTTTGATAATTTTGACTATTTTTAATTTTTTAAAATTTGTTTTGATTTTCACTAGTCTTGTTTTGGAGAGTGAGTGTGAGAAAGAACTTGATGTTGTATGGGGTACAATGGTAGAGAGAATCTCGGAGGAGCTAGGGAAGAGGACCAAACCATCAAAAGGTACTTGAAAAAAATTAAAAATGAGTTAACTAAACCCCTAATACTAGGAGAAATATAAATTTTGGAGATTTTATTACAAACATGAAAGAAAAGATGAGGAGATTTCATTCCATTCTAACATAATTTTCCAAAATGAAATCAATTACTAATTTTTTTGTCAATACATGATGTATACCTACTTTTGGCTCAAACTGAAAAAGACAAGGGAATGTTAAGAATAGTTCAAGCCTGAATATGCTACTTCTTCATGTTTCATTAGCATATAGCTAACTGAGCTAAGAGCATACAGTATTGAATTGATGTTTTTGATCAGGCATTAAATAATAATTCAGTCAAAGTTTCATACCAGGGAGAAATCATGGTAAACTAAAGTAATAGCACTCTCATATGCTTGGCCATGTGCTTTCAGGCTGTGCAAGTGTAAGGATTTCAGTTACTAAAGTACCTTTTATGCAACCACAAGAACATGAGGGCCTGGGTTCAGATCTCCAGCACTTACATAAACACAGGACCAGCAATTGGGAGCTACTTGGGAGCTGGTAGGTCCCAAGATCTTGCTGAACAGTCTAATGGATCAGTGAGCTCTAGAATCAAAGAGAGCCCTTCATCATAAATTACAGTGTAAGCAATCTAGGAAGAGATCCAATTTTGTCTAGCTTCCACAAGCATACCCCACCACAGAGAGAGAGAGAGAGAGAGAGAGAGAGAGAGAGAGAGAGAGAGAGAGAGAGAGAGAGAGAGATTATTTAAAGTTGAAATTTAACAAAAATTCAGTTAACTAAGATATTTTTCTATTTTTAGATTTACTGCCTGCTATAGAGACTTTTAATAGATATTCTTCAATTTTTACTCTACTATACAAAGTAAAACTTAGATTCTATAGCATGCCGGAATAAGGACTGATTCCTTAGGAAATATAGAAATGTTTAGGCCACTGCAGGGATTTAGTATAATTTAACATCATACCTATTTTTCACTGGAGCCTCAATAATATCATGAAATTATCTGAACTATAAAACAGCTTTAATTATGTTTTGGCTTTCATAAGAAACCTCTTAAACAAAGAATAAAAAAGAGCTGTAATGAAAAAGAAAACTGTGAGGAGAAAAAAAAAGGTTGTATTAGTTTTCTAAGGCCATTCAAATAAATTGGACCAACTGAGCATCTTCAACAACAAATGTTGCTCTAGCCTTCCATCCCTTGGAATGGTCCTTGGAGGTAGTAGTCAGAAGAATTGCTCCTGTCTAAAGAAAATGCAGGGACAAGGAGGGAGGGGCAGTTCAGGGACTGCCCCACCTGGGGGTCCATCCCATGTGCAGCCACCAAATCCAGACACTTGCTGATGCCTGCTGAGAAGTGCTTGCTGACAGGATCCTGATTTAGATGTCTCCTGAGAGGCTCTGTCACAACCTTAGGGATAGAGATGAGGATGCTGGCAGTCAAACATCAGATGGAGCATGGGAACCCCAATAAAGGACTTAGGGGAAGGATTGAAGGAGCTGAAGGGGTTTACAACCCCATGGGAGGAACAACAATATCAACCAACCAGACAGCTCAGAGCTCCCAGAGACTAAACCCCCAACCAAAGAATACACATGGACCTATGGCTCCAGCTGTATATGTGCCAGAGGATGACCTTGTCTGGCATCAATGGGAGGAGAAGCCTTGGGTCCTGTGAAGGCTTGATTCCTCAGGGTATGGCAATAATAGAGCTGTGGGGCAGGAGTGGGTGGGTGGGGGAGCACCCTTGTGGAGGCAGGGGAGGGGTGGTAGAGTGGGGGATTTTGGCTGGGAGTGGGGGGAAACCAGGAGGGGGATAATATTTGAAATGTAAATAAACAAAATAACCAATAAAGAAGAGGAAAGGAGAGGAAAGGAGGGGAGGGGAGATGAAGGGAGGGGAGTGGAGGAGAGCACAGGAGAGGAGAGGAGAAGAGAGGAGAGGGGAGGGGAGGGGAGGAGAGCACAGGAGAGGAGAGGAAGAGAAGAGGAGAGGAGAGGAGAGGAGAGGAGAGGAGAGGAGAGGAGAAAGGAGAGGAGGGGAGGGGAGGGGAGGGGAGGGGAGGGGAGGGGAGGAGAGGAGGGGGGAGGGGAGGGGAGGGGAGGAGAGGAGGGGGGAGAGGAGAGGAGGGGGAGAGGAGGAGAGGAAGAGGAGGGGAGGGGAGGAAAGGAGGGGGGAGGAGAGGAGGGGGGAGAGGAGAGGAGGGGGAGAGGAGGAGAGGAAGAGGAGGGGAGGGGAGGAAAGGAGGGGGGAGGAGAGGAGGGGGGAGGAGAGAAAAAAAGAAAAGAAGGAATGGAATCAAGGACACTGTTAGTCAGGTAAGGAGAGAATGTCTTTATATGCTCCACCCACATTCCCTTGGTCTATAACTGTTTGTGTTATGCAGCTGGCACCAGCTGACTGACTGCTCTGGTCCAGTGCTCTGTCTTTGTTGGTCTTTAGTTGTCAAGCAGGTTACCGAATTAGTAAATATGGAAGTGCAAGCTGCACATATATGAGCCATTGTGGACAGGACTGCTAGTCAGAACAAACTGTCTCACTCCTACAAACTCCATTCTAAACCACTTGCATTGCTGAGTACTTAAGACAAATAGGTTTGGTTTCACATGGGGCTTCTGTTTTTGGTTTACTTTGTTTTTTTTACCATTAACAGGGATTTCTGGTGTTTCTTTCTCTTCTTTTAAGGTTACTAATGGAATTTGGTTTAAGGAACTCATCCATTTGAATGCTTTATCACTAAATATAACCATATGAGTTAGACTGACCCATATAGCCCCATTGAAAATTATTGTTTAAAGCCCCATTTCATATGAAGTTTCTTGAGGAACTTGCAAATACATCTTGAGATGGGAATATTTGAATTTAGGGGGCATGTAGTTGAGCACATTTTAAGATCCAACTGCATATAGGCTCTTCCACCTTCTTGTTCTGATTTTAAAACAAATACATTGATTTACTTTTATGAATACCATGAATTAACATTTGGGATTTTTTTTTTTTGTATAGTAATGTCAGCCTTGTAGGTCAATGGGTTGTCTATTTACAGAATTTAAGTTATTTTATTTTTTATGGGTAGTCTTACTGTGGGTTGCAAATTCCTAGAAGTCTCTTAATTTGAGACAGTATTAATAAGACATAAAACTGAACAATGTGCTTGGTATCTAGGTCTTCTTTAAAATTCCACTAGAGCAAACTACCAGATTCAAAAAGTTTGCTTTGGTTCTTCTGACCCTATGGATAAAATTATTACAAAATATTCTTGGTTTGCTTTATTACAAAAATGTAACTGTGGTTACAGAAAGGTATGATATGGAAGTTTCTCAGAAACAATAAACTTAATTGATATTTCTGTATTTTGTACTTTTTCAGTTCATAAAGTTGAAGAGATTTGTATTCAGCTTGAAAAACTATCAAGACAGGACAGATCTAAGAAATTTAATCTTTTATAAATTGAGTTGTACAGAGAAGAAATTCTACTAAAATTGGAATTTTTGGGAGATCACTATACAGTATTAAAACATGACAAAGCTTTCTAGGAGAGGGATGACAATAAAAAATACTTACTGGAAATTCTAAGCATGTTCCATTATGTAAACCACTATATAAAGATAAAAGACAAGAAGAAGCTTAACTAGAAGATCCATGCCAAAAGAAGTAGAACTCACAATTCTAAGTTTCTCTAAATTTTAACTCACATAATTGTTTTGTTCATGTGTTTGTTATTATTTTGCTTTTTGATTTGAGAGAAAGAGGAGAACAGGGAGAGGGAAGGAGTTCAGAAAGGAGTTAGAATATAGGGGGCAGAGAAGGAGAGATGGAAGTGGGGGAAAGGAGGACAGAGAATGAGAGAACATGAAGTTCGATAGGAAGAGACGAATGGGGGACCTGGGAAGAGTTACAGAAGGGGAAGAACGCAGTCAAAATATAAAGTTTGAAAAAGATAAAATAAATGAAAATCATAAGAACAAAAAGAAAGAAATCTTTGTAGAATGCTCACAGCTTTAAGATGGACAAAATTAGAGCTGCCTAAGCATGGATTATTTTTACAAGATTTATTTGTTTCTATTAGTTGTAAATGAGGTGCTCTCTCTCTCTCTCTCTCTCTCTCTCTCTCTCTGTGTGTGTGTGTGTGTGTATGTGTGTGTGTGTGTGTGTGTGTGTGTGTGTGTGTGTGTGTTTGTGTGTGTTTGTGTGACTGGTACTTACAAAAGTCAAAGAAGCATATAAGATTTCCTTCAACTGGAATTAACAATGGTTATCAAACATTATGAGGGTGCTTGGAATGGAACCTGGCTCCTCTTTAAGTGAAGTAACTGCTTTTCTTTTTTAATTAGGTATTTATTTCATTTACATTTCCAATGCTATCCCAAAAGTCCCCCACACGCTCCCCCACCCACTCCCCACCCACCCACTCCCTCATCCACCCACTCCCACTTCTTGGCCTTGGCGTTCCCCCGTACTGAGGCAGATAAAGTTTGCACGACCAATGGGCCTCTCTTTCCACTGATGGCCAACTAGGCCATCTTCTGATACATATGCATCTAGAGACATGAGCTCTGGGGAGTACTGGGTAGTTCATATTTTTGTTCCACCTATAAGGTTGCAGATCCCTTTAGCTCCTTGGTTACTTTCTCTAGCTCCTACATTGGGGGCCCTGTGATCCATCCAATAGCTGACTGTGAGCACCCACTTCTGTGTTTGCTAGGCCCCGGCATAGCCTCACAAGAGACAGCTATATCTGGGTCCTTTCAGCAAAATCTTGCTAGTTTATGCAATGATGTCAGTGTTTGGAAGCTGATTATGGGATTGATCCCCGGATATGGCAGTCTCTAGATGGTCCATCCTTTTGTCTCAGCTCCAAATTGTGTCTCTGTTACTCCTTCCATGGGTGTTTTGTTCCCAATTCTAAGAAGGGGCAAAGTGTCCACACTTTGGTCTTCATTCTTCATGTGTTTAGCAAATTGTATCTTATATCTTGGGTATTCTAAGTTTCTGGGCTAATATCCACTTATCAGTGAGTACATATTGTGTAAGTTCTTTTGTGATTGGGTTACCTCACCCAGGATGATGCCCTCCAGGTCCATCCATTTGCCTAGGAATTTCATAAATCCATTCTTTTTAATAGCTGAATAGTACTCCATTGTGTAAATGTACCACATTTTCTATATCCATTCCTCTGTTCAGGGGCATCTGGGTTCTTTCCAGCTTCTGGCTATTATAAATGAAGTAACTATTCTTAAAGAATAAGCTGCTACTACAGATGTTGTACAAAATTTTTAGCTAACAAGTCTTAAGCATCATCATCATCAACAACAACAACAACAGCAGCAGCAATAATAATCAGAAAACATAAAGTAAAACAGTATACTTTCTTTACCTTGGTTTATGCAATGTAAATTCTATATTTTATCATTTGTCAAGTTAATGGCATTAGTCCAATTAGTTTCTCATCTAATCAGAGGACCATTGAGACTAAATAGTTCGTTATATGCACATAGCAACTTTCTTCCCTATTATCTACCCCAATCCCACATAAAATACACAATCATAAAAGATACTATGAAGATTACATTTACATAACTGACAACTTATTGGTGAACCGCAGAGGAATAATTTAAGGGTAAGAATGAAGAAAATATGTGAAACAAAGATATTTGAACTTTAAGACTTAAAACATAAAGCAGATCATACTCATGTTTTAAAAGTGTTTTATATATTCTCTTCCACAACAGTGAGCTTTGGACAAAATAGACTAATATCATAGAAGTTTTGAAGGAAAGACAGAACAATAAATATATGGGTAGTAAAGTTCTATTTCAAAAAGACAATTAAAAAATCAACATTGTCTAGCAAAGCCCCAACACTGAAAGTAGAGTTATGGTTAATAATCTACTTGATGACAAACTATATTAGACTAATAGATTAATCAATGTAAGAAAGCCAAGAACAGAAATGCAGTGATGAATGGATACCCCAACAGGCCTGAAAAGCAAGATAATGACCTGAAATCCCATCTCATGAAGATGATATTGGCTTTTAAGGAGGGAGAAAAAACAACTCCCTTAAACAAATACAGGTAAACAGTTAGAAGCCCTGAAGAAGAAACAAATAAATCCCTTAAAGAAATATAAAAAAATACAATCAATCAGGTGACGGAATTGAACAAAACAGTCAAATAAATAAATATGGAAATAGATACAATAAAGAAATCACTAGTGGAGACAACCTTAGAGATGGACAACTTAGGAAAGAGATCAGGACCTACTGATGCAAGCATGACCAACAGAATACAAAAGATAAAAGAGAGAATCTTGGGCATAGAAAATACTGTAGAAAATATTGACATATCAGTTAAAGAAAATACAATGTGCAAAAAATCTCCTAACCAAAAAAATTTCCAGAATATTCAAGACACAATAAAAATATCAAACCTAAGAATAAGAGGAATGGAAGAGGATAAAGAATCTCAGCTCAAAGGGCAAAAAAATATCCTTCAACAAAAACAGAAGAAAACTTTCCTAAGCTATAGAAAGAGATGCCCATAAATGTACATGAAGTCTGCAGACATACAAATAGATTGAACCAAAACAGAAAATCCTCTCATCACAAAATAATCAAAGCACTAAATGCACAGAACAACGAAAGAATAATAAAAAACTGTAAGGGGAAAAGGCCAAGTAAAATATAGACATAGACCTGTAAGAATTGCACCAGACTTCTCAATAGAGACACTATAAGCCAGAAAATCCTGAACAGATATCTTCAAGACCCTAAGAGAACACAAATGCCACCCCAGGATACTAAACAAAACTCTTAAACAACATAGATGGAGAAACCAAGATATTCCATGACAAAACCAAGTTCTAGCCAGAGCAAGTAGACAACAAAAGGAGATCAAGGGGATATAAATTGGAAAGGAAAAAGTCAAAGTATTATTATTTGCAGATGATATAATGGTATATATAAATGACCCACAAAATTCTACCAGAGGACACCTGCAGCTGATAAACAACATCAGCAAAGTAGCAGGATATAAAATTAACTCAAACAAATAAGTAGCTTTTCTTTACACAAATAATAAATAGACTGAGAAATAAATTAGTGAAACAACACCCATCATAATAGCCACAAATATTATAAAATAACTTGGTGGAACTCTTACCAAGCTAGTGAAAGATCTGCACAACAAAATCTTTAAATCCCTGAAAAAAGAAATTAAATAAGGCCTCAGAAGGTGTAAAGATCTCCCATGCTCATGGATTAGTGGAAAATTTCCATCTTACCAAAAGCAATCTGCAAATTCAATGCAATCCCCATCAAAATTTCAATACAATTCTTCACAGACATTGAAAGAGCGATTCTCGACTGCATATGAAAAATAAAACAAAACAAACAAATTAAAACAAAAAACAGGATCAAACAAAACAATTCTGAACTACGAAAGAACTTCTAGGGGAATCACTATCTCTGACCTTAAATTGTACTACAAAGCAATAGTGATAAAACCTCACGGTATTGGTAGAGAAACAGACAGTTGATGAGTGGAATAGAATCGAAGACACAGAAGTAAACCTACATACCTATGGACATATGATATCTGACAAAGAAGTCAAAACATACAAGGGAAAAAGGAAAGCATCTCATGAAGAGTCTTGAACTTATTGACACAAGGGAAAATTTCCTGAACAGAACACAATTGCTCAGGCTCTAACATCAAGAACTAATAAATGGAACCTCATGAAACTGAAAAGCTTCTGGAAGGCAAAAGACACAGTCAATAGGACGAATCAGCAACCTACAGATGGGAAAACAATTTGCATTAGCCCTACATCTGACAGAGGGTTAATAACCAAATATATAAAGAACACAAGAGGTTAACCTCCCAAAATCCAAATATCCCAATTAAAAATGTGGTACAGAGCTAAACCAAGAATTCATAACAGAAGAATCTCAAAGGGCTAAGAAGCACTTAAAGAAATGTCCATCGTCCTTAATCATTGAGAAATGCAAATCAAAACAACCCTGAGAGTCTACCTCACACCAATCAGAATGACTAAGATCAAAAACTCAAGTGATACTACATGCTGTCAAGGATGTGTAGAAAGAGGAACACTCCTCCATTGCTGGTGAGATTGCAGGAGGTTCCTCAGAAAAATTTGAAATAGTTCTACCTGAAAATCAGGCTATACCATCCACTCTTGGGCATATACCCAGAAGATGCACCACTGTAACACAAGGACACATGCTCTATCATGTTCATCGCAGCCTTATTTGTAATAGCCAGAAGCTAGAAACAATCCAGATATCCCTCAACTGCAGAATGGATACAGAAAATTTGGTTCATTTACACAATGGAATGCTATTCAGCTATTAAAAACCAGGAAATCATGAGTTTTACAGGCAAATAGATGGAAATATCATCCTGAGTGAGGTAACTCAGACTCAAAAGGACATACATGGTATATACTCACTAGTGGATATAGTGGATATTTGCCAAAAAGTACAGAATACCTAGGATACAAAGCACAAACAGTAAGAAATGTAACAAATTTTAAGGATGGAGTAAGGAGGCTCCAATTCCACTTAGTGTGGGGACATAAAATACTCAATGGAGGCACAGGGAGGGAGGGATTTGAGTGGGAGATGGGAGAGATAGGAGAAAATATGAACAGGATCAGGTATGGGGCAGGGGGGAGAGCAGAAGAAAAGCCCACAGGGCAAAAAGAATGAATTGAGATAAGGAGTTTTATAGATGGGGTGGAGGTGTCTAGAAAGTACCAGAGGCCTAGGAGTTGAGAGACTCCAAGGACTCAATGGTGGTGACCTTAGCCAAAATTCCCAACATTAGAAAGAGGGAAGTTGAAGTGTCCACCTCCAGTAAATAGACAGGATCTCAAGTAGAGAGAGGGTTACTAACCCACAGTCCAAATTTCTGACCCAGAACTCTTCCTATCTAAAAGAACATCATGGCCAGAAATGGAGAAGAGACTGAAGGAAAGGTGATCCAATGACAGGTCCATCTTGGGATCCATCTCATGGGAATGCATGAAGATCTCACACTGATGCGATGATTTGCTTTTAGATTGGAGCTTGGCATGGATATCCTTTCAGAGGTCCTACCAGGAGCTGATTGAGACAAAAGCTGATATTTACACCCAACATTTTAACTGATATTGGGGACCCCAGTGGTTGAATTAGGGGAAGGACTGAAGAGGCTGAAGGGGAGAGCCAATCCATGAAAATACCAGCAGTCTCAACTAACCTGGACCCCAGGGAGCTCTCAGGGACTGAGCCACCTATAAAGAGTATATGTGAGCCAGTTCATGCCTCCTGGCACAAATATAGCAGAGGTCTGCATGGTCAGGCCTTAGTGGAAGAAGAAGTGCTCAATCTTGGAGAGACTTGAGGCCCCAGGGAAAGGAGGGAGCAGGGAGGGGTGTTGAGCACACTCTCAGAGGCAAGGGGAAAGAGGAAAGAGGTGAGGAACTATGGGAGAGGAAACTGGGGGAGGGGCAATGGCAGGAATGTAAATAAATAAATAAATAAATAAATAAAATTGAAAATACTGCAGAAGAAATGGCCAAACAAAATAGTAAATCTAAAAACCTTTTGACACAAAACATCCTGAAAATATAGGACACTATGAAAAGAACATTCTTGAGAATAATATGTATAGACTAGAAAAATAAACCAAAGTCATAGGTCCAGGAAATGTTTGAAATGATATCAAAGAAGAAGATTTTCATAACCTAGAGAAGTAGATGCCTAAAAATGTACAAGAAGCATACAGAACACCAAAAGATTGGACCATTAAAAAAAGTCCCTGGGAACAATAACTTGACACTAAACACACAGAACAAAGAAATAATATTTAAAGGTATGAGGAAAAAATACCAAGTAACATATAAAGGCGAATCTATAAGAAATACATCTGACTTCTCAGTGGAGACTCTAAAAGCCAGAAGAGCCTGGAAATATGTGCTGCAGACTTAGAAAGTAAAAATTACAGCTTACAATACTCTGAAAAACTTTTAATCATCATAGATTTGGAAAATAAGATATGTCACGATGAAAGTCAAATTTAAACAACATATATCTCTAAATTCATCCATACAGAAGGTATTGGGAGAAAAGCTGTAATGCAAGGAAATTAAATATACCCATTAAAACAGAGGAAACAAATCACAAACCAGTAAGCTGAAAGAAGGGAAACAAATATACAACAACAACAATAACAATAAGGACAAAATATTAGGAATTAGCAATCATTGATCATAATTATGTCTCAATATCAGTGGTCTCAGTTTCCCAATTAAAAGACACTGACGAAAAGAATGGATGTAAAAACATAATCAGTCTTTCTGTTGCATGCAAGAAACACATCTCAATATCAAAGATATAACTAACTTCAGAGTAATGGGTTGGAAAATGATTTCCTAAGCAAGCTGGTGTAGCCATTCTAATAATTAACAATTATAGACTTTAAATCAAAGTTAATCAACAGAAACTGGGATTGACACTTCATACTCATCAAAGAAATGTCCACCAAGAAAATATTTCCATTCTTAACTAACAACTATGCCCCAAATACATGGGCACCAAAAGAAACATTACTAAAGTTTAAACACATGTTAACATTGATACTGGAAGACTTCATTACCAATTCACTACAACAGTAAATCATCTATATAAAAACTAAACAGAAATATTGCCGCTAACACACATTATAAACCAAATGGACCTGACAAATATTTACAGAATATCTGAAAAACAAAAGAATAAATCTTCTTCTTAGGACTTCACTGAACACTCTACAAAATTAAGACTGTACTTGATCATAAAGCAAGACTCAACAATATATAAGAAAATTGAAATAATCCCATAGCTTTAAAAACAGTCCATGCTAACTAACACCTGCTACTTGCTGCCAACATGGTCTCCCCATCCCCACAGCTATCCCCAAGCTGTGGAATGCCCAGTTTCCTATGGTTCCCTGCTGCAGAACCTCTCCTATCTTACCAGGTCATCTGCCTCCTAGCAGGCAGATGACCTAGCCCTGCCTCTAAACCTCTAGCCCTATTAAATGAAGACTCTCAAAGCTTGTAATCATTCAGACTTATAGCAGTAAATTCTCAGTCCCGAAAACATCCACACAAAGAACTCAAAACTCAGTTGATATTGATACAAGCTGCCAACCTAGATTGGATAAATTGCCCTATTTTATTATGTTGTTCTTACATGATATTCATAGATAGCTGTGGCTATTAAAGGTCACATGGATCTTGTGTGTCTTCTTCCTCCATCTTTCTCTGTCCTTCTTTCTGTATGTCTACTATCTCCCTTTCTCTAAAACTCTAGCCCTGTCTTCTTTTTCCATTGCCCTGTCACAGTCTCTAGTCTTAAATTTTACTTGAACTCACCTGCTTACTGACCACATTCTACATAACCCCCCCCCCATATTATCAGACTATCACAGATTAAAGCTGGATTTCAAAAATAAGAGAAACAACAGAAGGCCTACTAATTTGTGAAAAGTGAACAACTTTCTAATAAATAAAAACTGAATCAATACAGAAATAAAGAAATTAAAGACTTTCTAGTATTCAACTAAAATAAATGCACAACATAATAAAACAGGACATAATGAAAGTGGTGCTAAGAACAAAGCTCATAGCACTGGTAATTAAAATCAAACTCCACCATGGCCAGATAGCTTCTGGGCTTTGCACAATATGGGAGACTTCCTTCATTAGCAGGGCTTCTCCTTCTCTGTCTTTGTGGAATTCTGAGCCCTTAAGTATACCTCTACCTGAGGAATGTTCCATAGCCTCAATTAGATTACATGATCAAATTATTTTTTCCTGATGAAATCTGTTTAGCAAGCACCTGAGATTCCTGAAATGCTTCTCTATGTTAATGAAGCATCCCACAAACTTTCCAGACAATGACTTTTGCCCATCCTGGATATTCCTACTCACGTTCCTCCAAAACTTTTAAGCCTCCATCTCTCTAAATAAAGTTGATCTGCCTCCTGGTATATGGCAAGGGCACAAAGCCCTTGACCCTGGCTTCTAAGATTAAGTGAACTTTAGTTAGAGCTCTTTTTGATCCCAGTTGTTAACAATGAATTCTATCCCAGGTGGTTCCTGTTAGACCTTCTGTGTTTGTATTCCTCTGTTTTGTGTAAGAATCCAGGAACCTTGCTGGTGTGTCACCCAACTTCCCTATTTTCTTCTGTATAAAAAGTTTGATGCTCGATTTGACAAATTACATTCAGATTCTACACAACCTCTCTTGTGTGCATCTGTCTGTTATTCCATCCAATGCTTTGCCCACCTGCCCCAGAGACCCATTCCACGCAGACAAAGGGATCCAGAGGGTCTCTGGTATCTGGTCCTGGTGTGGTCATTCACTGTATGTACTCACAGGACTTCCAACACCTCCTGCTTGACATCTCTGCTCCCACTGTTTGCATAGTCTGAACTGCCCAACAATCCACGGGGGCAGGGAGACCAGCAAACACACCATGCCTTCTTAAAGAAGTTTGAGAGATCTCGGGATGGATCCCTGGATATGGCAGTCTCTAGATGGTCCATCCTTTTGTCACAGCTCCAAACTTTGTCACTGTAACTCCTTCCATGGGTATTTTGTTCCCAATTCTAAGAAGGGGCACAGTGTCCACACTTTGGTCTTCATTCTTCTTGAGTTTCATGCGTTTCACAAATTGTATCTTATATCTTGGGTATCCTAAGTTTTGGGCTAATATCCACTTATCAGTGAGTACATATTGTGTGAGTTCCTTTGTGATTGTGTTATCTCTTGACTCTAGCTGCATATGTATCAAAAGATGGCCTAGTCGGCCATCACTGGAAAGAGAGGCCCATTGGACATGCAAACTTTATATGCCCCAGTACAGGGGAACGCCAGGGCCAAAAAAATGGGAATGGGTGGGTAGGGAAGTGGGGGGAGGTATGGGGGACTTTTGGGATAGCATTGGAAATGTAATTGAGGAAAATACGTAATAAAAAATATTAAAAAAAAACCCTCCATTAAAAAAAAGAAATTTGAGAGATATCAAACTATCAACTTAACAGCATGCCTGAGAGCTCTAGAACAAAATGAAGCAAGTGCACACAAGAGGAGTAGATGGTAAGAAATAATTAAATGGAGGGTATAGCAAGGGCATCCTGTATTTTATGACTAATAACCACTCATAAGTGTACAAACCATGTATGTCCTTTTGGGATAAGGTTATCTCACTCAGGATGATATTCTCAAGATCCACCCATTTGAATGCAAAATTCATGATGTTTTTTGTTTTTAATAGCTGTTCAGTATTCCATTGTGTAGATGTACCACATGTTTTTCGTCCATTTGTCAGTTGAGGGACATCTAGGTTGTTTCCAGTTCCTGGCTGTTACAAATAAAGTAACTATGAACATAATTGAGCAAGTGTGTTTTTGGAATGGTAGAGCATCTTTTGAGTATATGTTTAGGAGTTGTATACCTGTTTCTTGAGTCAGAACTATTCCCAGGCTTCTGAGGAACTACCAAATTGATTTCCAAATTCGTTGTACTAGTTTTCACTTTCACTAGCAATGGAAGATTGTTCTCCCCTGTGCAGAAAGTTCTTAATACATGGTATGCATGAAATATATGTTAGTTATTCCTTTACCTAACCATAGTATACCAGCAAAGGGATTATTTTACTTAAACAACAATTTGTCAAATTGTAATTTTAAGTGGTACTGATATATATTTCCAACATCTAATGAAAATATCAGTAATTATTATAATGAGCATTGTTTTAAAGATTAAAAAATCATTTAATTTCTTCACATGCTAAAGAACCACCTTGGCTAAATGATTTTTCAGTGCTACCACATTATAACCAGTCTTCATTACATGCCTTTGGTAGGTAAAGTGGTATACTAAGCACGGGAAAAAGAGTGATCAACCCACCAGAGTTCTGGATAGATTACTCATGAACAGGTAAATTTATAAGTGAAAAAAATATAGAATTTCTAATATCCTTATTACCATATTTAATATATTCTATTGGTTATTATCAAAAGGCTAACATTTTAAAGTAAGCTCATTTATATCATTCTCTAAATTGAGGGATACAGTATTCAGTCATTATATATTGAAAGCTTCCATAGTTGTTGATATTTGATACTAGTACAAATAGGATATCAAGTCTGTATGTATTCCATGTTGTTTTTACAACACTCCTATGAGACCATTCTACAGAGAAAATACTTGTAACATCAAGATATTCTCATTAATTGATCTCAAGCCCATAACCTCCTAGTAGAAATCACTGTACACACTTACAATGACTTAATCACTTTTTGACAGATTCTCTTAGTGTTTCAAAATTTAATAAAGTATTTTAATTAAGGCAATGCATTTCTTTAGTAAAAGGGCATTATGATACATTGAGTCTGAAAATAATAAATTACTAAATTTATAATGTCAAACATAAAAAGATCTAATAATCAACACATTCCCAGGAACTTATCTGTTCAATAATGAATACAAATTATTACCTAATAAAGTCCTATGAGGACTAAATTTTTAAATTATCTAAAAATAGCTAGTACTTTAGATAAAATGATAAAACTTAAGCTGAATATTTGCAAACGCTTGCAAATATAGTAAAACAATTATGTTTTAAATATTTCTCATTACTTAATATCAATAATTGGATAGTTTTATATAACACATAATTCATATAAATGCCTTTTCATAGTTATAGCAGTTTACATAATCATAATATTTCACCATATTCTTATATAGTAACGGATAATATTAAATAAAGTTTACAGACTAATTCTGAAGCAATAAAATAAGTTAGCTACTGAGAAAACCTTTGTCAATGACTATGATAATGGGTCTAAAGCCAAAATCTAACTTGAGCCAATAGAAGATATGTTATTTGTAGTGATCACTTAAAAGCTCCAAGAATTATGTGAAATAGTAAACACTAAAGTAGTTAAATGAGCACAGATGGTAGACTAGATATATCCAAAAGTAGAATGACTAATCATACTGTATAAATATTGTTAGAATAAAATATTTTACTCTTTTACTTATACTGATTTTAATCTAACAAATTGCAAATTAGCAAAAAATATTACTAGAAAGAATGCTAAATTAAAGGCAGTTAAATTTCTTTTCTAGCCTTGAACTCCCTTTGCTATTTGGGCTAGTTTCCACCTTGCAGCCATTATCCTTCTTCATTCTCCCAGGTTCTGGCATTGTGCCTGTCACTATACATAGCTTAAAGAAGATCTTCTTTAGATATTGTTCACCCAAAAGGAGAGAAGAGATTCAGAATCTACAAACAAAAGCAATACAAATAAACTGACTTTGAAGCAATTTTATTGTTACCTTAAGGGAAATGTTTTTGTAGCAATGACCATTTTTACCAAAACCAAAATCAACTAGACAAGGTAATCATTGACTCTTGCAAGCTTTTGATGGGAATTCAGATAAAGAGTTTTTGAAACTCAATTTTACAAATGTAAATAAATGTATTGATGCATTCATTATGAGTCAGATCCATGGAAGTTTTCCCTTTATAACTTAACATGGAAATACAAATAGACATTCCTCCTGGGGGAGGAGGGGAATGTTTATTAAAATTGTATTAAAACTTTACTAAGTATGAAAAATGAATTATAAGGATCAATTAGCTAAATTAATTATAATAAAGCCATGGATCTCAAGAACGTGTTGACAAATGAGACAATTAGGTATATAATTATGTATATTGTCAGTTGGGTCTACTTGGGGAACAGCTGACAGAGGTGAGTGGTACCCAGACCCTTGACCTCCATTGTCTAGCTTTAGGCTTGTCCTTTTGTACCAAGGATCCCTGTAGGAACCCAGGAGTGCCCTGTGTCCATGTGGAGGTCTCTGGGACCCCAAGACTAACCAGCTTGTAACCCTATCCCACCAATGCCTTTCAAGTTGGGTCTGCCTGGGGCACAGCTGGGAGAGGTGAGTTAAGTAGAGTCCCCTGACCTCCACTATCTGGCACTGGGTTTGGCATGGTGTCCAGAAGAGCCTTGCAAGGATCCCAAGACCAGCCTGCTTCCCAGTAGAGGACTGCTGGGACTCCAAGATCTACCAGTTTGAAACATTGCCCCACCAATATCTTGCCACTGTAGTCTGCTTAAGCATTCAGAGTTGGGTAACATGATCTCCACTGTCTGTCCCCTTGCTTCCCTGGCCTACCAGAGAAGTCCTGCTGCCATATAGATCATCCAAGTAACACCAGGTAAAACCAAAAGACTTAAAGGACAGCCTAAGAATCAGGGCACAGGTATCCTGCTACAGCAAGCTCTGGGTATAGCAAAATTGAAGTACACAAATATGATCTTAAATCCAATCTTAGAAAGATGATAGAGGCCTTTGAAGTGAAAATGAATAAATCTCTAAAAGAAATACAGGAAAATACACTTAAAAAATTAAAGGCATTAAAAAACAAAGCAAACAAATATAAACAAACACAGTAATATACAATCATACAGGTGAAGGATAAGAATAAAACTATCCAAAACCTGAAAATGGAAATAGAAACAATAAAGAAAACACAAACTGAGTCAATGCTGGAGATGGAAAACCTAGGAAAAGGAACAGGAACTAAGGACATAAGCATTACCAATGAAATATCAGAGATAGAAGAGAGAATATTAGAAATCAATATAGCAGTCAGAGAAAATGCAAAATTTAAAAAAAAATTCATGGCAAAAAACATCCAGATGATTTTGGCCACTATGAATATTTCAAACCCAGAATACATCTTCAACAGAATCATAAAAAATTTTTTCTCTAATTTAAAGAAAGAGATGCTTATATATGTACAAGATGTTTACATAATACCAATCAGATTAGACCATAAAAATTTCTCCCATTACATAATAATGAAAACAATAAATGTATAAAACAAAAAAGAATATTAACAGCTATAAGAGAAAAAAAAACAAGTAACATATAAAGATAGACATATCAGAATTATACTTGATTTTACAATTTCCCAACTGAGAAACAACATAGGTGTCCCTCAACTGAAGAAGGGATGAAGAAAATATGGCTCATGTGTACAATGGAATACTACTTAGTTATTAAAAACAAGGAAATCATGAATTTCATATGCAAATGGGTAGAACTAGAAAATAGCATCTTGAGTGAGGTAACCTAGACCCAATAGGCCTGCATTCACTTAGAAGTGGATATTAGCCTTTAAGTACAGGATACCCTTGCTATAATCAACAGGCCCAAGAAGGCAAATAACAAGGAAAGTCCAAGGAAGTATGGTTGAATCTTTCTCAGAAGGGGAAATAAAATAGATATATAGGCTGAAGGAAGGGAACTGGGTAGGAGAGGGGTTGGAGAGGGGATCTGGGCAGGGGATCAAATATAAGGATAACATGGAAGAAAAAAGGGGGAATTGGTAGTTGTGGGGGTGCAATCTTTTGGATGTACCGGTGACCTGAGAAGTTTGGAGCCCTCAGAGTATCTATGGGGAAAATTCCAGCTAAGACTCCTAGAAGTGGGGAAATTGTTCTGGAAGTGGCCACTTCTTGTAGCCAGGCAGGACTCCAAGTAGAGGGATAATTACAGCAACTTACCCAAAGACCTTCCACCCAAAATGTATCCTGCCTATAAGATGTGAAGGAACAAAGACAGCAGAAACAGATGGAATGGACAACAAATGACTGCCCCAAATTGAGACCCATCTCATAGGGAAGAACCAATCCTTGATGCTATTAATGATATTCTGTTATGCTTGCAGACAAGAGCCTAGTATAACTGTCCCCTGAGAAGCTCTACGATGTAGTCAATAGAAATAGATGCAGAAACCAAACACTAACTGGAGCTCTAGGAGTCTTATGGAAGAATTGGGGAAAAAGGAACCCAGAAAAGACAGGTACTTCATAGGAAGACAAACAAAGTCAACTAACCTGGATGCCTGGGGGCTCCCAGAGACTGAGCCACCAACCAAAGAGCAAGCATGGACTGGTCATAGGCCTCCTACACATATATAGGTCGTAGGTGAGCAGCTTGTTCTCCATGTTGCTCCCCCAATGAGAGAAGTGGGGGCTGTTCCTTAAACTGTTGCCTGCCTGTCTGTGGATCCTGTTCCCTTTAATGGACCTTCTTGTCTGGCCTCAGTGGGAGAGAGTGTTTCTATTCCTGCAATGATTTGACTGTGATGTTTGAGGTAGACGGTGGGAGGATGGTAGGTAAAAGGTTCTTCCCCTTCTCAAAGAAGAAGACAAGGGGGGAATAGGGGGAGGTCATGCATGAGGAGGTAAAAGAAGAGGGAGGCTGATATTAGGATATAAAGTGAATTTAATGAGAGAAATAAAATAAATTTCCAAAGAAAAGTATGTATTTTACTTATTATAATATGTGAAGTTAGCTCTCATATATAATTTTTAAAGCAATTTATACAAATAAATGTCTAATATAGTTTTACATTATTAACATGCATAAAACCTCATCAATATAAGCTATGTTCTGAAGGATGGTGCTGCCAAATCGTGTATATTGAAACTAAACTCTATAAACCTATAGTGTTGTGACGTAAGGCCTTCAGTATGTGATAAGAAAATGTGGTAACAGATTAATGCTTTTAACTGGATTGTAAAAATGGATTGATGGAAAGTATGTGGCAGAATCACTAACCAAGTAATAATTGTCATAATTTCCCAAATTGATAAATCATGAACCCCAACATAAATAATAAAATATCTTCAAACTACAAAAAGTGTCAATACAAACATAGATACACATCATAATGAAGACTGCCACACCCATGATGAAGAGCAGCAATGTTGGGTATTCAATCAAAGTGGAGAAGAGAGAATAAAACATTGAAATTCATTAAGTCAATAAATTGACAGCAAAAAATAAAACAATATTTTAATAATAAATCTATAACATTATTCAGCAATGTGGAAAAATAAAGACAGTCTATTAAAAAAAACAGCATAGAAAGGGATGGCTTGAAGTTTCACACTTAAAAGTAAAATCTCTATCAAGGTTTTAGCAGGTAACAGCAACTGTCATCATTATTTAGGGATGTTAATGGACATGTCATTTCCATCAGTTTCTGGCCAAGATAACGTGACAAAATATGGCAAGTCAGTTGTACAGAAACTCTTGAATTGATGCTTCTTAACGCTGAAGCATTCACATCAAACAGACTGTAGGCCAAATACCAACTGTTGCAAACAAGGGCTTTGAAAAAAGTAGTCCTCTCACATAAACTTGGGTGAAAACAGATATTGCATTCTAACTGTAAAAACTTACAGTAATATAAGCTAAAGGTAAGTATGTGAGTAACCTGCAAAGCAATATTCCAAATTTAATTTTATATTCAAATGAAATATGCACATATGCATACATATTGAAATGTATATTCATAATAGTGTATTATAGAGAAAATTAGAATAAATGTTAGAAGGGATAAATAAGATACAATTTATTTATAGGGCTTAATGAGATACAGTTCTATACCATGAAATATTTTATCACATATTGTAGGTTGTTTTATATTTTATATTATTATACATATTAAAACCTAAAGAACTAACAAGTTTATTATAAATGAGGAAGTCTTTTCAGTGTGACAACAAAAAATGACACTAACATGAGAAATTAAAAAAATAGTACATTCATAGATCCCAGCAAATTAAGGAACATTGCCTCCCACAGCAAGAAGTTGCCAAGAAAGCAGTTCAACCAAGTGTCTGGTGAGGCCAAAAAGAATTCAAGCCGTTATTCTATTCAACATACAGGCTGGAGGTATGGGGCCTTACACTAGTGCACTTGATTGCTATTAAGCCATATTAAAGAGAGAGCAAGGTGGGGGAGCTTGTGTTTGAGATCACCCTTCCACACTGATGTTCCCAAAACTTACTCAAATTAGCCTGTTTGTTGATGAGATTTAAATTTGAATATTTATAATACAATAATAGATTTGTCATCAATAGTTTATTGAATAATAAAAATATAAAGTTAAGTATAACAAAGTATGCAAATTATTTGAAATGTGAAAGACCTTAAAATGTGAAAAACGAGACCATTCAATTTGGAAAGGAAGGGGAGCAGGAAAAGAGGGGGGAAGAGAGGGAAAGAGAAAGTGAGAAGCAGGGTGAGAAAGAATGGCAGAATGAACACAGTCTGTCTTCCAGGAGTCATTTACATAAGGAACATAAAGACAATAATGTGAAATGTCTCACAAAGGCTTGGCAAAACAAATGAGATAACATTGCTTACATCTTTTTTTTATTAGATATTTTCTTCATTTACATTTCAATGCTATCCCAAAAGTCCCCTATACCTCCCCCCCCCCTTACCCTCCCCACCGCCCTGCTCCCCAACCCACCCACTCCCACTTCCTGGCCCTGGCATTCCCCTATACTGGGGCATTTAATCTTTGCAAGACCAAGGGCCTCTCATCTCATGATGGCCAACTAGGCCATTCTCTGCTACATATGCAACTAGAGACACAAGACTGCTTACATCTTAATATTAACAACAAAAGATATCACTTCTTACCTTAGAGCAAGAGAAGCAATTGGAAAAGGGTGTTAGTGAGTTCCATGCCAACTGTACTCCTGGGACAGTGGGAGCTGGTGAATGAAAAGGGAATTGTGGTTTACCCAACCAAGACAATGAGGGTGCTGTTCACTGAAAAAGGCAGTACTATAGAAACACTACAAACTCTGCTTTGCAGAAATTCAAGTCTGCATTGTAACTTTGGCAGTACTCTATGGGAAGCTACCAGTCAGACGAGAAAGCCTCTTAACTTGCATGGGCACGGCCAGTGACTGGTAGAAAGTCAGTAAATGTAGTTATTTGTGTTATAAAAATTACATTAAAAGTGTCACACATAACATAAATTAGATGAGAATTAACAAGTCAATATTTTCAAACATTGTATTGGCTTGAAATTTGTATGTATTAAAGTTCCCAGAAATACAAATACTATCAAGCATTTAAAAAAATCACCGAATGACAATGTACATGTGAAGCATTACAAAACCAAATTCAGTGCACAATGATGAGACTAATGTTTGACCTAGAGATTATGAACAGAACTAACATGAAAATTTAAATATAAACACTGCAGTTCAAGAGGAAGCCTAGGTACTAGTCTAACTCCTTGAGAGAGTAAATACTTCAGTTAATGCCTTGATTCAAATCACACAATCCTAAAGCAGCTCGGGTTTAAATATTTAACAATCAGCAGGTTTGGTGTTCATTTGTAATACCCAACAAAACTTCTGTCTAGTGTCACAGAACACACCGAAAGAAGATTCTTCTGATCTTGAATGTTATCACTTGATGACCCTAGGCCCTAGAACCAAAGTGATTTTTTGCATATTATGCCAAGTGTATTTTTTTCTACAAGCATTTATTGAAAACCCACTATTTACCATGATCTGTGGGAGGGATGTTGTAAAATGTTAAACATGATAGAACCTCTCATCTAAAACACAATTTAGCCTTCTAACTAATAGAAACAAGTACTTTTGTAGAACTTATAGGAAGACAATGTGAATGTATTCCCATATCTGGGGAAGAAAAATACTAAGAAGAAAAATATTTCGACTATTCAGGGCTAGTGTAGTCATATCAAATTTTCTTTCTTTCTTTCTTTCTTTCTTTCTTTCTTTCTTTCTTTCTTTCTTTCTTTCTTTCTTTCTTTCCTTCTTTCTCTTTCTTTCTTTTTTTTTTTTTTTTTTTGAAGCAAACCAGGCTTTATTAAGGAAAGTAGAGAACACAGTGAAGGGACAGGTATAGGCTTCTCAAGAGACAGAGACTAGCAAGGATTTAACAATATCTACAAAGAATTTTGAGGCCAGATCGGTCAAAGAACATGATCCCGTATCTAATATAAAATCTAAAATTAAAACATTGAATTAAAATATTCAAGTATACTTATTTTTTAATTCAAGAATTGTTTTTTAATTAATTCAAGAATGAGATTATAAGGTCTTTTATGAGTGTATTCTTCAGGTTTATGAATGAGCTAAGGGGTTGCTGAGAAGAGAAGTTTAAGTCAAAAAGGCCAAAGGAATTATTGCTGTACCTTAGATCAAAACCAAATTATGACCTTTTGATTGTCAACTCTGTTCACAACTTTTTTGAGACTTTTTTTTTTTTCAGAAAAAAGAAAACCCTCAGGTTTACAGACAACGAACAATCGGATATGGTTGAACTCAAAGGGCACTAACATTTTGTCCTTAAACATTAAACATGGTTCATTACTTGTTTTAACTCTCCAGTTTCATATATCTCTCAGGAAAAGTGACGTTGTCTCCCTGCAGGCAATCTTTACAATGTGGGTATATGAAGACTGCACCATTCCATTCTCCCATCCCCATAAGCTTTTCTTTTTTTTTTTCTTTTTTTTTTAATATTTTTATTACATATTTTCCTCAATTACGTTTCCAATGCTATCCCACAAGTCCCCCATAGCGCCCCCCACTTCCCTACCCACCCATTCCCATTCTTTTGGCCCTGGCATTCCCCTATATTGGGGCATATAAAGTTTGCAAGTCCAATGGGCCTCTCTTTCCATTGATGGCTGACTAGGCCATCTTTCGATACATATGCAGCTAGAGACAAGAGCTCCGGGGTTCTAGTTAGTACATCATGTTGTTCCAACAATAGGGTTGCAGATCCCTTTAGCTCCTTGGGTACTTACTCTAGCTTCTCCATTGGGAGCCCTGTGATACATCCAATAGCTGACTGTGAACATCCACTCCTGTGTTTGCTAGGCCCCAGCATCGTCTCACAAGAGACAGCTATATTTGGGTCCTTTCAGCAAAATCTTGCTAGTGTATGCAATGGTGTCAGCGTTTAGAAGTTGATTATGGGATGGATCCCTGGGTACGGCAGTCTCTAAATGGTCCATCCTTTCATCACCGCTACGAACTTTGTCTCTGTAACTCCTTCCCTGGGTGTTTTGTTCCCAATTCTGAGAAGGTGCACATTGTCCACACTTTGGTCTTCATTCTTCTTGAGTTTCATGCGTTTAGCAAATTGTATCTTAAATCTTGGGTATCCTAAGTTTTGGGCTAATATCCACTTATCAGTGAATACATATTGTGTGAGTTCTTTTGTGATTGTGTTACTTCACTCAAGATAATGCCCTCCAGGTCCATCCATTTGGCTAGGAATTTCATAAATTCATTCTTTTTAATAGCTGAGTAGTACTCTATTGTGTAAATGTACCATAATTTCTGTATCCATTCCTCTGTTGAGGGACATCTGGGTTCTTTCCAGCTTCTGGCTATTATAAATAGGGCTGCTATGAACATAGTGGAACATGTGTCCTTTTTACCGGTTGGGACATCTTCTGGATATATGCCCAGGAGAGGTATTGCTGGATCCTCCGGTAGTACTATGTCCAATTTTCTGAGGAACCGCCAGACTGATTTCCAGAGTGGTTGTACAAGCTTGCAATCCCACCAAAAATGGAGGAGTGTTCCTCTTTCTCCACATCCTCGCCAGCAACTGCTGTCACCTGAATTTTTGATCTTAGCCATTCTGACTGGTGTGAGGTGGAATCTCAGGGTTGTTTTGATTTGCATTTCCCTGATGATTAAGGATGTTGAACATTTTCTCAGGTGTTTCTCTGCCATTCGGTATTCCTCAGGCAAGAATTCTTTGTTCAGTTCTGAGCCCCATTTTTTAATCGGGTTATTTGACTTTCTGGAGTCCAGCTTCTTGAGTTCTTTATATATATTGGATATTAGTCCCTTATCTGATTTAGGATAGGTGAAGATCCTTTCCCAATCTGTTGGTGGTTTTTTTGTCTTATTGATGGTGTCTTTAGCCTTGCAGAAGCTTTGTAGTTTCATGAGGTCCCACTTGTCAATTCTCGATCTTACAGCACAAGCCATTACTGTTCGATTCAGGAATTTTTCCCCTGTGCCCATATCTTCAAGGCTTTTCCCCACTTTCTCCTCTATAAGTTTCAGTGTCTCTGGTTTTATGTGAAGTTCCTTGATCCACTTAGACTTGACCTTAGTACAAGGAGATAGGAATGGAACGATTCGCATTCTTCTACATGTTAACAACCAGTTGTGCCAGCACCATTTGTTGAAAATGCTGTCTTTCTTCCACTGGATGTTTTTAGCTCCCTTGTCGAAGATCAAGTGACCGTAGGTGTGTGGGTTCATTTCTGGGTCTTCAATTCTATTCCATTGGTCTATTTGTCTGTCACTATACCAGTACCATGCAGTTTTTATCACAATTGCTCTGTAGTAGAGCTTTAGGTCCGGCATGGTGATTCCACCAGAGGTTCTTTTATCCTTGAGAAGAGTTTTTGCTATCCTAGGTTTTTTGTTATTCCAGATGAATTTGCAGATTGCACTTTCTAATTCGTTGAAGAATTGATTTGGAATTTTGATGGGGATTGCATTGAATCTGTAGATTGCTTTTGGCAAGATAGCCATTTTTACAATGTTGATCCTGCCAATCCATGAGCATGGGAGATCTTTCCATCTTCTGAGATCTTCTATAATTTCTTTCTTCAGAGACTTGAAGTTTTTATTATACAGATCTTTCACTTCCTTAGTTAGAGTCACGCCAAGATATTTTATATTATTTGTGACTATTGAGAAGGGTGTTGTTTCCCTAATTTCTTTCTCAGCCTGTTTATTCTTTGTGTAGAGAAAGGCCATTGATTTGTTTGAGTTAATTTTATATCCAGCTACTTCACCGAAGCTGTTTATCAGGCTTAGGAGTTCTCTGGTGGAATTTTTAGGGTCACTTATATATACTATCATATCATCTGCAAAAAGTGATATTTTGACTTCATCTTGTCCAATTTGTATCCCTTTGATCTCCTTTTGTTGTCGAATTGCTCTGGCTAGGACTTCAAGTACAATGTTGAATAGGTATGGAGAAAGTGGACAGCCTTGTCTAGTCCCTGATTTTAGAGGGATTGCTTCAAGCTTCTCACCATTTACTTTGATGTTGGCTACTGGTTTGCTGTAGATTGCTTTTATCATGTTTAGGTATGGGCCTTGAATTCCTGATCTTTCCAAGACTTTTATCATGAATGGGTGTTGGATCTTGTCAAATGCTTTTTCCGCATCTAACGAGATGACCATGTGGTTTTTGTCTTTGAGTTTGTTTATATACTGGATTACGTTGATGGATTTCCGTATATTGAACCATCCCTGCATCCCTGGGATGAAACCTACTTGGTCAGGATGGATGATTGTTTTGATGTGTTCTTGGATTCGGTTAGCAAGAATTTTATTGAGGATTTTTGCATCAATATTCATAAGGGATATTGGTCTGAAGTTTTCTATCTTTGTTGGGTCTTTTTGTGGTTTAGGTATCAGAGTAATTGTGGCTTCATAGAATGAGTTGGGTAGAGTACCTTCTGTTTCTATTTTGTGGAATAGTTTGTGAAGAACTGGGATTAGATCTTCTTTGAAGGTCTGATAGAACTCTGCACTAAACCCATCTGGTCCTGGGCTTTTTTTGGTTGGGAGACTATTAATGACTGCTTCTATTTCTTTGGGGGATATAGGGCTGTTTAGATCATTAACCTGATCTTGATTCAACTTTGGTACCTGGTATCTGTCTAGGAACTTCTCCATTTCATCCAGGTTCTCCAGTTTTGTTGAGTATAGCCTTTGGTAGAAGGATCTGATGGTGTTTTGGATGTCTTCAGGATCTGTTGTTATGTCTCCTTTTTCATTTCTGATTTTGTTAATTAGGATGCTTTCCCTGTGCCCTCTAGTGAGTCTGGCTAAGGGTTTATCTATCTTGTTGATTTTCTCAAAGAACCAGCTCCTTGATTGGTTGATTCTTTGAATAGTTTTTCTTGTTTCCACTTGGTTGATTTCACCCCTGAGTTTGATTATTTCCTGCCGTCTACTCCTCTTGGGTGAATTTGCTTCCTTTTGTTCTAGTGCTTTTAGGTGTGTTGTCAAGCTGCTAATGTGTGCTCTTTCTAGTTTCCTTTTGGAGGCACTCAGAGCTATGAGTTTTCCTCTTAGAAATGCTTTCATTGCGTCCCATAAGTTTGGGTATGTTGTGGCTTCATTTTCATTGAACTCTAAAAAGTCCTTAATTTCTTTCTTTATTCCTTCCTTGACCAAGGTATCATTGAGAAAAGTGTTGTTCAGTTTCCACGTGAAGGTTGGCTTTCTATTATTTATTTTGTTATTGAAGATCAGCCTTAGTCCATGGTGATCTGATAGGATGCATGGGACAATTTCAATGTTTTTGTATCTGTTGAGTCCTGTTTTGTGCCCAATTACGTGGTCAATTTTGGAGAAGGTACCATGAGGTGCTGAGAAGAAGGTGTATCCTTTTATTTTAGGGTAAAATGTTCTGTAGATATCTGCCAGATCCATTTGATCCATAACATCTGTTAGTTTCACTGTGTCCCTGTTTAGTTTCTGTTTCCATGATCTGTCCATTGGTGAAAGTGGTGTGTTGAAGTCTCCCACTATTATTGTATGAGGTGCAATGTGTGCTTTGAGATTTACTAAAGTTTCTTTAATGAATGAGGCTGCCTTTGTATTTGGAGCATAGATATTCAGGATTGATAGTTCCTCTTGGAGGATTTTACCTTTGATGAGTATGAAGTGCCCCTCCCTGTCTTTTTTGATGACTTTGGGTTGGAAGTCAATCTTATCTGATATTAGAATGGCTACTCCAGCTTGTTTCTTCAGACCATTTGCTTGGAAAATTGTTTTCCAGCCTTTCATTCTGAGGTAGTGTCTATCTTTTTCTCTGAGATGAGTTTCTTGTAAGCAGCAAAATGTTGGGTCTTGTTTGTGTAGCCAGTTTGTTAGTCTATGTCTTTTTATCGGGGAGTTGAGTCCATTGATATTAAGAGATATTAAGGAAAAGTAATTGTTGTTTCCTGTTATTTTTGTTGTTAAAGTTGGCATTCTGTTCTTGTGGCTGTCTTCTTTTAGGTTTGTTGAGGGATTACCTTCTTGTTGTTTCTAGGGCGTGGTTCCTGTCCTTGTATTGGTTTTTTTCTGTTATTATCTTTCTTTCTTTCTTTTATGTGAAGTAGGAAAAAAATGACAGAGCAGGTATCTGTGTTTTGAAGGGTCACTTCAGCTACCATGATCAAAGTGAATTGACTAATATTGTTTCAGTGTGATACAACAATGATGACTTGACTTGGACAAAGTCGTGAAAGGTCTATAATAAGGTGGTGGATGCTGATTATTCTGATCTAACTACTACAATTTTTATATGTGGACACAGAACAGTATTTGTTGGAAGACAATACGAGACAGATTATTTTGAGCCCTGAATGACTAACCTTGATTTTATGACACATTCGTCTGTAGGAGAGGTTACATTAACCAATATCACAGAAGAAAACAGCATCATAGTTCAGCAAAGTACTTATGAAATGCATTGAGACACAGGAATCAGGTATGCACCTTACAACAAAGTGACACAGTCTTTTCTGCATTCTATGGAAGCTTTCTCAAAAGATCCTCTGCTTTTTGGAAGCTAGTGTTCTGCTTCTGTTATAGTCCATTGGTTTCAACTAATTGACAAAAGGATGTTATGTAAGATGAGCCTGTGGATAAGTGACTTACTGGGGACATTAAAATAGACCAAGATAAGTCTGCACTTTGCCCTGTAACATTCCAAATTTTCACATTCATGAGTTTTTTTAGTCAGCCAATCAATCTGCACAGATATGCCCTTTTCAAGGAACTTCAGCTCACATATATTCACGTGGAAATGCCACATGATAATCTACACATGTACACACAGATTATATTCCTTCTAAATTATAACATATAACATTAGACTATACAACATTATCACCTAACAAAAATTTACAAGTAGTAAATACAATGAGAATGATGAGATGTGGAACTACTTTGAAAAAATATTAAGGATAATCAGTTAATATTATTTATCAATTCATGCTGGAGAGCAGTAAAGCAGGTTGGAGAGTACTGAGTGTGACGCTAAGGATGAAAGAGGCAAGAATGAGTGAACAGATGTACCATGTACAATGAATATATGCATGGCTTACTATCTTAAACCCTTAGAAACAAGACAGAAAATATGTATTTCTATCATCTTATGAAAATAGTCTACTATGAAATACTAAAGGCAAGATCATCTACTTAGCTTATTTTTAAATGTGTGGTCATGTGTGTGCATGTTCATGCCTAGGTGTGTGTGTACATAGAAGCCAGAAGTCTGTCTTTGGTGTCACCTTTTATAACATGGTCTACCTTGTTTATGTGGTGAAAGGGTCATTAACTGGTTTGATTTTGACAAATAGGCTAGTCTACCTGAACAATGGCCCCTAGGTATTCAAATATCTGTTTTATTTATACAAGAGCATGCCATCATGCCCAGTTTATTTTACATGAGTTCTGGGAATTGAACTTAGGGCTTTGTGTTTGCATGCTAAATACTCTAACAAACTCATTTTCCAACCCATCAACTCTCACCAACATGGCTACCTAAACAAGATCTGAACAAGGATGACACCAATAGAAATGGTAACAAAGAGTAGAGGAAAGCTCAGAAGGCCTGAACTCTAGACAAAAAACTATCGGAAATTAAGGAATGTTGAATGTTCAAAGTAGCAAAAATAGGTTTTTTGCTAGGAAGAGCACATTAACTGCTTATCCAAACCCATTTCCAGTCCTAAAATTTATATTGAAAGGAAGGCTTTTTTTTTAATGCAACTGGCATAGACTTACTTTCAAATCAACAAGCAATACCAAAAGATTTCTACCTGTCCTACATACTGCATAAATTAAAAAAACATTTGTCTCCTAATGCATTTCTGAGTTCCAATAAAATAAATGTTTG